>NC_073731.1:24059166-24420833 GCF_023634155.1 Falco peregrinus | reverse complement strand
CATGCCTCTGTCCTCTCTATCTTTCACCTTCCGTGTGCAAGACGTGGCTCCACGTTCGACCAGGGGAAGCAATGAAGTAATCAAACGGGATTCCAGCATTCTGCAAGGAGCAGTGTGAGATGGCAGTGTGATTTTCAACGGGCTGTTCTCTGCTGTGCAACAGCCAGCCCAGTCAGGGGAGCCAGTGAATGCATTAGACTTTCTCCCTAACTGTTAATTCCTTCTTGTGCAGTTAATGAGGATTGCTCCAGCCATGCATCTCTTTCACCTTTATGTTCTTACAATAGCATTTAGAGGCCAGAGCAACCCTGGGGCTTTGATACTACTGCCTTTCATTGATAATACAATCCTTTAAGAGATTTTTCTATCAGATAGATGGCTGGAATCTTGGGGGCAGAAATAAGAACTGCTTTAAGAACTGGTTCTGAATTTGTTATTGTCAGTGGTCATTCTAGATTGCAATATTTGTTATAATTCCACTGTTTTGTAGAAGCACAGTGTATTGATAACACTAAATAAGCCTCAGAAGAACCGTGTGAAGCAGAAAATGTAATTACTATTTCTGTAATGCAGATACAAAAACAGAGGCGCAAAAAGAATGAGTGACTTGCCCAAGGTCGTACAGTAAATCAGAAATGTAAATATATTAGAACCCCAGCCACATCTCATTTCTGTACAGTGTGGGTGTATTCAGGAAAAATATTGCTTACTTAATTCTATCTTTTTACAGTTTTTCAAAGACTTTCTGCCTTTCTCCTTGTAGTCTTTCAGGATGTCCTGACAGATCATCATAGGCACTTCTACAGATATTAAGGAAAGAGCATCAGATAGTAACAAACGGCTGCTTGAATTTCTGTTACCAAAATAGATGACAATCAAATGGACTGGGTGTCTAAGCCTGGAATGTCTTCTTTACCTGTGAATCAGATTTTGGACCTTCTGCTGATGACTTGGAAAAATGACTGTGGCATGAACAATGAGACTGCATTTCCAGCCTAGGCGAGCTGTTGGACAGCTTCATAGACAGCCTTCCCAATGTAAATGAAGATGAGCATGGAAAGAGCATGCAAAATTAACATACACTGGAGAGACAGCACTTACTTCATTAACTGAATTCAACACTAACTTCCTTAGCACTGTTAGTAAATCTGTTGTCACAGCCAAGATGCACCAGAAGGTTTTGCTCTAAGAATTGACGCAAAGATATATAAGAAGAACACAGCAAACCAGAAGATTAAAAAGTAGTACTGCATAAGTTAACTGCTAGTTGCTGACATCAATAAAATATTGTCCTTTATTATAGTCATTAAGGAACCTTTTAACAATGATTAAAATTTCTTAATACTGCAGTAAAATTCTTAGCTGTTGCCTGGGACAAAAAAAGGTAGTCCAAACTACATGGCATCCAAATTTTTCATCCAAATGCTGTCATATGATGGAGATATTAACAAGCACTTCTTAGAGCTGATGGTCTGGTTTTGGAACCCATTCAATAAAATAAAATAATATATATGTATATATATTATATTTAGTACAAGAACATTGAGATTTTTCTGGCAACTAAATAGGGAGAAGTGATTTAAGCTCTTTACCAGTGGAGCCGAAACATATTGATTATGAAGATCTGATATGTACTGACTGGGCTTCAGTTTTTGCTTCACCTCCTAGATAGTGTCTTCCTTTTTTCTTCTGTGTTCTGTTTGCAGAATGTGAAACCATGAAATTGAACTGAACAGTTTCACCAGCTATAGAAAGTGTATGGTGATAGCACTAAATGGAATAATAGTATAGGAGCATGGTTATTGATCAGGAAAGTCTTGGCAAAGCAGTGTTTCAGGAAGATAGAAGGATATTTTTATTATTAATAATTTTTGGAAATAGAAAGATCTGATATTCAGTTCTACCTATATAATGTTTGCACTTCAAGAGCAGGCTCTCCAAAGGCACGCAAAGCCAAAGGTTTTCCTTTAAATACTATAATGACAGGAGTGTTTCTCTACTTTGACAGAAGTTCAGTTTGTACAAGCTTGGCACAGGATGTGTGAGACTAACCATATGATTCCCATGACTCAAAAAGACACGGAGCTTAGAGGAGCTTCCTACCTACTCCGTGTGCAGCAAACAGTACACTGTTACAATAAAACTGGGTCATATTCTGATGCATTTGAAATTACAACTGGTGGGAGAAGGAAAGGGGAAGCACACCATGTCTAACTGAACCAGCAAGGAGTATTAAGGCAAACAGAGCATAAAGTTCTTAAGCAGCATGTTGGCTGGGGAGAGGAGTAATGACTTGAGCCAGGTAATATCCTCTGAGACCTTTTAAGAGCCTTAAATATTCAGGTTGCATATCATGGGAAAGAGAGCACTTTTGGAGCTACAGTGCCCTACAGAACTGAGTGAGAGGACTGAAGAGAAGGAAGGCTGACCAGTGCCTGCAGAGCTGTCGGCAGGTAATTTCTTACCTATGAGTACAGAGAATCTTTGTTCATTGCTCACAAAGCAGTATACAGTTTTGGTTGTAGGCGGCTCTGGACCAGACATTTTCAAACTTGGAGTATCTTTTTAAACATCAATAGGCCAATTTCTGAATTTCTGATCTTACTTTGAACCTTATCTGGAACCCAGTGAATCTAAATCAGTTGGTAAAAATGGTGTCAAATACATTCCCTCTCTCATATCAAACCATTTTTATTGAAGCACACAATCCACAGATTTTCTCAGTTCTGAAAAATCTTTATGCTTACTCAGATCTGAAGTAAAAATGGATCTCAGTGATCCATCTGAGAAAGGAATCCTCATGGCATCCTCAAAGTGATAGGTGAACCCAAGAATCATTTTTTTTTCTTTTCTCTTTGCCATGAACATTTGAAGTTCAACAACAGATCCAATCCTAAACTGATATACCTGTTTTCAATCACTTATCTGGTACCTAATCTTCATTGACTTTCTGGGGCAGTCAGAATTTTCAAAATTCAAGGTTCACGTTGTATCTGCAACACAGCTGGATGGAAGGTGCCCAGCAGAGAGAGCCATTTAAGTAGTTTGCAGGAAGACCAGTGTTCTAGTACAGATCAGAACATTGGACAGGGACTTACTGAAGTTGCGGTAAGCATATGGCTTTAAAAAGTACTCTGTCCAACTGGATTCAAGTATCAGCACTGTCCTGGGAGTCCATCCTGCCCTTTGCAGCGTTCTGTGAAGGGGTGTTAACAGTCTTGGCAATGGGATTTTCAGAGAAAACCTTGATTTGGCTTTCCCAATGTTATGACTGTCATATAGCTGTGACTTTCTTTAATAGCAAGGAAAGTCACTGTGAAAATTTCTAGGAGAGGGATACTTTAAAACCTTCCAGAATATCAGTTGCAAAATTTAAGAAAAGCAAATAGAGCCAAAGTATGTTTTAGCCTATTTCTTGCAGTTTTAATTCTGACTTTATCTCATGCCATATTTCACGCTGAAAAGTACTCAACCAACTTGACAACATGCAACATTGCAGGATGCAGTGCTCAAATGGAGAAAAAATTGCTAACCATGGGCAGAGAAAACCAAAATTGAGTTTAGGTTAAGATTAGTGATTAACAATGTTTCATCCATGTCTCCCACTCTCTGGTACCTTCCATTTGCTACCTGTTGCCATCAGTTGATGCTTGACCTGTCCCTGGTTCTGCCATCATCAGGTATGTTATAGACTGTTACAAAGATCAGGGAAATGGATAAGATTATTTTGCTTCACTCTTTGCACAAAGCACATAACTGAGCATGGCAGTGGGGTGGGTGGGGGGACTTGGATCTCTTTTAGTGCCGAGGGCCGCCTTTTCAGTGTGTGTACTGTTACTACCTAGTTTAATTAACATCTGTGCCAATCAGAGCAGCTGCCTATAACATAGAGAAGGTTAGCTGAGCATTCAAGAAGATAAATGAGACAAAGGGTTGCCAAGGGGATGGTATGTCAGACACGTGCCATGGCTGCAGCATACATACACTTCCCATTAGCCCTACTGCTCTTAAGTCTGGGGGCAGAGTTAAGGCTTTAAAGCAGGGATGATATGTACTATAACTTCACATTTTTTATCTTTAAAAATGTAAATACATATGTGTTGGATATTCTAAAAGTGTACGCGACCCCATCAGTCAGCTTTAACCCTGTATGAATAGAGCATTAAAGCAGCTAATAGAAATTATTAAACATTTGACATCTGAGAAAGATTTTGAGAATATGTATGGTATTCCCTCCAGGAGCTCTAGAAATAGCAGAGCTATGTAAGTTCAAATGTCGAAGTATCTCAAAAATAGAAAATTTAGAATATCTTGTAAATTAGGGTTCTCCATTCCAACTATATGCATCGCATCCCATGGTCTCATGAACCAACTGGTGCTATAATAATATGGAAGAGTCTGAGCTTATGTGCCTTACTAAAGTGGAGTGCTCTTCCCAAACCTTAACAACCTTCAATACTGATTTTAGATTTTTGGTTCTTTTTGTCTGTTTTTAAGAAATGTATTGGGAAAACAAGCTACACTGAGATCATCCTATTTGGACATAGCTTCAGAATGATTGTAGTAAAATCTTTATGCCCCAGCACCCTAACAGCATTGTAATGCAATAGTCATAGGGTCTAGACATACAGTGGAATAGTTTTGCCATCACAATCTTGCATCCAAATGGCCTCATAAGACAATCCCTGTAGACATGCAATGAAATCCTTTCCTCCTAGTGACAGCATCACAAACTCTAATTGTTAGGCATTATTCTTTTTTTGACATTGACATGAAATCTGTACTACAAAATGCAGATCTCAGGCAAGTTTACATTGCATTAGCACACTCTTTAGAATTAGTATTTACCTACATGCTAATTATTCTTCAGTTATATGGAAGCTATTCAAATGTCCTGGCTTTTCAACATTTTCCTTGCCTGAGCACATTACAATGGTTTTGCAGGGAAGAAAGTTTGTTCATCTAGATTTGAATAGGAGAAAGTTAGCCGTGGTCTTTAAAGCATTCAAGCAAATGGTTTACAGTTCTACAAGAGAAAATAGAGAGTTTGTCCTGGGGCTGTTTAATCTGGGGTTTGGGGTTGGGTGGTTTTTTTTCCTTCCCCCCCCCCCCCCCCCCCGCCCCCGAAACCCAAAGTGTTCAGAAAGCAAGAAATCTTAGATTACTTAACAGCAGTATTTGCCTTCTATTTTTCTCCATGCCCTTTCAAAAATAATTCCTTTACAAGGTACTGGTCAACAGTAAGATAAGAGCTACTGTAAGCTTCTCTAAAGTTTTTTCTGAAGTGATGAAGGAAATGAAGGAAACTCCCACTTTCACTTATGCATCTACACCAAAGCTACATTCGCAGTAAGTTATAAAAGTGTTTTTATTAAATATATTCCTAATTTCATCTCGGCATTTATTGGGGAACAGAAGATGATTGGTCTTGGAAGCTGAAGCAGAGAGAGGGTGTTACTATGCTTAGCTATCCTGTTGATCTTCAGCACAGCCACTTTGCTTCAGCAAAGGCTGGGCACCTCTGCGATGAGCAACCCAGGCCTCTCTGAGGAGACAGGGGATGTCCATGCAGGTGCTCATATAGAAAGAAAAGAAAGACATTTTTTTCTTTTACAGCAGGTGTACAGTCTGAGGGAATGCTATTTCTAAGGATGAAAGGTGAGGGAAAGAGCCATCATGGCCCTGAACAAAGCAAGAGGTAAGAGCCTGCCACCTTTGATCCTCTCATCTCCTGGGGTTTTTGTGTTCTCATCCAAAAAGGGAGCAAAACTGGGAATCACCCTAGTTGCATAGCGCAACTTGAAAAAGTGGGGAAAACCTCTTCTCCAGTGACTCTCCAAGAGGAGTTTGTTTTGTACCTCAGAGAAGACTGAAGAGAAAAGATTCACTGTTAGGGGAAAGTCCTAAATCCTCTCAGCTTGTGCCAAAGAAATAACCTTGTCCTAGTGACAGCTCTAGCAGGTGTTAGACGGAGCTAGTGGACATCACCCTGGCTCCCCTGTAAAACCTGGGCAGGGCAAGAGTCCCTGGCGGTGTTTTATACCTGGAGAATGCCGGTGCCCAGCAGCGCAGCTCGTTGCTGCCACACCTGCCATGGGGGCAACATGAGGAAACCTTACTCTAATGCAAGATTTTGCATTCCTGTAGACTTCTATCCACTTACTTCAAAGTGATTTTCACACATTGTCTACTTGGTGGTTAGCCGTAGACTATGGAGACGATACAAAAGAAGTTTTACTGACATCTGGACTACCTTTTACTGGGCCATGTTATCAAAGGTGGTGTCACTAGCTAACCTGGATTAAAAACACCTAGTTATCCCTTGCAGTGAGAGCTGACTGAGAAATAAGCAAGACAAAATGCAAACCTGTTTTTAACTCCCAAAGGAGAGGGTGGGTATTCCACATACTTGACCATCCTTGTTGATTTCATTTGCAAGGCGCTACTCCAGCGGTGCTGAGTAAGCAGTACAAATCCTCTAATAAAATGTCCTAATAAAAAAAGGTCCCAGTGAGTGGCAGGCACTTATGCTGAAATGGGAGTATTGGTCACATGGGAGTACACAGTTGAAACAGGGGTGTTGGCAGACGAAGATAGAAGGGACCCTGCCAACAATTTCATGGTGAAAATGGCATGGTTTTTTCTTAGAATAAAACTATGCCAAAGGTTTTCCATTTGAATATTTTTACCCACATAGGGAAGAAAAAGTCTTTTCACTAAAGAGTTCCAATGTGTTTTAAAAATGCTTTGGTGCCTTACTCTAAATTTAATGATGCGAGTACATTTGCAGTGGACTCATTTGGGGTGCATGCATGCATACTTTGTGGATAATGAAGTCATCAGCAGTTGCTTGGCATTACTGGATAACTAAATAGCTACTACAGCATTGTTGTGGAGAAGTTAAAACAGCCTGGGGCAACCCTGTTTTATGCATGTGAGTTTTCCTGAACTAATTCTGCATTCATGAACTGTTGCTATTTGTATCTGGAAGGATGAAGCTTCTGATTTTTTTTACTTTTTTCTCAGCCTCCCTGGAGAATTTCCCCCTTCCTCCGTTCAAATAAATAAAGTGGGAGTTACTCTCCATATGAAGAGGCAGGGAGGGGATGCTGTATAGATGAACACAAAAAGTCTCTCAAAGGGCAGGTCACTTTTCAATCTGTCTTATGGTATAAGCACTTTTCAGATGAACCATTATTAAAATACAGTATCTCCTGTATCAGAGTAACTCAGTTGTTTAATTCACTAATGTATCCACTTGATGTCACTGTCACTGCCCAGTAGAATTGTTAATGTCAAAGGGCTTTCTGGTCACAAAGACTTTGCACCAGTAAGTGACTGAGCTGCACAGAGTCAGTTACCTTTTGGAGCCTCCCAGGTAGCTTTATCCCTGTGATGGTCGGTTCTGTTCATGTGGATGCTTCCACTTCCTGATCCTCTTAATTCATGTTTTGCATCCCCCCCCCCCCAAGAGACAAACACTCATTTTTCAAGGTTGTATTTTCCTGCATGGAAACATTCTATCATTTTATTTTTCTTGTAGAGAAAAACCCTGTAATATTACCTGAATTATTTCTTATTACTCATTTCTTTTAAAGTATAATGCCAGTTTTTGCAAAATCAGTGAATGGTATTTATTTATTAAAATATTGCACGATCTCTTGGTAGTCCTTATCATTAGTCATCTTAATTTTAAGATGAAAGATCTACATTTTGCAGCTTTCTCTTCCTCATTCCTGCATGCCTTTTTCTCCCCCCACCATCTCCCAAAATTTTGTTCCAACCTTAAAGAAGCAAAGAGGTGATGTCCATCCATTGCCTTATGTATTTCTTTTTGTAATGAAAATAGAAGTTTCAAAAAACAGATAAAACCTAATGTTTAATTATTTTTGCATCCCTCTTTCCTAGGCTTATCAGACTGAGATACCATCATGTGAGGGGGCGCGGAGCCCTTCACTACTTTAAGCTGGGATTTAGGCAATCGTCCACAGCAAAACACAGCTATTGCATGTGAACTGTTCTTTGCCAAAGCCCGTTGGCCAGGATCAAGTTCTCTGGGGACAGCTATATCCTGCTTTAACAGGCCTTGATCCTTTCACCGTGTTCTTCTTGCTGTCCGGGTAATAAACACTTTCTGTCAGTCTATAGCTCTCTCTTCAGTGCCAGAGTAAAGACCTGACCTGACAAAGCGGTGCGACATGCTCTTCCATGCTGCTTGCTCTGGATGTCAGTGCCTTAGCTCCCCTCCTGCCCCTTCTCTAATGCCGCTCTGCTGGAGCCCTTCGAAGGGCTGGAAAGCTGAAGAACTGGCATGTGGCTCTGCATATTTGTACACGGGACTTTATTATTTGTGTGCACGTAGGTATTGTTGTGGGGGCTGGAAAAGAAGATTGTAAGCGTTTCATGGAAACACGCACTCAGAGCCAAATCCTGATTAAAAATTGCCTTGGCATCCAGGCCAGGAGAGAATTGCAGGCACAAAGATTATTTGTGTATACCGCGTTTTCAGAGGGTTACTGAGATTCGTGTTCCTTTCTACAACATCTAAGACAGTCAAGCTTTGCTCTAAGAGGAGAAGCAAAGATTTTCCCCTGTGGATGTACAGCAGCTTTATACTGCCCCAGAAGACCAAAGCGACCTTAAAACTGGTGCAGCAGGAAACAAGAGGATTATATTATTTCAAGAGACAGAGATGGCATTCTCAAAATCAACACCTCGTTTTGCTGCCAAAATAGGATGCATGGCAATAGTACCACTTGCCCCACTTCATTCCCAGCTCTTGCACTCCTGCCCTCTGGGCTGTTGGTAGCCAGTGTTATTTAGAGCCGTCCTTATGCTTGGACTGCCGAGGTCTTGCTTGGCATGCAGCCATCCCAGGCTCTGAAGATAACAGAGGCCAATGTTTCTGCCCTGAGCTGTGAGCTCAGGCCGTAGCAAATGATCAAGATCAAAGGTTTTGTCTTTTTCCTTTTCAAAGCTTTGGGATTAAATTCCTTCCTGCGCAAGGGCTCCCTTCAATATCGTCTTAGGAGCCATTTTAAAGGCATTTCACTCCCTTCTGTGGATAACAGTAATTACCAAGTTGTGCTAAACTGTGATTTTGGAATAGGCCGTTAGTGGATGGTCATAGCAGTGCACCACTATTCCCAAAATTTACCCTTCATCGCATGATATAAATAAGGGAAGGCACCACATGAAAGGAACTCAAGTCTGGCACGCTTAGGTGAGTGTTTATTTCTTTCTTCCCTCCAAAATATTAGTTCTTTATAAGTTATCTGTGGCCTTATTCGCATCCCTTTGCACTAGACAAGCAGCACAAGGAAGTTTAAACTATGGAGAGAGTCTGGTTCATTGCCATAAACAGGAAAGCAGATGTACCACTGTCCTCTCAGCAATCTGCCTTACTGCCATGTCAGCTAGTAGCAGCTGCAGAGATGGAAATTTTCCATGTTTCACCCTATTCCTCACCGAGGTGTGAACTTGCACACACAGCTAAGGAGGTGTAAATGTTACTAAGGATAAGGGTGGATTTTATTCCATAACACATACAGAAAGACTTTAATAGAAATAAATATTCTGAATAAGAGTAACACAAGTTTACAACAGTCAATATTTCAAATGTAGTAGGACACTCAAAGAATTCATTAGCACTGATTTGTCCATTGCATTTTATGGTTTTAGTGAATATTTTGTGATCCTTACAACATTTATATGGATATGGATATAGACTCATTCTCCTCACTGGCATATATCATGCATCCTGAAAGCCTAGTGTCTATGGACTTGTTTGTGGGACTGAGGGTGAAATAAGGTGAAATCTGAAATGAGGAAAACATGTTTATGAACGTGATGGGGAAGGATGGAAGAATGAATCAGTTTAAAAATTTTCTTCATGTTAGTTGTAAAATTGCAGGAGAATGAAACTTGTTAACACAGAACAAATCAAAAGCCAGTTGTACACAAAATTCTGTAATACATATGTTACATCTAGCTCATCTGTTACAGATTTCTGCATGACCTGGCTCACTATGCTTGGCAACATAAAGGATTTGACTGAGAAGTCTGACAAATCTTTCTGCATTAAAAGAGAATTCTTTCAGGGCTCCACCTGCTCTGCAAAGCCTGGCTCAAATATTCATGAATAATAGACAGGTTTTCAAAGGTCTGCTTGAAGAGGTGCATTTTACAATGTTTTCTGAATGCTGTCAACTAATTTTAAGGGTTTGTTAGGGTTTTCTTACCCCTCTCCCCCACCCTGCCCCAGACAGAATTTCAAAATATCCTGCTAAAAATGCCTCTGCTGACCCCAAGGTATATTGCTGGCCCCAAGGCAATATAACTCCCAGCCTGATCTTTAAGACGAAAGAATGAGTTTAAAACATTACAAGAAAAATGTTTTTTATATATATATTTGGATAGAAAATATTAAGCTGACTTTTTACACATTTTAACAACACATTCTCTCTGCTGAACCCTGGAGGGTGAATGGCAGCAATTAAAAGCTGGCCATAGAGATGGAATATGTTCTTCTACACCTACAGGAAAAATTTCTTCACTGAAAGGGTTGTCAAGCACTGGAACAGGCTGCCAGGAGAAGTGGTTGAATCACCATCCCTGGAGGTATTTAACAGATGTGTAGATGTGGCACTTACGGACATGGTTTTGTGGTGGACTTGGCAGTGCTAGGTTTACAGTTGAACACAATGCTCTTAAGGTCTTTTCCAACCTAAATAATTCTATGGTTCTGTTCAGCTGACACTGAGCAGCAACGTTGACAAATAACGCTAACTAGTCTTGTCTCTAGCCAGTCTTGTCTCCTGTAAGTTTATCTCAAACTTCCTTGTTCCTGTCTAAACACCAAAGATTTCATGTGGTCTCCAACACTCCCACATCTGATTGCCTTTACAATTGTAAATTTATGAGGACACTCGTAATATCACCTTTTAAAATCTGAAGGAGTAGCTAGAATAATTTGGGTTTGGTTTTTCCCCTCATGTTTTTATGTGAGGCAGTTGAGAGCACGCATAAACGCGTTCATGAGGAAGTGATCAAAATCTTTATTTTCTAAATTGTACAAAAGTTGTGCTCAACCTTATTGACCAGTAGTCTTTCACTGGTCCAGCTCTATTTCCAGACCCTACCCTGGTCTGTGTGTTTATGAAAGCAGCGACAGAGACATTGGTTTCTTTCAGGTAAGAGCAGGCATGGGAGCAGCAGGTCTTCCCATTCCACAGCCACTTCCATGATTCCCAGAAGAACGAATAAGCCTGAATCTGTTTCTTATTCTGTGGGACAGCAGAGGTTTCTTGCTGACTCGTGCTCGCTGTCATGCCTTGGGTGTTAGGCATACCGTGGGGAGAAGAATTCCTGCTGCAAAGGAGCAGTAGAAAACAAACACCTGTGAGTATCAGCCCTGAGCGAGGTCACTGGCATCTTGACATTTTCCAAAGTCTCAGCAGAGAGTGCAGGAATGTAATGCACCACAAAGGGACCCCAAGTTTTTAAGAGCTGCTTCAGCCTTATGAGGGAAACGGTGCCCGAGCGGTGGGTCGTGCTGCGCAAACCGCCACTCCGCTCAAGGCCCTCTCCTGCGGGCAAGGCAATGCGAGAGGCCGTGAGGGCCGCTGGCTCGTACCCAGCCTCCACACAGCTGCAAGTGGTGGAAGGCTTATTAGACAGTACAGCTCATCACACGGGGCTGAAGTAATTTATTTACTCCCCACCTGAAGCAAGAGGAGGCAGCATTTCCCAGAGAACACGTGCCCGGTGGCAGTGCCCTGCAGGGCGACTGCACAGCCCCTCAGGGAAGAGCCCAAGGACATGCCCTGATGGTGAAGGCCGGGCTGGCGCCTGCAGGCTCTGCCCTCCCGCAGCGGCTCCTTCCCTGCTCGCCATCCCAGGACGCCGCTTCGCCTTTGGCAGAGCCAAGCAGCTGCACCTTCAGCAAGCTACTTCCTGACCACCTGCTGCGTGTTTTGGTGGTCCAGCTGGTGAACATTCCTCCGCTCTCACCCAGTCTGCCTCTCCGAAGCCCTGAGGTGATGATATGTTCTCAGAGGGGGCCTCAAATCCATGGCTAATGAAGCAAATTTTTCTTGGAACTGTTTCCTGAATATTGGCAGTCTTCTAGCTTCACGTCTTAAAAACAAACTCAGATTATTAATATCACTGAGTGTGGAGTTTGTAAACTCAGGACAACTCTTGCACATTGAAGGTGATGGTGCTATTACTATATGCCATGATGAGCTCTCTCCAGATCCCCACAGTATTCCAGTGGTCCCTAGCTTGTTTTAAACCCCCTTCTTTTTACCTCAGTGCCTTAATGGAGCATACAAACAGTGGTTAAGCCCTTTCCAAGCAAATTCCTTTCCCTGCCCAGCCCTCAGAAGGCAGGCACGGAGACCTCCCACCCTGCAGCCATTATCTGTAACGGCACGCGCAGCCCCGGGCTCTGCTCCCAGCCCACTCCTCATGGTGGGACGGAGCTCACCCTTGAGGTTACTCTCCGCCCATACGTTACATGCAGGCCCCCACCATCTATATTTCTAGCATATGGTGTGTGTAGCACCTAATTGGTCTCACTGTCAGGTGGCTGTTGTGCCAGTGAAATCACTTGAGATCCTTCAGCACTGATTGGGAGATAAATGTATAAAACCTTCAACATGTGTTTCTTCATCCTGGTCAGGTGCTGCCTGTTAAAGGGAAGTTCATGCTGTTTAACAAGGAAGGAAAGCCCTTCCGATCGAATTGAGACATCCAGGGTGGAGCCACCCCACTGCAAGCAGCTAAGTTTCTAATCAAGGCTCTCTTCCAGTCTCTTCGGAGTGAGCCATCACACCACAGATAATCCCTTGTGCACTCGGATGTCTTAACTGAGCTGTGACAAGCCTCTTTTTTTGACAAGGTTATTAAGGTAAGCAGACTGGCTGGGGATTTTTTCTTATTTATCTTTTAGTCAAATTTAAGGAAGCCTTTTTAGAAACCTGGTTGTCGTCTTTGCTGCTCCTAGCCATGGGAGAAATGTGTATCCCCTTTGGGACATGTTGTGAGGGAATGGTTCTTTTGCTTTAATATGGAAAATCTAAGGTTGGAAAACCCTCTGCTCAGATCCAGAAATCTTGGCTGATGTATTGTTCAGAAAATATACTCTTGTGCTGGACCCTCTGGTAAAGTACAAAAACTGTAAACATTTTGGTTTTTTTTCTTTGGTTGGTAAAGATGTTTGTGTCTCTGAGTAGCAGCACCACAGATCAAATCCTAGAAAACATTGCCAATGACTACAAACAAAAATCGATTTTGCATAAAATATCTAAAAGCAAGGATTTATTTAAGCTTTGGTTTCCGGTTTCTGGTTAATTCTAAGCTTCCTTATTGGCTTTGTCTTAGCTATGCTGATCTGCTCTGTTTTGTTTTTTTTCTATTGTGTTTTTAGTTGCTGTTTTGGCATGTTCAAGCTCTAACATAAATCACTTATTGTATTTTGAAAGTTGGATAATGTGTTTAACGCACCCAACATTGAAAATACACATCTGTTTTGATGTTAGGTGCATCATGCCAGTAAATAGCATCATTTATCTTAATATTTTTCACTTCATATATAAATGAGTAATGAGTTCACTTTCATAGAGGCATTTGTAAGCGGCATGGTTTGGGTTGTGGTTTTTTTTCTTTTTTCTAGGTATTCTACAGCACGTTGTTAGTTTATTGAGGAGTTGTTTTTTTTTTCTTTTAATTTCTGGGGGTTCGTTAACTCCTCTCCCCATCCCCCCAGTGTTATGTCTCCACTATAACTACTATCAGGCTGAATTTTGTCCTTTGCATCTGGCATGGAGAATTCTGTGGTTTGTGGCTGTGCATTCTTAGGCAGTGTTCATTGCCAATTGAACTTATTCTGTCCCTGGCCTGTCTGAGCAGAGACCTGCCATATATATGTGTCTACCAATGGGGAAGGATGGGGGTAGCTGTCTTGCTTTCCATTTCTTTGCTGATGCCAATTCAATGGGGGAAGGGAATGCAACAATCTAGTTATTGGGTTAAGTACCAATGCTGCAGTTTTTATTGAAATACAATAATTCAGGCCTCAGTGGTGCCTGGCAGGTAATAGACCTCATGGTAGTAAGCGTTCATAAAGTTTGAGGCCACCACGTGCCCTGGACTGCAAAGCAATGTGACCCCCAACAACCCTTCCCCTTGCTGCCCTTCCGTCTCCCAAACTACAATATTCTTGTCAAGCCAGTTAACAAGAGTCATGTTTCCTTGTGGTAAGTCGTACCCGTGTGCTATTTTATACTCCTCCTTCTTCTCCCTTTACAGGGATATAGGGCTAGAAGAAAGCTCCTGGGTTTTAAAGCAATGCCTGTACTATTGCAGGCACTTATTTCATATTGTTCTGTTTAAAAATATAATAAAACCCCACTCTGAGGTGGAAAGAAAATCAGGTTGCTTGCCCTGTTACTGGAAGACAGCTCAGGACTCCTAGATCTCTGACTCTCAGAAACTTAGTTCCAGTTCCCAGACTAAATTTATTTTTGGCCCAAAACCCCTTTCATAATATATGAACACTGTCCTCCAGCTTAAGTAACTCTTTTGTCTCCCTGGTGTCTACTAACAGTGATGTGTTAGGAAACATCACTCATTTACACCCTCGCTTTCTTTCTGCCAGACATACCAAGACCTTTAATTCTCACAAAGCATGTCCCTACTATATAAAATTGAGTAAGAGGTTTGTGGAGTCATGCAGCACCTGGCCTAACATCTCCCTAATTTCATGTCTGGCTCCTGCAATACTAAGGAAGGAGCTACTTTAGCTCTTAATTTACTTATAGTAGATAAATTCCTTGATAGTGAGAATCTTCATCCTACTTTCAAAGACAACCGTGAATGCCTCTCCCAGCAGAGGTAGTCCTCTTGTATCACAAAGCAGATGTGATGCTAAAGGCACCGTTTGATGTTGGTACCAACCCAACCATTACTATTTGCTTCCTAATTTTGATTTTTATACACTGTCAGATTTGCATCTGTAATCAGCACTAAATTAAGAAAGTTAATTTAACAGCACCAGACTGGGTGGGAAGGGAAAATAAGTATGGGATATGTTCTGTGTCTCTCTTCAGTTGGCTTCTACTTTCTTGTAATTAATCACTCGGAATGTGATGACTCTCCTGGAAAAAGTCCCGTATTTTATATAGTTTTAATATATATTTATAGACGCGTGTGTTTTTCTTATCTATGCCCCTATTAAAAAAAGTGTGTATATATATATAAAGCAAATTAGGAATTATCTTTTCAACATTGGTGTACTACTGCCTGTAGTTCATGACTTAATAAATGAATAAGAAAAATATAATTCTGTGTCAGAGAGACAGTATGTACGCACTGGTAAGAGACCCTCCTTTATATACCAGCTGGTGGTAGGCAACCTCAGTTCTATCGCTTTCTCCGCACATTTTTGGGAGATGCTGTGTGGTATTAACATTGCTTCAGAGAATCCAGGGGTGATACTGGTGGGCCAACAGCGAGCACATGAAGCAGGTTTGTCCTTATAGCCACACATTCTGTTTTGGTTTTTTTAAGACTCAACATCAACATCTCAGAGAGGCTGTATTAATCAACCAGCACAGACCTCCAGGGTATCCTTAAAACAGATAAATGCCAAGTTTATTTTTCTTGCTAAACTTTAAGGGCCTTTGCACTTCCATGGGCTGGCATTTCCAGACACACGAGTACTTGCATCTGTGACCGTCTGAATTTAGGAGAGTGAAAACCCTCTTGACACAATGGATGTGAAAGTTCACAGATGAAATGAGTTCGGATGATTTTGGTCCCCCAGCGCACATGAATACATGCAATAAAACAGCAGCGCACTGGCACCAGTTTCTCAATTCTAGCTGCAGGAGGCCCACGGGGTGGAAGGAGAAGAAAGAGATGTGTCTGCCTGGGGCCAGCAGTGGGTGGTGGCCCAAGGTCAGGTGTGATCCTCAGTAATAGGTCAGTGGATGTTGTGACAGCTTCATCATGCAGCTGTTCTCCTCCTTTCTAAGCTATTCCAGGAGAAAAGGGGGGAAAAATCTTGTGTGCGTCTTAATTAATGGCACCTCCCATAATGTCAGTGAACTTTAGCTCTGACCTTGTGGTCGGCAGTGTGTAAGCAAACTGATGACGCTGTGCCTGGAGCCACGGTGAAGTGCATGGGGCTCAGTGTGGACACAGCAGTCTGGCCATGCGGGATCAATTTCAGGACCAGAGCCTGGAAAGGGATTGTATTGCATCTTTAATGCAATTTCAAACCTGGAAGTAAAGCAGAGTAAATGAATTAATGAACTAAATGTACACAAAATCCAGAAGTTGCTATTATGCCTTTCTCTAGCTGGCTTCCAATCGGAAAGCATTTCTGCATCCTTGCATCAAACTAGGCAGGCCAGAAGTGTGTGATATTTTTAGCGGTGATGCAGCATACCCTGCAACAGTGCTTCTTCAAGGGAAGTGGTGTTGTGCATCCTGCCACTGTACATATGCACACTAATATAGATTTGCCTGGCTCTTTTAGTCTTTGTTAATGGATAGTGACTTCTTTCTCTATCGTATAAAAATGTCTCTTGACTAAATTCCTTGAGCTATGAAGCAGTTTAAAAATTTTTTTTCACCTATATCCTGATGGACAGCAAAATCCAGGGTGTGACAAATGGCACCTGACATCCAGGAAGGAATATATCCTTAAGAATAAATCCATATCTCCAAACTCTAATTTTATAGGACAGCCTTTCATTCTAGATCCATATCTACTGCAGTTTCACAAAGACCAGATCTTATTTCTCAGTTCCTGTGAATTACAAGCATTACCAAAGTTCAGTTACAAAACTTTCTATTTACTTCAGAAACCTGACTGAAGTTCCTTGTTGTTCTTCTGTATTTTGTATTTAGACTCAGAATGCAAAATGTAACCAGGAAATATATCCACATTTGGGTCAAGGGGCAAAAGGCAAAGAAATTACTCATCCAGAGGTATACTTCGTACGTAGCCCAAGAGAGACATGTCTTTTAGCACAAGATGCACTCTTCTAGGGTGGAGAAGGTATATAAGAAAGGCTAGATTAAGGCATTATAGTCTCTGAGTATAACCCTGTCTGTGTCATCAGTAGTTTTGTTGAAATATTGAGCTTCAAGCAGTTGTTACTGAAGTGCTGGAGAGAGAGAAAGATACCATTTCCTTTAAATGTTTGACAGAGATTGAAGTATGCCTGTCCTTAGTTTGTTATAAACGGCCAAAAGTTTTGTGCAGGGGCAGATAGATGCAGTTATAAACACACGCCCACGCTCCATGTTTCTAAAACCTCTCGTTGCAATATTATGTCAACAGCTCTGACACCGGGACACTTTTTTCTTCGCTGCAGTTATAAATCATTCTTTTGATAATGTTGAGAATGCTTCATTCCCTGCTGCCTCCATATGGAGGTCCTGTTCCCTAATCATAGATGATGTTATGCTTCCTCATCTCTTTTTATAATCTGGGTGACATCCATGATGTGGTTTTGTGGTTCATCAGTATTTCACCACAGTATTTTGGAACGATCCATAGTATTGAAATAAAATGACACAGGTAACAGGGAAAAACTGATTTATCTGTAACAGAAGGTAGAAGAGACCAGGTAGGAAAAAATGCTGTGGATCTTTCATAGAATACGTTCAAACAATATTCTAGGCTTTTTTTCTCTAGATTGCCCTGTGTCTTTTCCAGATGCCAATTTTTTTACCTTCGATTAGCAACAAGTTTCTGACTAGCATTTAAGAAGAGAAACTTGGAGGGCAGGAAGTGTGGGTGTTGCACAAGCCGTACATGCTCTGCCTCAAAAAACCTGTCAGCGGTTTGCAAACATGAATACAACAGAAAGGATGTCTGAGAGGTGGGTCAGAAGTTAACAGGATTTTGCCCTACTATGGAAACTTAAGCTGCAGATCGGAAAGTGTTTATGTGATATCACAGTTTGAGTGACAACTGTCAATAGGTGTTGGTTGGAGGTGAGGTCAGTATAGATTTTTTTTTCAGAGGCTGTCTGCTGGTATTGCCTGTCATGAGATAGCTGTCATTTTCAAATCACTCCATACATTCAGCAAATGTAAAGCATCAGCATGCTGGCAGAAACACTGAGGCAGCAACTGTTACGAATTTATTTTTCAGAGACGGTGGTATTTGAAGCGTAGTGGATGTAAATTTTCTACATTTATAAAATATTTGGGTGGCCCTATAGATTTGGCAAAAGCATTAATTAAGGTATTTTACTTAAATTTGTGTGTGTTTTGTAAATTTATGGTGTGCAAATCAGTTCTTCTAAGACTTCTAATTAAGTACCCCAATGTATTTTATGTTTCTTTTAATGGACAGAAAATGACTTTTGCTCAAACGGACTTCATTGTACAGTGTTATGCATTTTTCATCTGATGTGGGGAAAAATCAATTATTTTAAGAGTTCTGTTCTTCTGGCAGTTCATTTAAGTGAATTCTTACTGTGTTAAATGATCATCAGTATTTTCTTTTTACATAGCAACTCTTGTAAAAGTATTGTAATGTGCACAAAGAAGTGTAATTTGCCATCGCATAGAGATCATTAGTCTTGTGCCTTTTATGGACTCATGAACCTCTCGGTTTCAGCCACAGTGCTTTAATTTCTATTTGGGTAAAGTTTTGGGGGAAATGAAAATGAAAGATTAAGTAATAGGGAAGTGCTCACAGATTTGAATACATCTTTTATTTATTGCAGCTAAGGGGCTGTAATTCTGATAAACCCATTTGTCTCACGGTAATTCTAAATAGTCCAATGGAATAAATGATGAATTGCCTCTGTGTGACCTCAGAATCAGGTCTGCAGTAGTTACAGTGTGCTTTATATTGTGCAGAAATACTTGCGTTGAAAGTAACTTCCACATACATGAAATAAGACTTCATAGAAAAGTTGAATCTGACTTTGCAGATACTGAATTATGTTTTTGACAGGCACATGAGTAAAAGATTAATTTGACCTTTTGTAGATTTTGAATTTTATCTTCCAAAGCCATAGAAAGAAGAAAAACCTTCCCCCTTATCCCAAACTCCAGATTTTTTTTTAGGTCAGGGGCTGTTTCACATGGTTGCTTTCACCAAATCATATGTTTCGTGACATTCATACTGGGATGAGGGTCAACAGCTTTGAGAAAAAAGTTCCTAAAACAATCGCGTGCTCTTTCAACTGTCTTCACAACTACAAAATGAGAAAGGTAATTGCTAAAAATTACAAGTTCATCAGGCTGCAGTAGACTACGCATTATTTGTGTCTAAAGTATTCCTCCAACAAGAAGAATAGTAATGCACTTCAAGTATAAATGCACCAAGTTTTCCACCCTGCTAACAATCCTTGTTTTGTTACTAAACATTGTATTTGTAGTAATTAAAGTATTAAAAGGCATTTTATTAGAACTTAGCCTATTTAAAACTGTTTAAAGTAATTTCTCAAACATCAAAATTGTTTGAACACATGAATTTTTAATATAATGTACTTCCAGAGTAATGTTTTCAGAACTTTGAGTCATACTTTCTAATCCTAATTTTCTGGGAACAGTCACAAACTAATGGAAATGTCATGTACGCAGCAGCAGTCTCTTCAGAATCAAAGTACTATTTCACACGTCAAAATTTGTTTTCTTTTTTTAAAAAGATGCAGAGCGATGATTTAGCTATGCTGCAGGTCCTTTCAGGTTTAATTTTACAATGTTTACATTGGAGAAGCTCAGGAAGAGGCAGATGTCCAAGGGTGCAGGCTCAAGAGGTCTGATGATTCATGGAGAGGTGGTCGGGGGGGGTCAGATGTTCCTGTCCCAGTGATTCATCCCTGCTCTGTCGTGGCAGCCAACTGGGCCTGGTACCTCGGTTTAAATCATTATTGATTTCAGTTTACGTGAATATCCCTGGCTGTGAACTGCTGCAGCTGAGGGCTCTGATTCACGATCTCTGTCAGGCTTAAAAGTGGTGGCTGAAGAGCTTTCTGAGCCCAGCAGTCTCTTCAGCAACTGCATCTAATTCCACACAAATTGGGAATCAGATCCTGGAATATTTTACTACTTGTTTGTGAATAATCATTCTATTTTGTTCTGCTTGGTATTTGGATGCTTGAATGGGAACAGCCTAAAACAGAAATAATAGAAGTTGAAAAACTGTGAAAAGTAAAGAGTCTGAGAGAGCAGAAAAACTTTATGTTATGGGGAAGAGACATGCATACAAGCACATGATTATATCAAGAAAAGGCAACTGCATTGTTTTTAACTTCTGTATATGCTAGAAATGTTTTTAACAGAAGAACTTTACAACTTAGTGGAAAAAAATAAAGTCGCAGGAAAAAATATCTTTTTATGAAAGATCAGAAACTTTCCTCTGGTACAAGTTCTTCCTATAGTTGAGAAGATTTTACTTTCAATGGAAAAAGATCCAGACAAACTTTGGAAAAGTAGGTGCTGAAATGTCACTTCTTTAAAAGACAAAAGTGTGGGGGAGTGACTGTATGTGCAGAGAAGTCTCCTGTTGAGACTAAGCAGTCAAGGGTCCATCAAACTAGCAGCTGTGACAATCTAACCTGTCTAGAAACCCACATACAGGTAAAATAAGTAAACAGCAGCAACCTGCTGAGCCACTGATTCATCTGTAGATTAGACAGAATATGCACCCCTACATTTTATGCAAAGGTTGTGATATCTTCCGGACTGAACTGGGATTTCAAAGGGGGGGTCGTTTGATTTGTTATTCCTCCATGGAAATACTCCACGTTTCCAGCTGCCCAGAATTCGCGTATCTTCCAAACCACAGGCATGCAAACAAAACAAAGCCGATCTTGCAACGTCCCCCTGACTCTCCAGATGTATAATAAAAGTGCCATACTTCAGTGCTAAGGTAGATAACTCTGGTTATTAGCCTCTTTAGATGGCTATTAAAGATGTTTCTTTATTCTTTGGCTACGTAGGATGAATTTGCAACCCAACAGACCACTCCTAGGCATGCCCCTGTGATGGCCAGCGCATGTGAGCAGATAAGAAGTTAGATTATACCTCAGACCTCCATTTTCCTCTCTGCTCCTCCTTCGCTCTGGGGGCAGAAATCTTCTCATCTCCTATGAATAGCTCTGCTCCCACCGTGCCCTGCAGCAGGACAGACAGGCAGTGGTATCTCCTTCATTAAATGCCATTACCGAGATTTTAGACAAGCAGCTGTCAGCAATAGTCGCTTCTGCTTTGGGACAAGGGGATAGAGAAGGTGGTCTTTCAGGAAGATCCTGACTTGTCCTGCTCCAGGAACTGGGGTTAGGAAAGGGGTTGAAACACGGATATGACAGGGTCAGGCACAGAGTAAGATGCTCTTAGGCCGCATGAAGATGAGTATTGTTGGTAATTCAATATGCAATACATAATGTACAAAATATTAGTTTGGCGTTATGTATCTTTACGGTCACATTTCTGTCCTGATACCTGTAAGTCACCTATCATTATGGAAGGGGCAGGGAGATGTAATTTCTTTCATTCTTGTAATGCAATTACTGGATGTGAAAATTGCAACCCACCCCTGCCACGCTTTGAAACTGTTACTGCAGTTCATTTGGAAGTATCCCTGACCCCCCTGGAATGGGTTAGTGACTTCCTGCTTTCTTAATGGTATCTTGACCTGCTTCAGACTTGCGTTTTATTTACGGGTTCATTTCAAAGTGCTGGTTTTGATGTACAAAGCTCTTTTTGGATTGGATCCTGTATATCTCTGAAATTACCTGTCTTTTGTGTTTTGCTTCAACAGTTCAAATTACCTAGAAATTTTTGAGTTAAGGTGCCTTAAGCCCTACACCATAGGACAAGGCACTGATGGTAGGTTACTTTTGGCTGTGTAATACCTTTGCTGAGTTTATATTGACCTTCTGGATACAGGGGGGTCTGCAAAGCAAAAAACATGTACAGAAGAGCTATGTTTTCTTTTTCTCTGATTGATCTGAAGGCTGTCTTCATGTTGGAGTAATTCAGACAGCTGCTTTGGTCAGGGTTTTGCATTTCATTGTAAACACATTTAAAACTATTACGTGCAATTCATAAAGTAAATGAACAAATCAAGTAAACAGGAGTAATCATATAGTAGGTAGCAGTACAGTGGCTCATCATGTTTTGAAATCTGCCTTTGCAGCGTCACCTCAAATTTTTAATGGGAAACTTTAAACATAACCTTTTTTTCGTGGACAATTTGAGTAGACCACTGACAGCAGGAGGTGTTAGAATATGCCAGGAAGCCAAGTAGCATTATACGTGATGGTTGTTCACAGATATGTTTTTTTCAGCTACCCAAGTTGCCAAATTGAGCCAGTTTACTGTTGGCTAAAAGCTGAAAGGCTTATCCACCTCGCAGAAGGTGACTCCTCCATCCCGGCACTGGAGGTCTCTGAAAAGAACCAATGGGAAGAACGACCCACACGGTGTGCGTGAGGCAATGCTTCTCCAGGAATTTATTTATAATTTACCTATTCTAGCCCTAGGCTTTGAGGAGGAATTCACAGCAGTGGAGTTTCATTATGGGAACAGCACAAAATCTTTGCTGATTAGTAATGTTCTTCGGATGTGTTTGTTTACTGGTGGCACACCTTTCCTCTCTTGAGGCATGATACTGCCTTTTGGCTTATTGCTGCAGCCACGCGGGTTCCCAGGGACTGTTCTAAAATGTGGCAGCCATTGGTTTCGCTGGTTGTTTAAGACAGTCTTATGTACTGGTCTGTGGAGCCTGCAATGGCAAGGAGAAGGGGCGGGGGGGGACCCAACCCCACATACCAGGAAATAACTGCCAGCTCTAAAGCTGAAAAATGTTAGCTCAAGTGTCTTTTTTTTTTTTTTTTTGGGGGGTGGGGGGGGGGGCGGGGTGGGAGGGGCGGGAGTGCCAAAACCCTCAGTTGAACTCATATGTCCCAAGCTGTTGTTATTTTATAAACTATTTTAATCTCAGCACAGCACATTCCATAGGTTTTTCCTTGGGCATTTTTTCATTGACTTCTCTTCTTAACAATGTGAGTTACTCCAAACAAGAACTGTGACATCTTTGCAATTGCAGCTCCTCTGCATGTTATTCTTCAGTTTCAGGATTTACTTGCTTGAATAAAAACAGGAATTAGAAAAAATAAATATTGAAACAGATCAAGGATTTCAGAATTTGTTCTTGAATATTCATATTGACAAGAGCCCTGCATATCTGCATGCCTTGCTAATCGGTATTGATTTTTTTTTTCTTCTTTTTTTCTTTAATCTTTATTCCTTTTGTTTGGGTGTTCTCTTGAATTAATGTTTCTCTAAGCTGCAAACATTATCAGACTTGCACAGTTAAAGATCAGGAGAAAATAGAAGAAGGAAAAGTAAAAAGAAAAAAATTCTTTTTTGTCTCTGCAGCTGGCAAGGACCTCTAAACAGCAGGGCCAAGCTGTTCTGCTCTGTGTGGGAGGAATAACTTGATAGCTAGTTCAGATTCAGCAAGACATTTTAAGCAATGCCCCCAAACTGTTTTGATGTAATAGCTCTTCATTACCTGAAAAAAAAGCTAGCAATCTTACACCTTGACTTCTGGTACGTGTTAACCAGACAGGCCATTCGCAGAAGGAGCAGGGTAGAGCTGAGGAGGACTGGCAGAGACACTTGTGCTACTGTGGCTCTTGCTGCTTCCCATGTGTCTGGAAATGGTCCAGATACATGCAAGAAACATCTGACCTCAAGATATCAATGAGCACTTCAAAGTGCCGATCTGTTCATTCATTTTGACTGTCATCATGGCCAAGGCACTGAGAAGATGACAAACCTGATCAAGACCATGCTGTGTATGTTCTCTGAGGTAAGGCAAATGAGAAAGCTGTATAATCATGCTGACAACAGTGATCAACCTTGCTCCTCCCCCACTAATAATATTGTGACTGAATAATGGAATTCATACCTAATTCATGCTCCCTTTAGACACTTGGAATTGGATTGAAAATGCTATTTAACACTTAAATGCAGCCGATTCCTGGTTTTTTTTCAAACAGATAATTCAAGTAAGGTGGGACCAGTTAACACTGGCAGAGGAAAAGAACTATTCTCTCTGAATTTGAGTTGTTTCACTTTCCAAATTAGAAAAGCCCAGGTAATCTTCATGTAGTTTTATGAGACTCCTAATGGCAGGCATAATAATTCAAGCCAAGGAAATCCAAGCATGAAAAAACCTGAACATCTTGGTAATGGTTAAGGATACACACAAAACCAACCTGTTCTTACCTTGGCTCTAAAATAGCAGTTTCTCAGCGGCTCCACAGGACTTTTGAAGAGCTCGCGAAGTGAACTCAAGTGTTCTAGGGACCTGGGACCATAACCTCAACTGCATTGCTTCCAGTGGCTGCTCTTGGTATGATTTAGCAGTGTACGGATAGCATTTCTGAGCTTTCCCTGGCGCACAGGCAAGAGAAGACAGCTCCTTGTTCAAGCATCGTGAAGTTTGCTGCTGCTAATTAATAAATTATAACAGTATAATATATAGTATTGTATTGTAATATAAAAAATAAGTTACAAATTAAAATTGCTAATATTTAATGGGTAGTATGAGCATTGCTCAAGGCTTGAACCCTTGATAGAGTAAATCAGCTCCCTGTATTTCAGTGACTAATACCATTGATTAGCACCAGCTGAGAAGTGGGCCCCAAAGAGTGCAAAACAATAGTAGATTAGAGTGAGCAATCTATTTTCATATATCCAGAATTATTATGTCTCTCTAGAGATGGAGCCAGGCAGAGTTACAGTCAATTATCACTATTCCTTTCCATTGGAAAAAGAAGCAAAAAAAAAAATTGCTACATCCATACATTTTTGTGCTTCTTTCTATCAATATTGGTTTTAGTTTAAAACTAACAGATACTCTGGAAATCAAAATGCTATCCACTTTGATTAACAATGCTCACTTCTATGCTTATATCACTAGATTCTTATTTTCATCTAATTGCCATCACATGCTTGATCTTTATTTGTTTTCCTTAGAAATTCAGCCTTATTTACACTATTTTATGCTTCTCATACCAAGTTTTTTAAGTTACACCTGCAGATTTTTATCTGCTTTCCCTCAGCATAAAAGCCTCAGGATCAGCACTTTTCCGTTCTCCCATGAAAAGTGATGAGGTCTTGCAATGACTTAAGTCATATGATCTGTCTCATCACCGCCTCAACCAGACACCAGGAGCAACAGCACAAAGCCAGTGCTGTTTTGGCAGCACTTTACTGAAGTCCCATGCAGATGCTCTGCGTGTTTCACAGTAGAATTAGTAACAGCAATCACTGTCGAAGACTGAAAATGTCCCTGTTCAGGACCGCTCCTGGCAGCCAGCAATGACAAATCTGTTCCCTTCACTCGACACTGTAAGATGTCCACGCACTGCAAAGCTGTGTGGTTCTGAGGCACTAAATCACATCATGGGAACAAGCAAAACTTGGCCCTGGTACCCGAGGCTTTCCCTGCCTGACATACTGCGCTGTCAGGCTTTACAAGGCGCCGTAGATCTCCGCGTTTGGGCTCGCCTGCACACCCTGTACTTCCCTGCTCCCTCTCCTTTTCCTTAATTTGTCAGATGAAGTTCTCTTTATTCAGAGTACATGTATCCCTGATCCGTACATAGAGAATTTAGTAAGAGTTCACTTAAAATCTGTGGTTTGAATGGATAAGCAGTCTTTCTGAAGCGCTCTTTGATGAATTTTAAAACAGTAGCACTGACTTGTACTGTTTGAAGTAAATTTTCAATGCTTTCTTTTACTTGAAACGAAACCCAGCTCAGTAACTGTTCATGACTCCTAGTAATGCCATTAAAAGTACAGCTTTAAGGATGAAGTTAGCTTACACATAACAATCCTACTTAAAATTACATAGCTAGGGGAGGGGATGTTACTTATTTTATAGTAACCACAGGTATTCTTCAAAGTTTCTTTCAGGGGATACAGCTAAACACAACAGCTGATTTTTAGTGCAACACTGTCTTGTCAAAAAGCGTCTGTTAGTTGCCCTCCATGCCTTCAACTCAGAACAGTGTTAATTTAGAGAAGTGGCTTATGAAAAGGTTTGTGTTGTCAAAAGAACAGTATTCAGGAAATAAATCCCAGGATTTTCCAGTGTGCTAGTGATAGCTTTAGCATATGTTGTAGATAATTATGTATTTTAGATTATTTGCTATATTTATAACTGGCCATTAAAAGACACGTGTCTTGCTACTGCTTGTATCAGTTCTGCTTCTTTGATCTATGGAAACTAGCATGAAACAGGAATGGGAGCCCCATATTAGAAGTATTAAGTATTTCGGTATTTTGTTCTTCAAATCATGGTCTTATTAGATGCAGGTTCTCAATAACTGGAGGTGGCCAGAACTGAAAATCTGTAGAAGACAGCTAGCGTAGAAGGTATGACTTGTGCTCTGTTTTGGCCTAACCCAGTGAATGTGCAAGTGAATGTATGTATGAGTCATCTCTTGGTTCAGAGAGTTGATTTCCTTTATCTTTTCTTTTTTCTGCCACACTGGAGCTAACCAAGTGCAAAAGGCAAGTTTAGTTCAGTTTGAAGACAGTGTGTGTAAGAAATGAAAAATAACGGGAGTACAGGCATCAGAATTTGGCCATTTGACAGTAAAATAGTTGAATTTCACTTGTGATGTGAAGATGCCTTGTTTGGAATAGTAGCATCAGCTTTTCCTTACAGTCAAGGATCCTCTGCCTTCTACCTAGATAGTAATAATTTTAAAAATTCAAATTTGGAATTGTCTCTCTGGCACCAATTACACAAACTAGGAGGAGTTGAGAAACCCACCTCTGTCTTTGAAAACCTTAATCTGATAAAGACTCATGGAAAAAGGAATTACTTGCTTGTTGACATCAAGCTGAATGAATATCATCTGCTTCTTAGCCCAGATTCCAGCCCAAGATCTTAGGGTTGTCTCATGTGACCAGTAGGTTTGTAAACTGTCAGCTGTGGAGATCCTTCAGCTTTTCCCTGTATGTCCATTTGCAAAAGCCTGAAAACTGTAATAAAGTAGGATTTTTTTTTGCCTTGCTCCCTTGGACAAGATTAGAAGGAAGGTCTAATTTCCGGATGTTTCACCTTTTATTACTTATCCTTTGTGGTTGCAGCGTTCTTCTTTCTTTAGGGCTATTAGCAAGATTTTTTTCATTGAAATGTTAACATTTATTCACTTTATACCTTTTGGTTTTGTTTAACTTTAAATAACAGAAATCATTTACTAAATGCCTGTAACTTTATACCTCTTCTGGTCTTAACTGGATAAGTCATTCTGAGCTCTGTTAAAAAGGGGGTAATAATGAGGAATAACACATACTGCATGATGGTAATTCCCCTCTTTAATCAAATTGCAAGCATCCCTTGCTGAGCACTATGAGCTCCTCTCTGCAGCTAGAGGTCCTTATGAAGCCTTGCCAGGGATGTCAGTGGGTTTGGACAGCAAGTAGTCTCCTCTCATTTCAGCCATTCCCCCTTCTTTGGCTGGATCGAAGGCCATCATGTTGTTTCATTGTGTGCCTGCTGATAGTGTAGGTCATTTTACAGTCCTAGAATCTGTATTTGAGAAAAACAATAATCTCAACTTCAATATTTGTAATGTAAGCCCTCTTCCTTCCTGTTGTTTTGTTGTTGGTTGTTTGTTTTTTTTTAAAAAAAATTTTACAAACCCTTGAAGACATAAGCCATAAAATCCCTGTGCAGTAGAAAAACTCAAGAGCTTTTTAAATCAAAAGTTTTGGGCAACTTGTTGGACTGCTTTGCTCTTTGGCAATACTGTAACAATCTCACATACAAAGCCGCATGCCTCTTCTCTACTTAGTTTCTGCATTACTTTTCGGTAGGGGGACTTGCTTTCTCTATTACCAGCTCCTTCATGTTCAAGATTTTTTAATTGTAGAATAGAGACAGAGATGTAATCTCCAGTACCATACCAGTTTCCTGCTATTTGACTGAAGTTTGAGTCTGGATTGTGGTAATAAAAGGGAAAGTGAGTAAGCTGAGAAGTAAATGAAAGAGAAGTCTGTAGACTTCCCAATACATAGATTTATAGATTTATGATGCTTATAGAAGATTTCTCTATCTCTAGGTGTTCGGGATAGTTGTCTGTAGCCTAAGTCACTTTTACCATCTTGGGTTCACAACAATGTTGAATTGTTTTTGCTGTAGACCTTTTAAAGACATTAAAACCTGACATTTCTTTCACCTGAGATTTCTGTATTTCTAAAGAAACAAGGTCACCATTAGCGTTACGGACTAGGCAAAGCAAGAACTAACTCTTAGGGCAACGTCACTATTAAACCAAAAGAAGGGAACCTGAGAGTCCCATACAATGTGCAGTTGAATTTCCCCTATAAACCATGTAAAATTTACATTGGATATTAGGAAGAATATCTTTGCTGAAAGGGTTATCAAGCTTTGGAACAGGCTGCCCAGGAAAGCAGTTGGGTCACCATCCCTGGAGGTATTTAAAACACTGCCTACCCCAGACAGCACAAACTGTCTTGTAGCAATCACAAATTATTTGCCACCACCTCTGAAGTCCAACCAGCCTTGGACCACATCTCCCAAGGATTGTCCTGAGCCTGCCTTTGTTGTGACTGTTGCTGCCTGGTGAGGCACTGCTGCTGTTGGAGTGTCATTTGGCTCTCACAGGTGACTGTGCATTCCCAATGGAGGGCCCATGTCTTGAGAAATCATTGATCTTAGTTTGCCTTACAAATTACACCACAAGATTACTTTGTCCTGTCAGGCTTTTTGTGTAGCTTATTTTTCTAGGCTCTTTCTGTGTTAAGCCTTAAGATAAAACAGAAACATTTAGGGAGTGTCAGCACTAGCATTAATAAATACACTCACTAGTTCTAGTTAATTGGTGATCAGTTAACTCAAAGCAAAACAGTCTATTATAGAAACACACCAAGTCAATACTTAACAGTGAGTTTCCAGAAGTGCTTTTTGTTGCTTTCTTCTGGAGCTCTTTGATTCCAGCTAGGAACAGATTTAGAATTTTCAAATAGGCTCAGCTGTAAGGCACCTTTGAAATTGCCAGTCTCTTTCTCTCAATCAAATATTTTAGAAAAGGAAAATTTTCCTGAATGCCGGTGTGTCAGTCCTGTTGAATCGATACACTTTATCATGGAAAACATCTTTAAAAGTTTAAGAAAACTACCCTTTCTAGGGAAGTAAGAACAATAACTCACTTCTGTTGTTTGTCATTAATAATTTCCCATTTGAAATTATCATAAATTTCTTGAGCTGGAAATGATGTTAAAATCATCCTCTTCTGTGTTGTTCTCATGACTTTTACTAAAAAATATATGCCAGATGAGCTGTATATGTTTTCATTTGGTATGGTTGTGTATCAAAAGACAACTGCAATTATGATATTGTGCAAGTATTATTTAAGATCCAAAAAATTAAAATGGGGTTTCAGAAACTGGTTCAGACTCTCCAGTTTTGATGCTCACCAGAAGTTCTTCTCTTATACCTAGCCCATTTTGGTGATGAAAGCCCGGCTATACTGTCCTTTGCATGGACTTCTTGGCAGTGGGTTTCAAGAGCACTTCAGCAGCAGAGGACACTATTGTATCCCACTTCGCAGAAGATGAAAGCAAGGTGCAGAAAATCAAATTATTTTTCCCCAAGGTCATTTATTAAGGGAGGGGCAAAGATAAACTTCATTATGACTCCCAAGAAGAAGCATGATGATACATTTCTTAGAAGTCACAGTATTGGCTTTTCTTGTGTAAAATTTATCTGTGAAGACATTCTTAGTAGGTTGTGCCAAACATTTTTCCTTTAATAGCAGAATGTAACCATTGCTTAAGCCTCTCTCTGTTCTTTATAAGGAAATTGTTTAAACCGCAAATGTAGAGTAGGTACGGGGGGGGGGGGGGGGGGGGGGGAATCCCTGTAGGTTTTGATCATTGGCGAGGGTATGGGATGTACTGCATGTTTCACTTGCTGTATATCATTGAAAATACAGAGGACTTCACAGTAGAAGTGTATGTTTTAGGTTTGCACACGTTTGTGAGAATATTAATACTGTGTTGTGGGAATAGTGCTGAGTTCCCTGTTATCATGCAAGCAATTGCTAACTGTAGACCTCTGACTTTGTAATTTGTTCTTTATGGACTAGCCTGCAGCCAATAAGCAAAATCAATAGTCTTTGCTGAAAAGTAAGCAAGTGCCAGTGTGTTATGTGACAGGTGAAGATACATGTGCTTACCAGGGGTCAGGGGGCCACATCAAATTTCTCTCTGACTTCTTTTCAAAAAGCTAAATCCATTTAGGGAGCATTCGTCATTGGAAAATGTTGCAGTGGGGAATTAGACAGGCTCCTGCTCTTCTTTTCTCATTTAACGATGTTTGTTTTCAACAGTCTGTTCAATAATGTCACTGAGAAGAAATTATGTGAGAAGAATAAAGTGCTTATAGTCTATTTATTTATTCATTCATTTCTGTGGAATAACACTAGCTGTTGTATTCTCATGTTTATTAATGCTATTGTGGCAGTCCAAATATTTGTTTGTTCTCCTTTTTCTTTGGAAAAAAGGTGGGACAGATTACTTGCTGTTTAAGCCTAAAGTGAAGGTTACACAGCTCCTAACAATCTTACATATTCTATAATCTGTTGTTTCCTATACTGGAGTACAGTATCTAAATATATGCCAGAATTTGGTGCTGCCGTAGAGTTTGAGAAGTCTCTTGTTTTCCAAGGGGAATGATCACAATTGAGGCCATTCAGAAGTCTGCTAGAAAATGTAACACCAGCAGCTGATATGGATGCTGCTGGCCTGTGATAAAATGGGCTGTTCATGATTTGCTGGTTTGGTTTGCTACTGGTGCATTCCCTCTTTTTGCATCAAATGCTGAAAATATTTCAGTGTTCTAACTTCTAGGGAAATTGCGGTTCAAACCAGCCCTAATGTCTCAACTTATCAGACTCTAATGAAAGGCAGAAAGGAAAAGGGAAAAATCCCACAGAGGAGTTGTTTCTGAAATCCTGAAGTGGCTTAGGCTCACCAGCTACCAAAGAAAAGGACTTCGGTATTTAGAAGTTAAAGTTATATTGGCTTTTAATGTTTAAGCACCTAACTTAGGTTCTTTTGAAAACTTTAGATTCAGCCTAATAGCAAAAATGATAGAAGGCTTAATGCCATTGTTTGCTTCTTACTGAATGTAGTTGCTCCATTTAATAGCCTGGACTGCTGCCATCATACTATCATATACACATGTACACTCCTAGTCAGGAAAAACAAACAGTTACCACACAGGTTCAATCAGATTAAAGGTTCCCTGTGTGAGAGCTGAATACCAAAAACCAGATTGGTGTGTTAGATTTCTCTTGTGTCCTGTTTGGTTTTAACATGCATAATAAATGTCTCTTAATTTTTCTACCCAGCTTGCTCTATAGCTGTTTTTTGCCGCTGACTGCTCAAATCATTACCACTGTACTTTGTCTCCGTTGAGCACTGTGTTTGAAGATGCTGAATACTCAGTGCTTCCAGAAAGCTGTAGTTGGAGCCCTTTAACCTGGGTGCTGCCATGCTGCTTACACTCAGCTTAAGAATCCACAGGCTGCTTTTGACACCATGTTATATCTAGTTAATGTCCAAGTTCAGGGTGTTCAATAAGACAAGAAATTTCAGCCACCAATGGTAAGAAACTAAGAAAGCTAATTTGTCATCATCTTCAAACAAGATGGTGCTTTCTTAGCCTTTAGCTACAAAACATCTAAATAACCCGTTCTGGATAGAAAACCTGTGGGCTCTGCAAACTTCTGTACCACAGAATTCAGTTCCTGTGGGATCATCTTTTCCTACAATATTTTAGTGTGTTGAGAAATAGTTTCCTCTTGACACAAATTCCCAGGCAAGTGCTTGAAGTTCTGATAGACAGCTGGGGAAAAGTAAGGGGCAGGGTCTGGATCTTGCAGCTGCTTAACTCAGGGAATGGGTCTGTAAGCAGCCTACAAACAAATCAGGAGTTTGCCTTTCCATCTAAGTGGTTGTAAAAATGACCTTACAATGGTATTTTGTAGTTTGAGAAATTAAAAGATAAAAAACAACCTCCTTCAACCTTCCTTTTCCCCTCTTCCCTTCGTGGGGTAACACAGTTGCTGTTCTGCAGTGACAAGATGAGATAAAACTAAAGTGACTTGAGAGATCCCCTGAGCTCCAAGCTGCAGAGGGTTGAGGTTAAGCTTGAGGTTTGCCTGCTCAGCTCCTTTTTTAATTATTTATTTATTTTTATTGGGTCTTAAACCTTTCCCACACTAAATAAACACCCTTTTATAGGCTTTTTCTTCACAAATGGCAAGTTTTTTAACCTTATATTAAAAACCCTTGTTGCTGATTCAGACAAAATGCTCCGTTGCTACCAGTCCTTCTGTCCCCACGGGCCACAGGCCTCCAAAGAACAGTGCCACATGCTGGTGCTTGCCCTGCCCCTCTGACCCTGCTCCCTGGCTCAGCCTACGTTGGAGCTTCAGGTCTAATCTGGTTTGAACTTCATATCCTGGATCTAGTTTTGGTCACTTGGTTATATCTACTGGTCTTAGGTGATGTGCATCACCCAAGTGCTAAGCACGTAACCGACTGCTGTGCCTACACAGCCAAATGATTGCGTGGTTACAATACGATGGGGTGTATACACGCTATCTTTAATTTAGCAAGTACAGGTAACAGCAGGAATGCAGTGGGCACAGGTCCTTTGTGGGCTAGCAACTGCAGCACTGTGCCAGGGCCCCAGAGGGCTTGTACGGTTGGTTCATGCTCAGGTCTGTGCTGCTTCACAGCTACTGTTACTGCTTTGCCACCATGCCATCATTTGGCTGGGTCAACATAGCATTTGGAATTAAGCAGAAAAAAAGTCTAGTTTAACCAGAAGTCTCTTTCTTTAAACTCTCCCAGAACCCTATCATTTATTATCTTGTCTTTTTCTTGCTTTCATACTTGTAAGTATCTCATCAAAAGAAATTATCAGTGAAATTACTCTGGTGCTTGTCTCTTCCTATTTCATCACCAACACCCAACATATACTATTTTACAATAACAACTCCTATCGCTTTTGTGATGGCAGTGCTACACATCTGGTGTGACAGATGCAAAGGGAGTGCAGGGGAAGAGGCAAGCAGCTAGTGTTCTAATAGATAACAAAAGTTTGAACATGCATCCTTCTTGGCAGTGGTCTCCAAAACTCTGTTCTGTTGAGGTTTTAATTTTGAGGGCTATCCAGATCGTGTCACTTAATTTCCTTTTTTTTTCTACCCAACTCATCAGCTGCAAGATGTTCTTTTTTCAATATCTTCATTCTGGACACGTTAAAATCAAAGTCTTCCTTAGAGGAATGCTTCATTACAATTTTCTTATCCTTTCTTTCTCAGTGTGTCACTATGCAAAGTGTCATATTTTTATTGAGGAGGGTAGGTTGTATATGCTGGCAACATCAACTTCAGAAAACGTATCTTATTCTCAGTTTAAGCCTTGCTCTGGAAGGGAATCAAGTGAACCCGTCTAGAAATCAACAGTATTTGTTTGAGCACAAATAATCTTCCATACTCTTACCTATTTCTGTTCTTATTTTACATTTGCCTGTTTGTTTTCCTTTAAGCCACCTTAAAGTGTAATTGATATTCTTCTGTCTTTGTTAACAGGACTAGAGTTGCACCATATGTTTATGCCACATTTTACTTTTCACCATATCTCTCCTTTTCAAAACAAACAGTAAGGATTACCTGCTTTATACATATGTTCTTGTAGTGCATGGGATTGTGCTGCTGAGAAGAAAATATTATTAATTCCTATATAAAGTCTAGAGAAGAAAAGAGGCAAATTCTACAATTCTTACCCTAATCATTCAGAAATATTTTAGTGTAGAATCAGTGACTTGGAATATTTCTGTGATTAGTGCTTATCCACAACATAAAATGATTCCTGCTGACCTTAATGGATTTTTTGGAAAAAGTTCTTGGAGTGGCAGAATGGAAACTCGAATAAGATCCATGATCAATAAAATTTCAAATGACCATGTGTAATCATTTCTTAACCATTTTGTTAAAGTTTTCTTATTTGGCAATCCTGAGTGGGACAAATCTACTCAATTAATTTTGCCTTTTTGGTTTCCAATAGTGAGTAATAGTCCAATGATTCATTGTTTGAAATTACTCCTAGAGCAAGTTTTCCAGATAATACTTTTATTCATATACAGAACAACATTTTTAATCCCATGAACGTATTTTTGCCAAAGTAGGCCTTTGGTCTGCAGTTTTTCACAGGCAGTTCATTACAAATGCTTAATACCCAAAACTTCTTTGTAATGGGAGACGTAAGTCACATGATAGTTAATATTTAATTGGTAACCATAAATATTGCTACTGATGTAAACGTTCTAACTGATCCTTAAGACTACCAAGGCTAAGTGTAATAACTTCTGTATGTATACACTGGTAAAGCTTCCTTTACAACTTAAAGGTTGCTGTTTTGCAATGCTTTCTATCAGAAAAATATTTTTAAAAAATATTTATGGAAAAGGGAGCTCTACACAATTAGAACACAATTCAAGTGAATTGACTTCAGATAGAATTAATTCACATATTAGGTTGTCTTTACATAAATAACTTTACAGGGAAGATGACATTAAGCTGTCAATTGGCTCAAAATTCCTTTAAAATGGATTATAATTCTTCAAGTAGATTTCCAACATGAAAAAGAATGAAAAGGCTAATAGTGAAGAAGGTTCTCTTAACATAAGAAGTGTTATGCCTGACCAGCTCTCTGGAGAAGTTTTACTGCTCTCTGCAGAGCAGTAATGTTCACTCTATTTTGTATCTCTAAATAGGCTGGAAAAAAAAGGTATCAATGTTACTTAGCTGCGATGCAAATAAATATTCATAACAATGGCACATGCATAGCTAATTGAACAGTTTTTGTTAATATTATACTAGATATTCATGGACATGTGCCTTTTTCTATAATGAAAATACTGCCTAAGGCTAGCTTTGTTTTTCTTGTCAAGAACAATTTATGTGCTTTCATTTAAATGAATATAAACTTCTATTCTCATGACAAAATAATTCACCATTAATTTAGGTAAAGGATTTCTTTATTCCCTTTGAGGTGCATTTTATTGAAAAAGAAAAACCTAAATGTATCTCAGAAATTTTCTGTATGCATTCTGTCTAATTTCTGCAATAACTGGCATGAATATGTAGGGACTTCAGTGATTACTTGCTAAGTAAATATGGGATAAAAGCATGTGAGATTTTATTTTACATTAATATGAAAAGAATTTTCTTGAAATAAATGATTCCTTCACAGATGTTTTAATTTACTGTTTTACACACTCAGTTTAGGTGTATATACATTAAATACACTGCCCTTCCCTTTATTTCCTTTGTTATTTTGATTCTTGCTTTATTATTTGTAGCTGAGATTCTGGTCCTCAAGCATGTTTTGAAAGGTGAAGAGGGCTAGAGTTAAGGTAAAGGCAGATCTCACAAATGTAACGGGGGAAAAAAACATAATATGGACGGAGATACTAGCTTCTGAGAAAGGGCTCAAGGATTTTTCCTCCCCTTTATCGCGTAGCAAAGTATATATATCCCTTCTTTCATGGAACTCTTATTTTCTTATCTTATTAACTGTTTACACGTTCTTCTCATTTAAATTTCAGTGATGTTACTTAAAGGTAACAAATGGTGCTAAGCACTGATTTAACTAATGAATTAATTCAGTTCAGACAGCAAATTAAGGCTGTCTGGTAAATAGAATATAACTCTTTCTATTAGAAGAATGAACCTCAGGCTACTCTGCTGCCTGTAACACCTAGGTTATTTGGCTACATTATGCTTCTTTCACGAAGTGCCTAAATTGCAATTCTTGGCAATGCTCTTTTAATCAAGTGCTGATACCCACCGTGCAGTTCAAGCACCTAAAGCGGGAAAAGGGAAATGTAAACATTAACTGTTACTGGAGATGATGGATCCAAGGCTATATATAGTAAGGAAGTTCCAGACTTATTTTAAAATTACTCTTCAGTACTATAAATTAGTACTTAAAAAGAAATCACTCATTTGTCTTTCAGGAGCAATAAGTTCCATATTGTGATTTTTCAGGTAATTATAATGCAAGGCATTATATCTTCTCAGAATGCAGGCCTGCAGTGACTCTTTGGTATGTTCTTCTTTGGGCTTGGGAGCCTTTTTCTAACCATGAGAGATTAGTTAATGGTGAAACCTGTTCAATCACAGCCATCTCATTCTGGGTGAGCAAGGTGACATTTTCTTTGCAGTGCATAGCCTTACCTCATGCTGGATTTGAGATGGTGTCTCAGAGTAAACAAGCTACCTTCGTTCTTCTGCTACTGACATCATTTAGACCTTTCAGACAGTAATTAAGTTGGAAAGCTGGAAAGGGAGAGGTTTTCCCATTAGGAAGAGGCAATCTAATGTGATTGGTATGGCCCATGGCTTGTGTTGCCTTTAAGTTCAGAGACGCTATTTTAGGTTAAACATATGCTGCATCCTGACAATCTGCGCAGCCCACAAACATCTGAGTGTACAGAATATAAGTAGGATACTCGGTTTAAGAGAAAGAAAATTATGAGACCAAATGGGGTATGTTTTGGGGTGCCAGATCTTTAGAAAAGCATCTTACAAAAGTTAAATCTTTAGAAAAGATCTTACAAAAACAGAACAACAAGAACAAACTGGATGGAAGGCAACATGAAAAACTGTCTTTGAACAGGACAGTAAGAAAATCAGAAGATTGTTATCAAATTAATTTAAGAAAAGGACATTTAATTTTTTTACTTAGGACTTCTCTTTGTTAACTAATTTTCTAACCGTATGACCATGATTGACAGGAATATTTTTTCCTGTAGAAGAATTACTGTAAATGGAAAGAGCGGGATTTTAAATAATTCTTTAAGATCATTATCCACCCATACAAGAGTAGTATAGCTTGAAAAAACAGATTTAAAATGTTGTAAGGAAGGTTTGGGTTTCTCCTTCTTTTTTTTTTTTTTTTTTTTTTTTACACCTTGTTTCTATTTTTGTAAGTGAACAAGTGCAGCAGAACTTCCCAAGTAGCTTCAAAAATTGGAAGTTTCTCTGAATGCTGCTAGTTTGCAAAGTGGAGGAGGGGGGAGGAATCAAATGTGAGTTACAATGAATCGTGATTGACCCATTTTCACATTTCTGTTCCTTTCCTGTTCTTTTTCATATGCTGCTTTGACAACACCTCTAATCCTGAGAATGAGATTCCTTCCAGATCATGCTTTGAAGATCTCCAGGAATGGAGAATACTTTGTAAACAATGCTAGGTACTGATAAGAAGCAGTAACTGTAAAATCCTTAATTGTGTCAGATTTCATGGCATTGCTCTGCTCTACATACCTTGAGAGAGGTAAACCTGTGAGTATTTCACATTTGCATTACTGCAGTTTTCAACTAGTGAAGGGATATTAGCAAAATGCAGATGTATGCTTCTTCCAAATCAGTGGTCATATTTCACAATTCAAGTTGCTGAAACTGTCCAGACTATGTAAAACAGCAAAGATTTTTGCCATATATAGTGCATAAAAACATGTTCACGTAGTTTAATGTAAAATAAAGGGCTTATCATTAAGTCCTTGTTAAGATGTTGCTACATCTTACTGCCTGTCCAAACTGCACCTGTAAAAGCTATTTAAAAACTGTTTCAGAGAGATACAGTATATTTGGCAGAGAAGCCTTTTACCATCAGCAAGCAGAAAGGTATTTTTGTGTAACGCATTGGGAAAATACTTTGCATACAGCAAATGCAGGGAAGTCTCATCTTAGTCATTGTATGGCATAAAGAGCTGAATCAATGTGTGCTGCTGCATCCTTTCCTAAAAAAGTGTTGTCATCAGTTGTTAACCTTGCATATAGTTGAGAACTGAATTTGATTCTTCCTGTAGCTACACTTTTTCTCTCAGCCAAGCACACTGGGAAGAGGCCGATCTGCAAATGAATTGCGTTCTTTTCATTACTATGCACTGGATGGTTTGGGTTTTATTTGTTGCATGGCTCCATGCAGTAATAAAACCTGTAGATCCCCTGACACTCCTGTCATTGGACATGCCAGATTTGAAGTAGGAATCTTATAAAGATGTATTCTTATTGTGATTTAATATTCATATATTTTACTACTATTGGGGGGGTTAATTCCTTAAAAGGGAAAGCAATATTGATAAAGATAGAGACTGTGTCTGGAAAGCCATACCTGTTTTCTTCTGATGTTGCCCTCATAAGTAGCCTTAGGTCACACCTCGTCTTTTCACAGACCTGCTTTCCCATCTGATAAATAGGAACAAGGAGGCCAGTCTCCTTTAGCAATGTGCCCAGAGACATGCCAATGGGAATGTTACATCTTTTTCCTTCAGTTAACTTAGCAAAGCAAAAAGTATTGGAGAACATAATTCACTTTTTTTTTTTTTTCTATTCTGCAAGGCTGCCAATAGTCATGGCAAGTGACAAACAGGAGAGTAGTTCTGTGACTCTCCTGTTTCTGTGGAACTCCTGACCCACTTATTTGGAGAGAGGTGTTTTATGGAGATCTGTTAGTCGTGGCCTTCCTAGATCCTTAACAAAAGGAAAACTCGTTTCTTTCCATCTTAGGAAAAATAGTGAAAACTCAGTGTTTTGCTTGTTTATTGAATCCCACTGCCAAAAGATTAACAGCTGAAGTCCAATTCATCACCTCGGACTGCATTAAAAGTGCTACACCCTCACACCATTTAATGATGTCTTTTATGGTCACAATAAGATATTTATAATGAGAGACTTAAACTTTCATGTTTCTTAATTAAAGAGATTTTTCTAAACTAGTTGTAACCTGCATTTGGCCTTATGATGCCTCCCAGAATAACAATGATCTACAAGTTAATATGTAAGGGCTCACGACTGATTGTTGCTCCTCTTCTTCCGCATATTAAGTAGCGCTCATTAATTAATATTCAGCTTGCTTGCTTCTTGCACACAGGACATCATCTTTGCACTGGGTTCCCAGTAGACAAAAGAATAATTGTAGTTCAAATGAAAAGCTTGCGAGATCCCTTTGAGTGGGGTGTTAATATTACAAACGTGAAAAAGAGTTCAGGGGCTAAAGAAATTTAGGATTTTTTTTTTTTTTTTTTATTGCAACAAAAATGTGACTCTAACTGTTTTGGTTTGGAAAGTCAAGCTACCTATTATCTATATGAATGCCTTAAATATATTCTCTAGGGGCTTACCTGTATAGAAACTGCGACCAACTGTTTGAAATCTACACTTTCAGGTATTTCAGTACATCTATGTTCCCGCTCTCTCTTTTTTTTTTTTCTTTTTTTTTTTTTTTTTTATTTCCAGACTAACACTATATTTTTAGGACTGGTTTTGAAATAGGTCTTTCTTATTTTATTATGTCACTTAGTTGATACGCAATTATATAAGATCTGATTTATCTGGTTTCCAGTTTGCACAGATGAGATCAAAGTTTCCAATTCATATCTATTTCTTGATGAGCTGGAGAATAAAATGCTGCACACAATCATTTTTGTGGCTTTCAACTAATCACTTTGCTCAGACAAACTATCAGATGGCAAAAGCAGTTTAGCTTGATAACTGCAGAAATTCTGAAAAACAAAAACACAGTAGCTTATCCCAGCACTAGCCCTTCTGGCAGTTAATATTGAGTTCAAGTGTGTCTTATTTTTAGAAACATTAATTAAATAAAGAAAAAGACTGTAGAATCAATGTGATTAATTTTTGCAGAAATTTTGTTATTAATCTGCTCAAATACTGAAAGCAAATGTTATAAATAAATATGATTTTGTGTGTGAGAAACTAACCCAAAAAACCCACACGTCTATCCTGCATTCAAACATCCTTAAACTACTGGAGAATTTACAGCCACATCTCTACACTGTAGTCTGACCCTATCTGCAGTCTCTTATAAAAGCAAATAAAAATACATGCATTAAAAAATTTGTCCCACCGGAAACTCAAAGTTTAGGTGTCTGCGCATCACCTACAAAGCAGATCTGTTCTGCAGCTGCATGTTAGTTTCCTTACTTTTAAGGTATCTTTATGTCATGGGACCAGGAATTTCTGTTTGCTTATTTGCTTGCCTTTTCTTTTCTATTCTTTTCTTTTCTCTTTTTTTCCCTTTTTTTTTTTTTTTTTTTTTTTTTTTTTTTTTAACAATAAGTCTCCCTTTGGGACATGTCACTTGAAGCTTGTGTTTGTCATGCTCCTGGTGCAGGGAAAAAACACACACTAAATTCAATCTTTAAATTAAGCTGTAACCAAGCTTGTATATTCATTAGAGGAGAAAAATTCTCTTCTGAGAAGTTCAAATTGTTTATTGATTTTCATTTCTGTGTTCAAGTGAAGCTTGAGTAAGTCTGTCTCACTGCAGTCCCTCTGGGGAAACACTGCCAACAAGTGCATCACATTTCAACCCAAGTGAGCAGTTAGCAACAAAAATCTGAGAATTCCTTTAAAACTATATTAATAAATAGTTAGAGGGTGAGATTTCCAGTTCAATATGGCTGATTCTTTTGCAAAGGGAATAACAGGCTTGAATTGCAGGCTATAAATGACAATCCTCTTGAAAAGCCTTAAAGTAAAATCAGGTGAGTAGAAAGTGCTATTAGTGGCATGCTATTTGGGGAGCGGGAAGAGGGGGGAAATACAGACAGGAGGGGGAAGGTGCTACATTTTTCTTAAAATTTTGCAATGTCCTATTGACCCGATTCTTTCCAGCTGCAACCACCTTGTGAATCTCTCGGCAAGAAGAAAAATACACACAATAGTAGTTACCAACACTTAATATCTCTCTTTTTAGTATGTTTATTGAAGCATGTTCTTAAGAAGAAACAAAAGCTTAGGAAAGTGTACAACTGGTACTGCTTAGGGAACCCTAGAGCCTGTCTTGGATGTGGACTGTGTGACTGAGTCAGTTCTCATGGTATAAGTGTCACTCGCAAACCATTTGAATATCACACTAACTAGTAAAAAAGTATGCTGATAAATTTGCCTTCAGTTTCTCAAGGTTAATTTCAATTAAGAAATCTAATTAAATGAATTTGAATTTATTACGCATGTCATCAGATTTTCACCAGGATGGGATTTTTTTACCCCTTTCCTTTCCAAGTTCCTATGTAGATAGGAAGAGCTTTTTTAAAAAATAAAACAAGTTTGTACATTTTGGTCTTGTCACTGGTTAGGAACAGTTTGTGTCAGCAATGTGCAATAAGACAAGGAAAGATAATTCCATCTTATCTTTATAAAGGTAAGAAAGCAGCATTTCATGCCAAACAGGGAAACGTATTCATTCAAATACATAGAGGATCCCCCTACTTTCTTTGACTAGTCATAGGGCAAAAGTGTGGATAAAATATTTGCAAATATTCCTGGTCAAAATTACCAGGCATGTCCTTCAATAATTCAGTAATTAACAGAGGATGTAAGAAAATAATGCTTATTTCCCTCACTTTTATCTGGATATATATTACACTGCCTTGTGTTTCATGCAGGAGAGAAGGGCAATAACAACTGAAGTTCCTTTTTGAGTAGGGTTCGTAGGTACCGGTGAGCATCTGTTTCATCAGTCCTGCAGGCAGCTGATTAATAAAAGGCTGTAAAAAAAAATCCAGCTTTATCTTATGATGTGTTCACAGTAACCTCAACTTCTTATAAAACTCTTTCTCTGATTTTTTTGCACCTGATTCCATTGGCTCTGCTGTGACAGGTTACCTCTGCCGTTGCTTTGCACAGCGTGCCTCAGCACATCCAGCTTTGGGCTCCATCGACTCCAACTAGAGATGATATTCCTGTGGTTACACACTGCTTTTCTTCCCTCTCCCACCTCCCGTCACAGACCCTGTGTTAAGTGGAGCCTGGAAAGCAATTCTTGGCCAATGGTACCATAACAAACAGGTTGGTGCAAAGGGCATTATGAGATGGCATCTTAAAATATAGACTGTGTATTCAAGCTTTCATAATTTCAAAGCATTCCATGCCTTTTTTTTTTCCCTCCGGAGATATTCACATTGCATGTAGAATGTGAGGGCTTGAAATATTCATTTCAAATGGCTGTTGATTAAATCATAATGGTAAAGTCATCTATCTCTGAAAGCTCTATTTTGGGCAAGATTTATTTAAGAAAAATTAAAATAAGATTCTAAAACTTGCTCTGAAGACTTTTTTTTTTTTAAGAAAGGAACTTTGAAAATGCCTGAGTGATGACTTTTAATTGCCTAATGATTTTAAAGGCCAAGTGGTGGCTTTTAATGCCATTTAATTTTGTCTAAATTATTTAGGCAATTTTCAAAATCCTCAACTCCCCCTTGTTAATGCATAGGCCAGAAGAAAAAGCAGTTGGGCTGTTACTGCTGACAAAGTGCTAAACACCCCATTCCCATAGAGACAGAGGCACAGTTTCCAAGCTGAAGGAGATTCCCTCCTTCCCTTTATCCCACTCTTCCTTCTACCCCAGCAGGGAGACTGGCTGCCCATTGGCTTCAGGTTCCATCAGACTCCAACAGGGTTATTTCTTCATCTGCTGTCTTTGTTTCTTACTGATGCTGTGCTTCATCATTCTCTTGCATTGCTCTTTTCATGGATTAAGATGAGGAAAAATCACATGGATGTCCCTGCTCTTGTATCTCTGGTGGTGCTACAGCTACTGCTGGCTGTGCTGGAGTTTCTCTCCATTCAGTCTTTGGAGCTGTTATGTACATATATACGTGTGTGTGTGTGTGTATAAATGTTTCTTGGAACAGACTGTTGAAGATGTCTCCTACATCTTAACTATTTGTCTGTTGGAATATTTGTTATAATGAAGAGTTGTGTATACACAAGAGATTAGCTGGGCTAATAGTTTGATGGCTATGGCTTTCAATCAGTTTGGCTAAGAGAACTCAGCTAGGTCTTGCATGTTTTGCATGTTCCATAAAATACTCTATATGTAAACTGTGGGTGCTTCTCAAGTAGCAAAGCTACAGCCAAAGGAGCTGAAAGGGAAAGAGGCATGTTTGAACCCTCCTCAGCTGTTTGGGAACTTTAAAACTTTTCCAGATAAAATGTTAGCCATAATGTTTATAGATCAACACAAACACTTCTGGCAGTGGTAGCATCTCACTTTCCAGTTCAAAACAAAAATCATTTTGCTGGAAAATTTCCAGAATAGTGCTACTTAGTGTCGCAATGGCAGGCTGGTCAAATGAATCTGCAAATCCAAAAGTAAAGGAAAGATAGAACTGAAACGAGACTTCAAGCATGTCCTCTACCTAGCAGACAAAATAAAAACTGTCACTAAGAAGCTGATAATTGCTAAATCTCATTGGTTTAACTTTCTTGGTTATGATTTATGCGTTCTGTGTTTCTCTGCTCCTTTACATCAATTGTCTGTCCTCTGACGATTCTTACTTAATTCTAGGCATTTGATCTGCTGTAGGATCTCTGTTAATCTGCTGTAAATGTTGACTTCTACATTTTAAAGAATATGAACAAAGATTCTAATAACACTACTGCTTGTATGCATCTTTGATATGGGTTTCAAAAGTTAGTGTACAGTCGTGCAGTATTACAAAGCACTAGTTCACCAAGCCTGAGATCTCCTACAGACACAGAAATCACCAAAGGTTTTAAGAGAATTATGAGCTGGAAAGAATGAACTGGATTGTAATCTCCCTTCCTGCCTCCCGTCTTCCTTAATTTTTCTCATGGAACAAAATGTTCAGTGGCATTTTTGGACTCTCCTGGCTTGCCACATACCAGAATTAGTCTGCCAAGCTGACATATAGCTGAAGGAAAAATCAGAATTTCTTGAAATGGCAGGGTGCTTTGAATGGTGGATGGCCTGTCTAAAGGAGCTAATTCAAGGTAGGAGGTAGTATGTCCTTCCACTTCTTGGAAGGGTTGATTTGACTACATTAGGTGCACACATGGAGAGTGCCAAATTGCTTTGCTTTTACATAAATGAAAATATTTTTTAAAGTTGCTTATTTTTTTTCCCCTGAGTCCCCCAGAGACGTGCTATCTCCATTTGCTTTGAGCAATGGTGTAGGTCCCACCAACACATCACGCTTTGAGGTGGAGCTTGGTGAAAGTGATGCCTTTCTCACAGGTCTCTGTCTCCCATTCTTCCCTTAACAGCCATTTGCTGCCATTAACTGGACATTTCCAAACACCTCCAATGTCCTACAGCATCTGGTCCATGGGCCAGATGCCATAAATGCTAATTTGTGCTGGAGAGAGCCCCAAATCTAATTATTACTGCTTAAGGACAGATTTTTTTTTTCCCTCCTTCAATGCTGTGTGTTCCTCATGCTATGCTTTTTGGCCACGTAGGACTAAACTGCTCTGAGTAACCTAGATGTGCAAAACACATCAAGCTTCACTCGATAGCACTTGTTACATGTTATCTATCAACTAGATGTATGACTAGCCACCAAGATCTGGGGTTTTCTGTTGAATTGTTTGTTTAAAATAATATCTAGATTCCTGTTGTTTCCTTTTGTTCTGGTTTCAGATGAGTAACAGATGAGTTTTGTTTATTTAGTGTAACTTAAAGTCTGCATTTTCATGTTGAAGGGAAACATTTGTGTGACTGTCTTCTGCGGGATAATGATCTTTCAAAAGACTTTATTGAAAGGCAGAGGACAAAAGGGGGAAGAAGAAGGATTCTGCTAAAAGGCTTTCTCTGTATTTCAGTAAATGGTTTCCAAATCCTCTGTTTCAAAGAACATCAGCTGACTTCTCTCTTTTATCAGCTACGACTCCTTTTTCAGTCCTTTCACATACATATGTTGTTTTGCGGGGTTCTAGAGGGGGGGAATAATTTTATTCTTTCAGAATATTTACTTTCTTCTCCAAAACTTTCAGTGTGTTGTCAGCTGTCTTAGGAAAGTCTCATGCTTATCTTTACTCATACTTCTCATCAGCCTTGAATGTGTACATGATGGTGATACTATCAAAGCACAAGTTTTCTTTGGTGCAAAGTTCTGCACAATTCCCCATCTGCTTGGCTGGTGTGTGAGGCCTTACTTGTCATTAAAAAGATCTGATTTTTCTTGGAATCAAAGTCATCTCAGATTAGATGAAACAGGCAAGGACATAAATTTTAAGTTTCTGTTTCACAAGGAAGCTTGTTTAGTTTGCTTAGTATCAGAGGCTTCTAATTACTCTGGATATAAGTTTTTCAATCTTTCAATCAGTTCGTACATTACTACTACTATAAGTACAAAAATCTGCCATATGTTTTTACAGTGAGCATGTTAATCTGAACACTGACCTTCACAGCGCTGTCACTGGCTACGCTCAAAGCTGACTTTGTGGGAAGCATTTTCATCAGTGGTGTCAAAAACCTTCAATAATTAAAGTTACTATCACATATGTACTTTTTTTTTCCTTTTCTTGTAATAAAAGAAGTCTTCTCTAGAGCAAAGAGAAAAAATTAATTGATCTGACACTTGAGCTAAGAAAACATACTTAAAGGAATATCACTTAAAGGAAAAGGAAGTTTGGAGTCTCAAATAATTAAAATGAGAATTTGGTCAGGCAAATGAAGGCATTTTCTTTCAATATACTGCTTCACATAGACTTGCAAAAGTCTTCCCATGTGTCTTGTATTACTGGACCCTATTTCTGAACTTTAGAAAAACAGCAGGATTAGGCTCAGAGTACCTTTTTCTATGAAAGAGGCAATAAAAATACAATTAAAAACATGCAATTTTATTCAGAATGTGTGTGATGTAAAGATTTTTATTTCCACTTCAGCCTGCATGTACTTGTTCTCTTTTCTGTAAATCTTTGGTAGACTTGGATGCTATACAGGGAACTTCTCATTTACATCTTCAAAGTTAGATTGCCAATTACCAATACCTAAAATTCTTAATATAGCTTTTCTCTAGAAGCAACTGCTACGTTGCCTAAGGAATTTATATAAATACAGGAGAATATATTCCAATAAATTATTAAACAATTAAAAAAATGCAGGTTAAGGGTGGGGCAGGGGACAAAAACAAAGGCACCGTCTGCTTTGGCAATGGATTGATAATCAATGAAAGGATGAAACAGCTGCTACTAAAGCTTTTGAATACTATTTTTTTTTTTTCTCCCTAACCAGTAGCAATTGTCTTTCTGAAGATGAAGACCCTAAGATACAGAGTTTGAGATAACATGTGCTGTGTACCAGTCATGTTGTTGTATCAACCATTCTTATGTAAAAGATATTTATATTTTTATTTCATCAATTTGAAGTCGTCCATGTCCAGCTGTCAGTAGAGGATATTTCAAGGCCTTCAAAACTTTTTATAAAGGCAGCTTAAGTTAACAGTATTTTACTACTATTTTTTAAATAAGCTTGCAATTTTGTGTGTATTATAAACTCCCTTTAAACAAATGAGATTTCTTGCCAATAGGAAGCTACAAGAAGTAGTCTTTAACAGAATATCTATCATAGCCTGTCTTTTATCTTTGTCCACAAGTTCCTTTGCAAGCAATGAAGAAACTGTAGCAATATACTCCAACAATAGTGAGTGTCATCTTTGCCTGTCTTGGTTTATTTATTTATATAGTCATGTGAAACAAGATCACTCCATCAGTTTGTGGTGTTACCATAAAAAGGGTGGAGGAGAAGACAAACATTTATAGGAAGGGAAGTTTTCCCCCTGTAATGGCCACAATAAATATGTGTGGTGGAGAAAAATGCGAGAAGACATGCACACCTGATGTTGAAGAAAAGCCCGTTCATGCTTAATACATTGGAGAAATTGTTCAAGAGCTGCTCATCCATGTTAAAAAATATTACCCCTGTAATCCTGCCAAGGACAGCGAGACCTATTGTAGTTGACTGAATAAGTACTGGTCGTTCAAGTTAAAGTGTCATAGGGGCAGCTGTAATTTATACACCCAATTTTTCTAACACATCCAAAACATTTTTTTTTAAGAAACAGGCCAGATTCTTGGAAAACATAAATTGGTACAGCTAATTAAAGCCAATGGCTCCATTCCAGGTTTTCTGAGCTGTGTCTCTTGTCCACCGTGCATCACCTTGCCTGTTTGCATGAGTTCTGTGCTTTTAATTTTGAGATCTTGTGTGTTTCTATCTGCCAGTTTTAACAATCATGGCAGAGATTTGCTTAATTTTGAATAAGAGTGGATTAAAAAAGTACTAGTTAACACCTATATGAAAAGCTGAAATGCCTAAGAGGTCACCAAGGGAAGGACAGAGACCTTAGTCTGCACAGGTTTTATTGTGATTAGACAAGCTTTATGCCAATCATCATCAGGAGTTGTATTGCAGGTCAGGAGCCAACTTTAGAAAGGAGATTGACCATATGGATGTTAAACTAATGGATTTGTGTTTTCATAAACAGGGCAGACTGATGTAAAGCCTAACTTAAAAAAAAAAAAAAAAAGTGCAAAGAGACCTCATGATAAAGTATCCCATGACAGCTCATAGGGCTCAGGAAAAAAGAGGAGTCATAAAAAAACGTGCGTTGGGGCGCAGGGGAGGAAGAAGGAAGATTCTAGCTGAAAAGACATCAAGCCAAGAGCCAGCATGTTGAACTCATATCAGTATATGCACAAGGGTTGCACAGGGGCTGTGCCCCATAACAGTGGGTCTCAGCTGTAAAACCTGCCTGTCTAGGACAGGAGGCAGCATGCGGGCAACTTGCATTTTGCTTGCTGTCTACAGGGAGGCTGTTTCAGACCGTCTGATCCTGGGTATTCCTGATCCTGAAAGCCATCAGCTTAAGAAAGCAGCACAAAAGTCTTTCTTCTCCTCACCTATGCACTCTGGGTACCAGCACCTAACCCTGCCTCATGAATCCTCTGCATCAAAACAGCAACAGCTGTTTAAATGACTCCTGTTCCCAGCTGCTTTTCCCCCTTGCCAAAAGTACAAAAAAGTACTTTTTTGCCTCACTTAAGTCTGTCCAACTTTTTTTTTTTTTTTTGTGGTCATACTGCAAACCAGATCGAGCAAAAGATACGCTTTTTAAAATAAAATCTTTTCACTGGATTATTCGTTGTTTCCACAAATCGGGGGGTTGAATCAGTTCTGGCAAGAAAGTAGTAACCTATACGGGTTGAGAGTAAGTGATGCAAGGGGACTGAAAGACCTCTTTATCACCAAAGTATAGCCTGGATCCAGAATTAAGATTTCATGGTCTGGACTTGCTTGCAGAGGTTTGCATATGTCTTGGTGCCCACAGCTGAGCAGATATAGAACCTAGTCTGGAAATTCAGAGAAAAGATGGTACGTTGAGGCTTGTTGAACGATTGGAGAGGAATTAGAATGGAGGGGTGGGAAAAATCATTTAAGTGATAGTTTCGTAGTAGAAAGGACCTCATTCAGTTTTTATTCATTCATCTTTTAGACAAACTCCTATACAACAAGTCATGGGACTTGCACGTAAACACTAACAACCTTCTACCTGGTATCCCAGCTAGCAGAGTAAGGCCAAGCACCAGCTGTGGCTCCTGCAGCTGAGCCATAACCAAACAAGTACCTGTCACCTGCGGCCACCCCAGAGCAGGCAGAGTAAGGGTAGTCTGTCACAGATGTGAGAGAGATGCAAGGAGCTAATAAAGTCAAGAGCAGTAATTTCTTTCTCCTTCAGTTTCTGAAGGTTAGAGGTAGAAATGTTCAGCACTTTGCCTTGTGCCCTTTTGTTCCCCTCTCTTAATTTGTTTACGTCCCTTCCCTTTTCTTTGAGGCTGGTCTCCAAAGACTCCAGCAGAAAGAAAGGGGTGCGTCTGCTCTCATAATCGCCAACTCCTTTGCTGTAATAGAAAAGCATAGATACACAAAAGATCAATTCTGTACAGAAACTGGGGAGACATAGTTTACTCCCCATACTTTTCCAATCAAATAAATGTGAATGCATCCACTTATCTAGTCAGCCAAACACAGAAAGTTTCCAGAACCCATATAACTGTTAGTAATGACAAAAAGGTTTCACATTATCTACCTCATCCACATTTCCTCAGAGATCAATATAGCTGAACACATCTTCTGCATACTTCCATAAGGAGACAAATATAAAACTTAGTTGCATCAAATGTATTTAGAAACCAGTTTTTAAATGGAAAAGAAGGGGGGGAAATCTAAAGAACATCGATAAAATGTTAGAATTACATTATTTGAAACAAGGATGAATGGGATAGCCCAAAGTCAAAAGGATTTACTCAGCAACTTTCCAGAGGTGATAAATGATCTTTCTTAAAACATGGTTGGCGCAATGCATTTTGCTAACATGTAAAGTGCTTCAACTTGGTAATTTGAAAATGTCACAATGCTGAAATTCCTCAAATGGCTTTGCGGTGAGGGGAAAGAATATTAACACCTCGTATGGATTTCACTTTGCTAATTTCAGGCAAGTTCTAGCCTCTTGAAGAGCCACAGTTATTTTGCAGATTTGGGGTTTCAGTGGTTTACGGTAAGCCCAGTAGAATTTTGCCAATATCGTGCAAGGTGGTTTGGTGGGGGTTTAGGACTGGAACTTCTGCAACTTCTGTTTAAAAACCCTTTTTGACCTCAGGCAAAATACTTTGTTGGGGAGGAACAAAGCTCAACACTACAAACAGATTTGGAGACCTCGGGTGCCATTCGCCTCTCTGGAAATGTACCTCTTGTTTCCTGGGTCTCAGTTCTTCCCTCTGCACGCAGGAATAGCAGCCCATCCCTACCATACAAGGGTACTGTGAGCTAGTTAATACCTGTGATTTATTATAGTCGCACTGTAGGTATTGCTTTTCATTTCTGTGCAGTCCTGTGCTTTCATATCTATGAAATAGTGCTAGTTTCTCTCTTTTCCTGCCCCATATTTAACATCATTCTTGGGCCTATGTTCATTGACTGGTTTCAAGGCCATTGTAATAACCTTGATTTGCAACACGAAGCATCTTCATAGTCTTGCAGCGTTCAGTCCCTACTGGAGAGTTTAAAAGGTGTGCTGCACAGGAGCTATCTCCACATAATTTCCATCTTCACAAGCTAGGTTCATCTACTGACTCTTGCATCACACACAGTTCAATTCTATTTTGGCCAAGTAGAGAGTCTGATATATCCTGAAGTATGTAGGACAGCAAGAAAGTCTCGCCCACAGAGAGTGCCATGACAGGTTTTGCTTTTCTCATGTGTAAGCACGTGAAGTTGTTCTATTGAAAAAACCTCCACCGTTCTTCACAGCTTACCAAAACACTGTGAAAATTTCAAAAGGTTTGCATTGTTCTACACAAAGCAAGCAACCACCTCACCACCATCACTTTTCTGTGGAAGTCCTAGCTAGCTTACATTTGTCTGAGAGAGGTCAATCTGATATTGGTGCTCAGGTTGGCAAAATCTGGACCTCTATGACCAAAACTATATTCAAACCCAGGGCAGCACCCAAGCCAGTTTGCAGGATCCTACCTCGGTACTCCCCAGGCTACTGGCAAGCCTTCTTATTTGTTTCACATGCTAGTTTTATTCGTGGACTCAAGTAAGCACTTATGATTCCAGTTTTGAAGTTGCATTGTGGAAACGGATATAAAAATGTACCTTATGGTTGGATTAGAAATAGTGATTTTTAACTTTAAGCTATATTTGGAATACATTACTCATATTGACTTCTGTGGACTTAGTTGTGGTATAAGATACTACCCAGCATAGTTGAACCTGGACCAGAGTGACTAAGATCATGAGTTCATCTTGTTTACTCAAGCTGTTGCATGTCCATTCCTCCAAAATTACAAGTATGTGTGCACATACAGAGGAGTACGTTATACTGTGAACGTTAACTGTTCCTTTTTTCATCTAGTGGGCAAAGTAGGCCACCAGCAACATGTTGTTCTTCTGGACTATAGATGACAGCAATGGGGTTATAAAGTTAAATGGGAGATGCCAAACAACTGCTACAAGAGATCTGTGCGCTGTGGTGCGAGCCAGCCCCACTCTGCACTCCAGTCTTGCCATACCTGTCTCAGCCATCCGCTGTGGTCATGCTAGCAGTATCTGACAGCTAAAAAAGGAGAAAGCCGGGCATGGGTGTCAATTCAGGCTCCTCCTCCAGTGTGTAATATCCCCCTCTCTGAACAACAAGCAGAGCTGCTGAACACGTGGACTGAATGAGTGTCTATCTCTGTGTGCCTGAAACAAAGTGGATGAAAGAAAGCATTTTGGTGTGGGACAAAAGGACTCAGTAACTTATCAGGTGGAGAAGAAGGAAGCCTAGTGCCTCAAATACTGTCTTGACCTGCAGGCTTTACTGCTAGATGAACTGTTCTGTATTCATGCCCCTGAGAAAGACCAGATCACCCAAAAAACAGAGATTAATAAGAGAAATTATTTTTAAGACACAAACCCCTGAAATTCACCTTGGACTACTGTCCTGCGATGTTTAGTATTATTGTGAAATTGTTCTGCTATTGGCCTTGTAAGAGGCTCAAACTGTGTCACATGTCACTAGAAGAGTCTTCTGAGCTATAATAAGACCCTTTCTTAAGAAACTCCTGAAGTAGTTACAAGTCCAAGCCATGTTCTAATAAGAGAAGCCCTTCCAGACTTTAAATATCACTCTAAGTAAGAAACAAGATCAGGAGCCATCCCTTGAAGCCATCTTCTAGCCAATGTGTTTGATGGGGTTGGGGATTTCTTGTTATTCTATTTTTTCTATTTATAGCCACTAAATTGTAAATACTGACATTCCCAAGTAGTACAAAAAAAAGTTACACAGAATCAAAATAGTAAAACAATTTAAATACCCAGCCTTTAAATCTCTACAGCCTCAAGTCACCTCATCCACCTGACAATGCACACAACACTGCAGAGCACACACAGGGTTTTTTCTAGTCACATGGTTATCAGTCTTGTTTCTGGAAAACAGAAGAAAGATATATTTTCAATAGAGCACTGAAGTAGGAACAAACAATACCAAAACCATGCAGCATTAGGTTCTCAATATGTTTCATGAGAATTTAATTCGTATAACAAATTCACATTAGGGTGAAATAAGGCTTGGAGTTTCTCCACAGTGCTCAAGGGAAAGTTCATGAGCTCTTGTTGTCTATCAAGTGCCCTGACCTCTCTCTTTGTGATACATAAATGGAACGGAAATCATAGCAGGTTTGTTTCACATCTTGAACTTGCAACTACCAAGGGCAGGTATAAAATGAAAATGGGAGTGCTTTATAGCCTCTGAAATAAATAAATTACTTGAAATAACAGGTGCAGCAACGTGGATCTTTCAGAACGCAATGTGTCATTCTCCAAGCTACAAAACATGTGGCCTCTTTATATTTACTGGATTTCCTACCATTTGTGATAATGGAGTGATGAGTTAGAAGAGTACAATATTGTCGATTAACAGAAGAAAGTGATTTTTTAGCTATACTGCCTTTGTCTTTATATCACAGCATGAAAATAACCGAGAACATGATTATCATTTATCAAAGTAAATACATGGGATTTAAAATATATTTCAGAAAGAAAAAATAGATTTCTTCCTTATATCTTAGGAAGTGAGTTTCAGTAAAGTCAAAATGAGTTCTTGGACCCATTTCTGTCCCTGTCTGCTTTATTTTGATTTTTACAGGTTAAATGTGTCTTACTCGAGGGATAATCCCATTCTAGACTGTAAACAGCAGAGCAGAAGCTGACTCCTTATCTTATTTGTACAACATCCAACACTACTGTAATAAAAATATTTAGTAATGGTAGCATGCGTTCTCGGGAACACTCATACAGTACAGAACTTTTCAATAAAGAGCAAAATATTAAATGTGAAACTTTTTAATCAACTTTGACTTATCAAAGCAAAAACCCTTCATGAAAAGTGAATATAGATTACGTTCCCATTTAACCAAAATCTTTGAAACATTTTAGAACTGATAGCTATCATGGTTTTGCCACGGCTTTTCATTTCAGTGTGTGAATTCATAAAGAGAACTGAAAAATAAAAACTTGAAAAATAATTTAGAATTATCTAAATGAAGCTGTATCACCTGAGCAACATTTTTTGAGGGACTAGGGGTGTCAGTTCAAGAAACCACTCGATTTTTTAACTTTTTCCTCACAGGTCTGGAGGGAGATACTGTTACAAATTTCATAATAGACAGGAAAATTATGTTTTCCTAAACTGTATATATGCAGCATGAAGAACAGTAGCAAAATGAGGCCTCAGTTGAAGTGAGCAAACAATATATTGATTTTTACAAAGAAATCTTTTGACTGCCTTCTTTCTTTTAGCTTAACTGTTAAGCTTAGTTAAAAGGGAGAGAGGCAAACCACATCCTGGGCTGTCTTTCATGCAGGTTTCTGAAGATGGCTTTATAAAACCAGAGAGCAAAAAGCCATTTTAAAGTGATTTGCAAGAACGGTATATACCTCTACAGAGAAACCTTCATTTGGGTCATTTGGATTTCTCTCTTTTCCCTGGAAGCAGCTAGTCAAAACTGTCTGTATGCAACAGAAAGATAAAAATTTCAATTAGGTTGAGTGCTGTCATACGCAGACTACATGAGAAGGTTTGAGATAATATGCATTACATATTGATGTCTGTCAGCCCTGAGAACATAGCCATGTTTTATTCCATGCCCCTTTTGTAGGTTTGGCAGCAGTGGCACCCAATAAAGGCCTAATCATATTAATTTATGCCCCTATCAATTATGCATTCAGATTCCCCCGATAGCTTGTCAGTTTTTATTCACTATTTTCTGAAAAATACGCCTATTACAGTTACTGAGCAAATAGGAGGACTGTCAGAAACTGAGATTTAAAGAATATTACTTAAAAGGGGTGGGTTTCTTTAATTTATAAATCTTGTATTATATGTCATGCATTTGTTAGTTTTAAAAGAGGTGACAGTGCAGGGACAGATGTCACGTTAAGGACTTTCTGAAGACAAGGGGAGAAGTATCCTTAAGAAAGCTCTGATTTATTCAATTTTTCTTGAAAGCAAAGTGTTCTGTGGTCTGTAGATGTAGTAAAAATGTATCAGCTTTGTTAGTTTAATATGAGTTTGGTTTTGTGTCTCTCAGATGATGTGTATCAATGAAGGACTTAACAGAAGTATTTTCAGCTTGTAAACAGTTTTATTTTCTGGTATGGGAAAGAGTTTTATAGCCAGCACTGTGTTAGTGTCTCAAACCACGCTCAAGATTCTGTGCCCACCTTTAGAGTCATCATAAGTAGTAAATAAGACAGATAAATAGGTGTAGTATATGAAGTACACAAATTGTCCCGCTCGGTAACATCTACCAAGGAGCTGTGGAGCAGTCTGTTCTAGCAACTTAAATATAACCTTGACATCTCTGTGGGATGTGTGACAAGTCCAGCCTACTTTATTCATACATACTATACTGTTTGAGTGTGCCTGCCTGTGACTGCTTTGTTTAGGAGGAGAAGTGCTTTTTGGAGGCAAATCTCCCAGATTTCTCTGCCCACCATTCTCTGGTTCTTATTGCTGGGCAGTCTCAGCGATGACGGTCAGGACTCGTTTCCTCAGGACTAACCTGGGCGATACAAGCTGCAGGACAGGGCAGCATTTTCTAACCAAGAACGGGCATTCAGAGCAGGACGACGGTAAAGCTGCTCTGAAGACAGGGCAGGCTGTCTCTCCTTTCCTGTCAAACCATAAAAAGGACTGAGGTTTAACCCCAAAAGTTGGAGGTCCTGTCTGGATCACAACCCACTCAAAGCTAGGCCACTCAGCTTGTTTTCTCAGATTTACTAGGATGCCAAAAGAAATATATCTAATGGAAAAAATAGATTTCGGTACTAATTGTCCCAGTCATCATTTCTTGATAGTTGGAACCTGACTGCTGTATCACCTGCTCCCCACCACCGACCTCTGCTCAGGAGAAGCCCCTCTTCTCCCACCCTCGGGCTGCATCTCCCTCACTACGAGAACATCTACTCCGGCTTCTCCTCCTCTTCCTCATTCACTTCCAGCCTCTGCCTCCTACTTCTGGAGCACTTCACCTGATATCACATCCTACTATACCACTCTGTGCTGCCGAGCTTTCCCTCACCCTTCTTTTAAGAGTGTGTTTTTGCACTGAGGCCCTAATTGTGGAAAAATACTTCGGGGGGGGGGGGGGGGGGGGGCGGGAAGGAAAAAACCTCAGAAGTGCTAATGCTGCTATATTATCTTATCTGATAGTCTGTGTGTTGGCTTTGCCTCTCTCTGGGTGAGCCCAGAAGTGCATTCCTCTTGGTGTAAGCAGGGTTTAAGGATTTCAGGACGTTGGTGTCAGGCCCAGAGACCCCAGCAGGGGCCGGGGGCCTGTCACTACTGTCCTCGCTGCAGGTGGGTTCGCTGCGGCCAGCTATGCTGGGCACTCTACCCAGCGACGGCAGTAGGGCCCTTCTCTGTCAGAGGGGATTCCAATCCATCTCTTACCATGCTGGAACTTCTCCCCCTCTGGAAGGTTCAGTTGGATAAGCATTGTCCTTTCGGTGGGATCCAGCCCTGGCGAGCCCCCAGAGCACCTCATGCTGTTTCAGAGAAGGCCATCTCCCCTTCCTGGCAGGAGAAGGTCTGGATGAAAGGAAATAGGAACAAACCCTCCGGTCCCACCTTGGCAAAGTCCTCCCTAGCCACAACACAGATGGGTACCTGAGGCCTGCAGGTTTTGTTGCCTTCACCCACTGCTGAGCACGTGTTGCTTTTCAGCTCTGCCCAACCACTTAATTAATGAAGACTGAACTCTTGCCTATTTAACAAACTTGTTCTTCCTCCCCAACAAATTCACCCACCCTTGCAGAGTACTTTGGCTTTACAATGGGTTGTACCTTCCCTTTCCTCTGGCTCTTTGAAGATTTTACTCTTTGTTTAGTGAAGTTCCCCAGTTCCAGGAACATGTACCACATTACCTAAATCATCCGGGTGTTTATTTTAGCCTGACGGTATTAATGAGGCTTAGCTATGTTACAGCATTTAAAATCTTTGTAGTATCTTACACATATTGTATCTTAAAATATCCCCTTCAGGTATGTAAGTATTATCCAGATCATATAAATGGAGAAGTAAAAACAAACGTTTAGGGATTTGCCCAAGGCCATGCAATAAGTCACTGTCAGAGGCAAGAGTCAAACCCACCTATTTGTGGTGAGTCAGCCCACGCTGGCATGGTTTGGTGTGTTCCTACTATGGAAATCAGCCTATTCATCATGCATAGTACTCATTTCAATCATTTCATAAACTAGCTCCAGTAGTTACCTTCCCTTTAATAACAACTTTCCCAGAAATGCTTTTGTTTACCTAACTCCATATACTTCCTACAAATCTACATAGGGAGTAGCATATGGAATCTATGGTTTGCATAGTTGCTGCTTTTTCTTGTGTTTTGGGTTTTTTTTTTTCCTCAAAAATGCTAGAAATTAAGTAGAGGTAGAGGGGACTGTGTTCCTAAAGTGCTGGAAAGATTTTCTGTGCCTGCCCTGGATATTAAAAACTATCTGGACAGCCATTTACCTTGTGGGGTTTAATAGTAGTTCATGCTTCATAATTTTCCTTTCTCTACTTTTTCAGGATTCAATAAGACTCTTGGGAAAGGCAGTGTATATGTGAAAGGGAGAAAAACATACTGGCAGCAAATACATTTGAGAACATTTATGCTGCAAGCAGGTAATCCAAAAAGTGATGAAATAGTAAAGTGACAAGACCTGGCCTGAACATCTAAAACTTTGATGATGTTTGGCAGGGAAAATTAGACCAATTAAAGGGTGCCTCTGGGAAGCTTTACCTTACATGACCAGAACTTCTACACAATATCTTGGTGTACTTGGCACTTTTACAGGGATAATACTCATGTGAATGGTTTTGCCAGTATGTTAGTCATCTGCAGGATTTTAGTCTGCATTTGGTTTGGATGCGTTTCTGTATCACGTTTTGCTTCCTGAGAAGAACTTGCAGCCTGACCCTCTGCTATCGCCTCAATTCCCCTTTCACAGTATTCTGAGTTATTAGTGGGGTGAAGGACCTGCTCTTCTACACTTGCTTTCTCAAACTCCCCCACTTAAAACTGAAGTGCCTGGAGGCTATTGATTGGTGTTTAATAGCACTCTACACCAGCAGCCTTTTCTTCATCATTAGACTAGATTTTTATACTTCAGTATAAACGTCTCTTAAGTGTTTCCCTCGACCAGCAGTCTGAGGATCATAGAATAGCATTTACAAAAAAAAAGAAAAAACTCCAGAGTCAAAGGCACAGAAAAATACCACTGCATTGTACTAAGATACTTTCCCCCTCTTCCTAAAAAACAATATAAATCCAACCAGTACAATAAAAGGACCTAGAAAAAGTAGGAATGTAGTCAGATAACAAATGAATTAATGTTTGGGAAACAAAGCTGATAATACTGTACTTTGGGAGACAAAGACAAAACACAGTTCTTGGATGGGGAAAAAGAAACACAGAGACCTCTTCAAATAACTTCTCTTTATTGTGAGCAATAATCCATAGGGGGCAATGGAGCTTATATGAGAGGCATCTGAAGAAACGCACAGTGAGAAACCAAAGTAATGGTGCCTCTGCATATTATTTTTGAGAGACTTGAGCCAGATTTTTTTTTTCCTTACATCTCATCACCTAAACAGTTCAGGCATGAGGCACTGGTAAAATCAGAGATTTTGTGATTCACAGAGATACGTGATACTGCAGTGAATGATTATTTTAATCTATTTTAAACTCATACCTTGAGGAAAAAAGCATTTGAAGGGGTTTAGAGACTACAGACTTGAGGCTGGGAACATACTTTGTCTGTTTCTGGCTGATGTGCACAGCTGTACATGCTGGCAGTCAGCTGTTTTTCCACATGAGTTTTGGTTTTAGGTGATCATATGAGTGCCTGACAGGCAAAGTCATCAACACATTTTCAATTTATTACTTTTATATTGCAAAACAGTGGTTTGTAAAAATGGAGATGCTGATGAAAAGATCTATTTCTATTCCACTTTTCATCCCATCGAAAAATAAAAAGAATAATTAAAAAAAAATAAAAAGGAGGGGGGAAATGGAAGTTCCTCTGCACAGGTTTTGTCTGACAGAAAAGAATACACACAGGTACTGCCATGTTCTAGGACTGCCTTAATTGTTAGTTTTATACAGTTGTTTTAGAAGCCATCATTCCAAACCCAAATTACTTGAGGGGAACACTCACGATAACATCTCCTAGAAAGAAAAGTGAAAAGAACTGATTAGAAGGATGAAGAAAGTTAGCAGTTACGAGAATCTGAAAAGTCTAAATATTTTACAAAATCTAAGTAACTAAAGAAGAGCTGGTAAGAATCTACAAGTATCTGAAAACTTGAATTCCCAAAGGTTTGAAGAATAACACAGCTTGGTATCAGGCTGCAAAAATTATGTTAAATTAGGGGAGATCATACAAGTCTAAATTTCCTGAAACTCAATCCAAAATGTGCTTGAACAGTGAGATTGTTTCAAATACAAAATACTTTCTAAAAGAACTAGACAAATTATATGGATTACAGCACTTCTAAGAAAGGGAGTAGAGTACTAGAATTAAGTATATTGAAGATGGTGAATATACTATTCCTCATCTTTACACATTGACCTTGTTTCTGTGTTCAGAAACCATATATAGAGTTGTTGAGTTGGTCAATAAACTAATCCAGTCATCAATAAAGCACACCTTCTTGTTTATTAATATGTGATTAAAAATATATATGATAAAAAGATATCGACTGAGCAGAGTTTGGGTGACAAGAACAATTATAGCTTCAAGCCTAATCAGTACATGAGCTGTTTAACCCAGTGAAAGTCAATAGTCTATTTCTGAACAATTACACGTTTTGTTTTAAATAAAGTATTTTGATTTTGCTAGTGCTCTCATTTTCTCTTCATGACTTAGATGTGTACACAGAAGCAGAAAGAAACAGCTGCAAACTAAATCACCCAGTATAATTCCACTTTATGGTCCTTGTATGATAAAGTTGTAAATAAGCAGCGAATAGGTTTTATTTTATTTGTAACTTGCTAGCCACAAATAAATCAAGCTCAGAATAACTATGTCTCTCTTTTCAGTTGTATTACTAGTTAAACAGGTCTTAATCATATTTCTATAATATTCTAATTTACTTATTCTTACAGATTTCTGTTGTCATTTTAAGCTAAAGTCATAATTTTACTGCATTTAAAGTACTCAATTCTGATTTCATTAAAGAAGTTTCTTAAACCTAATAAGAAGTTATAATAAAAAGCCATTTAATTCCTCCTTGAGTGATCATTAGCTTTTACAAACTTTTTTCACATCTCAGTGCACCTTCACTCCAAAGCAGTATTCCACAGAGCTCAATGTCTGATGAAAAGATGATAGCAACACAGTAAAGTTTGAACTGGGTGCATCTTTAAACATCAAAATATTCCAGTGTAGTGGGTGTTCAGTAGAAACTGGGAGCTGGTGAATGGTCAGACATTCCTGAGTGAGAACACAGGGTCACTGGCTTGTCCCCACAATGTTAAAAATTAACTGTGGGCCCAAAGCAAGCAGCATCAAATGTCTGGGCTATCCACAAGCAGAACTTTTAGCGGTTTTAGCACTGGCTTGTTGTGTCAACATTCAAAAGTCAGTTAAATCAATGGTACTGCCCAAAGTGTTTGCAAGTTGTAAATCTTTAAGTGCCAGATCAGAAAGTTCCTTATCTTTTCTTTAACTATCATGTTCATCAAGTGCTTGTACTGTTATCATTTCCACAGATATTTTTCCTACCTGCTAATCATGTCATGCTCTTAAGTCCTTTGTGGAATAGAATGATGAACACTTTGGGAAGAAAATCTTTTGCATTAAAGCTAACACAGTTCCATCATCTATTCTTCTCAAATGCATTTTTTTAGGTGAATGTAAAATTCACCTTGTTGTTGATTGCTGCTATAGAGAAAGTTGTTTAATAAGGAAAAGCAAATGAACTGAAAGAGAAACCTCCGGTTGTGCTCACACAGCCTCGAAAGTTCTGGTTTTTTGGAAATCAATGCTGACAATAAACACTCTTTTCTGAGTACCTTCATATTAATATATCAGTTCCGATCCAACAGTAAGTAAAAGTCGATCGCTTTTCCCCTGACTGAAGCAAGAGTCATTGTTTAACTCTCAGAAACCAGACTAAGTCCTCCAGGAGGTAATTTCCACTTGATTACAGTGTAGTTCCACTATTTTTCCTAGATATGTCTGATTCTGGCTAGTGCAGGAGGTGGCACACTGGTGTAGGTGAACCATTGGTACAATCCAGCATGTACCTCCTGGTCAACAAGAAAAGTTTTCTTTTGGGCAGGGGAAAACGTTCTGATGTCTTGTGAAAGAACACTCACAGGGTCAGCTTTGGTTTATTTTGGATGGTGATGTCTCAAACACAGAGAATGCTTGTCCAGCAGTTGAGTGGTTCCCAGCTGAAATATTTCCTCTTTAAATAGATGGTAGAGTCAGTGCCTCAGAAGTATGTGTGAGGATGTGCCCCAAAAGACAAATCAGGTCATCTAAGATAAGAGTCTTGCCCCAAGTTGCCTTTAGGAGAACGCAATTCTGTAGCTACAGCGTGGAGCTTAGGGAAGTCAGCCCTAGCAGCCTGACCACCTGCAGAGCTCACAGGTCATAACATCTCCGCAGAAGGAGCCAAGTACCATAGGAAAGATCTGAATCTCTTTTAATCTATGGCACTGATACATCTCAGCAATTCCCAATACATTCTAATCTGGAGAAAGAGTTGGGTTTGATATCCATCTCTTTCAAGATAAATGAGAGTTTCTAAATCAAGGGTGGGGAAGATATAAATATGCAGGCAAGAAAAATTATTCCTGAAGAGAGGATCCACTGCACTTTCAGATTAATAGGTGTCTCCCACCACAATAGCATACTGCCAAACAGTAAAAAAGAGACTCTGGGAGGTAAATTTATTAGGCTAAAAATCTATTTTTCTGAGTTTAAACTTACCCATCTGCTTATCTTCAAACAGACTCTGAACGCAGCATTGCTGATAATACCCTTTGTTCCAGTCTGTTACTTGATTTAGTCGCATGTTTAAAAATATTAGTACATTTAAGAATGTTGGTACATTTATGACTCTAATTAAATATGTATACTAGGGATCTTTATTCTTCCGCTAAATAAAATGGGAGTTTAATCCATTTTGGATTTCATTTCTTTGTAATGCACTTCTTCAGCTTTTTAAATTAAAACCCTAGCATTAACTGTACAATTCTCAGTATTTAGGAAAAGCTGACCTGCATTTTGATGATGCAAATGCCCAAGGTGTGTTGATTTATTAGGAAGGTGAATTGAAATAAATGTGTAGTTACTCAAAAAAACCATATTTTTCAGGTGTAGATAACAGCAATAAAATCATTAAAATAGGATACTGTTGAGGATTTGTATGATGGCTGGGAAGTAATTTCTATTTTTATTTATCTTAGCACTCTTACTTATCCGTGTGTTTGATCTTCAGCATCAGCCCCTCCGTGCGATTCTATACCTTCATCATCATCATCGCTCATTTTGTCCATGCAGAAGATGGAGGCATACTGAGCTTTCTACAGACTGCTGTCCAGACTCTCATATCCTGTATGGGACAGAACATCAGTATGCCTGTTGCAACGAAAGCACGCATCTGCTTTTACACTAGTTCCCGTTCGATAGTGAGAGTTCAAATATACGGAATTTTCATTTTAATTATTGTCAAAGCATTTTGTCATGAATACTTAGTTTAAAAACTACTCTGTCTTTTGAAGGGAGAGCTAAACTAATCTGCAAACTTAGCAAGGGTCACAAATTATATCTGCCAGGTCTCAAGCACTTACCACTTCTCTGGTGTCACAACTAGGCCTCTGTATGCTCCTCATTCACATCAAAGTGGAGTAACCATGACAAAAAAAAAAAACTGGGGGGGCACAGGATGGGACCAAAACCACCCCATGACAGTAGTTTAACAGTGTAGATCTCCTTGGCAAGTTGAACTTGGTGAGAGACTGGCACTGATCTGCCTTTAGGGAGGCTGACTCTTGCCTAATTTCTGTTTGTGCCTTTGCAAACCTTCACTGGAGCAAACTACTAGGGCCACACAGCAGGTCCAGAATATCTTCATCATTTTAAATTTATTTCCCCAGACAACTCTGCTTTTCACCTTCTATTTGTTGGTGATATGGGTGATTGAGCGGGGAGTTTTTGAATGACGACTGTGACAAAGATGGACCAGCCACTGCTAGTAAGAATAGGCATCCTCATATCCAGAAAATTAGAATAAACTTCTCTTACTTCTCTCTATGTATTTGTGCTAGGAGTGTCCAAGTCAGTTATATCATCAGTGTATTTATGAATAAAACCTTTGCCTTTGAACAGCTACCTATGAAATATTGCAGTGCTATTGCAATGAGTCTTAATCTTTTACTCAAATGATTTATTGTGGCGCCTATTGTTGTTTTGGAGCCTTCCGAGATACAGAGATACACTCAGATTACTGTACATCAAAGTAGGTGCATACTTTTATATAGTAATCTATTCATTCATGATTGAGATATAGTCACCTCAGGGGTGGGATGATATAGGATTATCATCACAAGCAATAGTAAAGCTTTATTGACATGAATACTAGATCTTTGACTTGGTCAGATACGCTGAGAAAAGCTTCTTTTTTTTTTTTTCCTTATTCTATTATTATTGGCCATGGTGAGAGGAATCAGGCTCTGCAAAAAGGCTGATAATGTAGGGTATATAAATACAGCAGTGAATATACTGTTTTCCATCAACATGACTTTCACACTACATCATGAAATTGCTTTAGCTTTATTAATGTTGCTCAATGGAGATGCGGATGTCACATCTAAAACTTTTGTCTCTGATACAAAAACGTTTGCTGTTATCTGGGTCAAAATCAGTTCCTAAGCAGCCAGATGGCCACTCTCACATTACATAATTGAGATTATATTAGTTGTTCTGTCTTATATATTGGTATAAAAATGATGGACTTGGAAGTATACGTTGCTTTGTTACTAAATCCAGGCACAGTACCTAATACCAATGGGAAAAAGACAGAGGGTCTGTTCCCTAGCAGGTCTGCTCTGTTATGCTTGATTTTGAAATAAGCTGCCTCTTTTATTCACTGGGTACTTCACATATTTGAGGTCTCTAGAAAGAATTAAGCAATTTTTTTGATTAAGCCTGTAGTTTGTTAAGAGAAGCAGAAAGTTAGGCTCTGGTGGTAAAAGCGATGCTGAAGAGGTCCTTGCTTAGAGGAAATGGCACTTATTTGTTACAAGTTACTACTCAAAATAATGGTGACTGCTGATTGCATCAGGACTCCTGAAGCTATCTTTATACTGCGCTCTCATACAGTCTCAGTGTTCCTAAAAACTGGATCCATTTTCTCTTTTTACATTTGCATTTATTTATCCCATTTGTTCAAGCTATTACAGGTACAATTTTCCAATGCCACCGTGGTTATTTCTGGGCATAAAAAGTGATGATGAACTGCAGGTTTATTCTGAATGAGGATCTGTTGTGAAGCAAAGTAGGAATAGAAAATTATTGTCTCACTTACTGTCTTGGATCAGTGGACGAATTTTAATCCATGGCTAAGCAGACAGGCTGTTTCAGTGAGTGCAGCGACTGCTTGACTGCAGGCCAAGGATGCTCCGACTGAGGTCAGGATCACATGCCTGGTGATGGCACTTCCTATCTCTATGAGTAAAAGCGAGAGCGATGCTGCAGGTCCTCTGTATCGTAACACAGGCAACAGAACTTCAAAAGTTCAAGAGTGGTTTTTTTCCTGTTTGTTCAAATCCAGACCCACGCAGGGCAATCTGGGTTCCTAATGGTAAAACCATCCCCCTAAAACCATTTGAAGATTTTAGTCCAGTTCCCAATAAATAGGTGCCAGTATTACCAACTAAATAAGCAATTGAATATGTGCTAATTGAGAAAAAAGGTCAGAGGGTACTTGGACTTTCCAGTTCAGTCACCCCTTTTCTATTATGCCTAACTTTGGTAGAACAGAGGTGTTACCTGTGTTGTACCTGATCAGCAGATAAGCCAAAATGCTGCCTAAAAGCTATCAACCTGCTACCTTTCATAAGCACTCAACTCCTTAAAAATAATAATTTAAAAAACCCATTTGTTAAAATAAGTGAGGTATCACTAATACCCCTAAACTTGCAGTGGGGATGAATGAAATGAAAAATGAAGGAGTGAAAATTGGTAAGGAATGAAAAATCAAAGAAGCGATGCAAAAGCCTGTGTTTTAATGGAAATTAAAAAGAAGAGCAAGAAATTAGGCAGGGGATAAACCTTGTGTAGCCATATCATATTTTACACATAGACACATGCACACACAAATGGAAAGAGCATTACAGGCTCTATGAACTTTTAAAGCCAGTAGGAAGTGAGAGAAAGCAAGCTAATCACACTGCTCAGTACCAATCCCTCCTGCAGATGCTTTACCACACAGCTTCTAATCACACCATCACGTACTTGGAGATGCTCAAGAATTTTTCAGGAAAAACTGTCTTCCTCCAAATTCAGACTATGTAATACAAAAATGTTAGCTCTGAAGCAATTGTAAGGACATTAAAATCAAAGACTGCAGTAACCGAAGGCAAGTTGCTGTTGCGTGCACCTGAAATGGAAGTGTCCCAGATACAAGTGCTTTCACCAGTAGAGACGTGCACTTTGGTGTCCTCTGGGTCAGCACCTTATTTCCATGTTCTCTGATAACCTGGGCTTGTTCCTCTCCTTTTTGCTCCCTCTCCTTCCTCTATTTCATGAATAACTTTACAAAGCCTTTGTTTCATCCACTCTTGTGCAATGGTATATGAATGCAGTTTGACAGGGCAGGGGGACTGTTCTGCTTGATCTTCACGAGCCCTCCTTCGGCATTCAGAGCAGTACGTGGGCAAAGCTTCAGGAGTTAGTTTCCACTGTTAAGCTTACCTATATGGGACTGTAGGTTTTATTTGGGGCACACAAATCCTAACCTGAACCCAACACTGTTGTCCTTTTCCTGTTTCTCCCACCACCACACTGTAGTATCTGGGTACTTAGCAAGCATATTTTATAGCCTGGAAGAAGGGATTGAAATTGAAGGGATGAGATCATCCTATCTTTTTTAATAGAACTGTATGCCAAACAAATTATATTAAAGTAAAAAATGCCTACTAATTTTGGGTATCCAATTAGAGACTTTGTCTACTTAATTTTTCAAGCCATTTGGCATTCTGCATCACTTGGTGTAGAAAATGCACGGTCCCGTGGACTTTGTCTGAGGTATTGAGACTTCAGCCTACCAGACCCCAAAATTTCAAGATGGGCCCTCATAATATGAAAAATCTCAGTTAATCATTACCTCTTGAGGCAACTTCCCTCACATTGTAGAAGCTCTGAGGTAAAAGGGGAACGAAAGCAAACTCAGCAGGCAAAATTCAGCTATCACCTTGCCACAAAGCCCTGCTTTCTCTTCTTGTAATTCTCTATCTCATACGTGAACCATACCCAACTCTGTGACAAATTATACAGGAATCTATTGAACAAAAACAGTGAATAAAAACTACAAAGTTCTGATCTCTCCCCAGAGGAAGGGTACCTTGCAGGGTTTCGTTTCTGCTTCAGGAAATTTGTGGAATAAAATCTGTGTGCTCATGTATCGTAATGTATGGAGACTGAATCAAGGTGCTCCGAAACCCTCAGATTAGTCATTTCCTTAACATCCCAGTGCCTGATGTTGTGTCTAGTGTTGAATATATAACATGTTTCCTTAGTTCAGTGGCAACACAGAAAAAAAAATAATTAAAAAAATGTTTTGAATCAGCTTGGAAACACTTCTCTTGAAGGTCATTTAATTCTTTTTTAGCATCCGAAAGAAGACTCTATTACAAATAAAAAGCAATAATGATGCAGCTGAACTGCATCAGTTAAAAATAGTGAAATAAAACATTTTGACTTTCAGAATGTCTACCATGTTTCAAATGAAATTCAGCCCAGCCACTCCGGACATCCTGCAATTACGCATCCTTGCTCTTGGCTGACAATGTTAGTTGGTTTTGCTATCCTTGCCCTTCTATCGCCCCTCCAGGCTCTTAAACCAAACGGTTTCTCTCTGCTTTCTCTGCACAACCTCTGTGTCTCCTTACCTAATCAGTCCCAGGCTCCTACCTCCGAACACCAGTCCCAGTTTTTCTCTCTGGACTGCTTGGCTGCTTCTATCGCCTCTCTGTCACAGGCTGGAATTTTTTTTTTCCTCCCCATCGTATTCATGCAGAGACCTTTCTTCTTGACACAACCTTCAAATCGTTTGGAGCTTAGAAAAGATAGGATTCCTACCTCTCAGATTCTGCGCCAAAGCTCAGACTCATGGGGAAAATTTGGAGGTGGGGATTAAAGGGGAAATCTAGCCTCGCCGCTGTATCCTTAAGCTTCTGTTTGCAGAGAGGGCCAATCTTTAGCAATTCCTTTTTCCTGCTGGAATAAAATAAATCATTACTGAGAGTGTGTTCATGACAAAATTTCTAATATTTACAAGTTAGTCACATTTGGATACATTTTCAGACAGAGAGGGAAAGGCATATTTTAAATAAAAAAGGTCACATTTTGAGTCTGTGCTTCAAAGCCTGAGGGCAGCAGAGCATTTCAAAGGAAAAAGTTTCCATTTTTTTAGTATGAGCAAAACTGTTTATTTTTCCATAACCTTGTTCTTGGAAATGGACAAATTGTTTTGGCAGGTATTTTCAAAATAATCTGGCCGGTACAGACGGTCAGCATATCAGTTTTCAGCCTAAGTGATGATGTTTTTTCTAAAGCTACATGCAGCAGAAAATATGGGCTCTGCTGAGAAATGTTTGCCAAGCCCAGTACAGGCAACGGCAGCACATCCACCTTAGAATATTGTCACAGACTACGTCCTCTGAGGATTTCCAATTTTTTTTAAACATCAATTGCCTCGTGGAAAGGCAATAGGGTCAGTGTCTGTTACTTCCCTTGTTTAGAGGCAGAGAAACTAAAATAGGAGGAAAGGAGAAAAAATCAGGGATAGAATCCAAAAATCCTGATCTGATTCTTAGCCCCCCATTTATGCCCCATTGCTGCCGCTTCTGAGGGGTGTTATTTGTGCCATGGCCCTCCGGTCTGGAGTACTGCAGGTATTCTTTACACTGACACATGTCAGAGAGAACATCCCTTGCGTAATTTCTGTGATTTAACTCTCTGTAATTGAAAGCTTGGGAGGGCTGTAAGAGAGGGCAGAGCAGGTGCAGGAGATACCTGTAAATAATTCAGCTAAGAAAAAGCAGCCTCCCACATTCAGATTGTATGAGTACGCTGGCACAGTATGAAAAAAAAATTTCACATATTTCTGAGGTGTCTGATGCAACTCAGGGGCAAGGCCCTATGGAAAAGAGAGGTGCAAGGGGGAGAGCTGCAGGAGGGCTACACGGCAGCAGAGCAGTTGGCTGGTGTGATGGGTTGCTTGATAGCCACTGCCTTTGCTCTTGCTCCAAGTACCCTGGCTGGGGTGAACCCCAGTGAAGGCACAAGCCAGAGACACCAGAGGCCTGAGGTAGGCAAGCTGCATAGAAGTTCATGCCACTGTCTGGCTCACTTAGGAGAGTAAGAAACACAGTTAACAGTAAGTGATGAGATAGCCCCATGCAGACCAAGAACCTCTGCTAAAAGCCACCCCAGCAGCGATAACAAATTTCTTAGCTTAAACTGCAGCCCTCTTCAGGGGAAAAGGAAAAAAAAAAAAAAAAAAAAAAAAAAGAAAGAATTGCCAAATCAAACTGCTGACTCCTTTTTTCTTATCAAAACACCACAGCATACATCTTAACAGTCAAGTAAATCAAATGCAGGACCAGCTGGAACTGGCCAGCTCTTGACCCTCCCTTGATATCAGGTGTGTGCTGCACTTCTCTGGCAGATTAATTTATGATCTCAAGTAACTCAGAGCACCTAAAACTTTCAGTACGGCTGTTAAGATGCGGCTGAAGGTTTTCTTTGGAAAGTATCGCTGCTAGAAAAAAAGTTGGAGGTCTTCCCGATCGACAGAGACACTCCCCTACTGATGTCAGTGACTTTGTTCCCTCTAGATCTCTTTATTTTTAAGCTCACCCATAATGTGGCTATGGCACAAAATTCAGCGGCATGGCCAAAGCCTGGCTGCATGCATCTGAGCCACTGTCAGTCCCCTTCTGCATGTGGAGCTTCCTCCTGGGGGGGATTTGGAAGTGTTTATGGAAATGCATCCCTAAAGAAACCTTTCAGCTCACGGAAAAAACTGGGGAAGGTCCAGGAGACTGTGTGCAGAGCATGCCGAGTCAGGAGCAGCTCTCAGGCAGCTCTACCTGCCGTGTGCGATCGGCAGCAGCTCCAGGAGCGTGCCTGCGTGGGTGATCAATATAACCTATTGCGAAAGAAAGCCTCGGTGTTTCTGGGGGGGGAAGAGATTTAGAAAGAAGTTCTTTAATTATTACCTGCAGAGAAGTTAAAGTGTAACTCAGTAGTAACATACTCCAGTCCCTGGGGGGGGGGGGGGGGGGAAGTCAGGCATCTAACCTGCCTGAAGTCTGCGTGAAAACTAAAAAAAAAAACAACAAAAAAACCCCAAAAAACTAATGTAAAACATAGAATGAATTTAAAAGGGAAGGGCAAAGAGAGAGAAACGCAAAGCATGGCCAAGGCAGAAGCAGAGAGGAGAGGAGTTCATCTTCCAGGCCCTGACCTCGCTCGGCGCCGGGGAGCCGCGGGCAGGCTGCGGAGCTGCAGCACCCACGCGTGATCCTGTGCTCCCCCCCCCGCTGGTGCTGGTAAGGCACCTCCCGTGGAGCGCGAACCTCCCGCCTGCCCCCACGGCCTCCGCTCGCCCCCCGCCGCCCCCGGGGCGGCTGCGCGGGTGGCCCCGGCCCGCGGCGGGCGGTGCTGAACCCCGGCGCTGCCCGCGCATCTCCCGGCCCCTGCGCAGAGCACCTCCTCCCTACAAGGGGGAGCAGAGCCCCGCGGCTGCCAGGGTCACGCCGATCCGGCGGGGTATGCATAGGTATAACGCATATGTTATTTTTTTGAGGGAGTTTGCTTCCTCGGCAGGTCAACGTGTTAATTAAAAGTTGGTCCAGATTGGTCGCTTGCAGTCCCAGGTGCGCGATTAACACATAAGGAAATTATTCTTTTTTTAAGATAGCAGAATGTATAAAACTCAGTAGAAACCCCATTGCCTCCTTACTATTAACTAGCAGTCGCGCAGAGAAAATCATTAGAGAGATAATTAAATATGGGTCTATTTTTGAAGAGTGTCCTGCAAAATAGCCCCAAAAAATGATGTAGTAATTTGATTTTTTTTTTCCTTTGGCACTACAGGTGCTAGCTATGTTTTCCCTTCATCTCCCACACCATGTATATTAAACAGGGAGGGAACATTGCTCTACCGTCGGTGATGACCCCAGACTTCGCTAGAATGTTTCGCTCCTCGGTGTAAAATTGCGAAGTGGGTCTCTGTCTAAAATTCACTATATTGGTTTTTATAATTACCTCGTGGTCTAAACTTTTTCGCAACCCATTTCTTAAAGGAAAAAAAAAAAGGGGGGGGGGGGGGGGGAGGGCGAGGAAAAAAAAGAAGGAAACAAACTTCGCTGTCACCGTATGAACATTTCTGTTTGTCTCAAGCCAGGCTTTCAGGAACTTTGCCTGGATCGCGTGCTGCGTTGCTGCGGTCGCCCTGCTGAGGCGTGCGGTTGCCCCGGCTGCCCGCCCCGCTGCAGCCCGGCCCGGCTCTGCGCAGGCCGCTGCCGCTGCCCACCGCCCGTACCCACCCACCCCACTCCCCGTACCGCCCCCCCGCCCCGTACCGGCCCTGGGCGCTGGCCCTGCCTTCGCGGGAGCGCGTTGCCCGCACCGCGCCGCGCCGCACCGGGTGGCTTCGGCTTCGCACCCGGGGTGTGATGTGCCAGATTTCAGCGGAGAACTAAATAACTCCTAATGGTATTTATCGCAGGGAAAAAAAAAAAAAAAAAAAAAAAAAAAAGAACATAACAAACAAGACCAGACCGCACCAGGCCGCCGAGATTTTACTCTTTCCTCCGGATTTTTTTTTTCCGCTCCCAGTAAAACACAGTTCACGGTTCTGCTTTGCCCCCGTGCCAGGCTGACCTCAGTCACTCCGGGACAATAGGCAGCGGCCGGAGCCCAGCACCGGGCGGAGGCAGCCCGCGGAGCGGCGCGGAAAGCTCGCAGCCGCCAGCCCGACCTCCGCACCGCACCGCACACCGCGGGGGCGGGCAGCACCGCCGCTTCAGCCCGGCCCGGGCCTCGCTGTTCCTAGGGGCGTCCATGGCTTTTTTTTTTTTTTTTTTCCCTTTCTCTCTCCTCTGTCGGATACCGAAGGTGAATAATGAAATCCCTTTGCGGATAGTTTATGAGCCATGAGATTGGAAACGTGTATGGGCAGAGCGGCGCGCCGGGCTGAGCATCACTCGGGAGCCGGGCGGCGGAGCGGCTGCGGCGCGCAGGGAGCGCGGGGCTGCGCGGGGCCGCGGTCGCCGCTCCCGGGAGCCGCCGGGGATGCGGTGCGGGCCTTCCCCGCCGCGCACGGGCTGCGCGCTGCCCCCCCGGGCAGGACTATAGGAAGGAGGGCGATTCGACTGGGGGGGGCTGGGGGGGGGGGGTTGCCTGCGGTGCGCAAAGCGCGCGCGCTGCCTGTGGGGGCTCCGTGCGCGTCCCCGCGCCGCGGCCAGGCAGCGCGTGGGGGGCCCGCGGGCTGCACAAAGGCGGCGGGGGGGGGGGGGGGGGGGGGCTCAGCGACGGCCGCCTCCGCGGAGTGGAATGGGCCGAGCGCGGGGCGACTTTTAGGGCTGGTTCGGGGACAAGGGGGGGGTTGCGGGGCGCGGCAAGCGGCTTCGCAAAGGTGCTACAAGCCGCTGTCCTGGGCGTTTTTGCGGCAGGTCACGTATGCGTGGACGGGGCAGAGGCAGGCGGGAGCGGGGCCGCTGCCCCCCCCGCCCCCCCCGGCGCACGTCTGGGCGGCACTGGCGCCTTTACAGGAGCGGACGTGTCACAGAACGTCCGTGCCACGGGGTGTCTGAGGGCACCGCCACCTCCCTGCCGCAAAAACAAAACACTCATCAACTCCGCTCAGTGTATGCCATCGAGCAAAGTCGCCGCGGCGCGAACTGGCACCATCTGTCCTGCCATTCTGGGAGACACAGATATATTTCTTTAGACAGGTCAGCAGATCTTCCCCGGCCAGCCCTGTCAGGTACCTGTCAGGGGAGAAAACCTCTTCATAGTTGCCGCGGTAGGGTCCTTATCAGTGGCAGCTCCTCCGCTGACAGGGACCCAGCCTTAAGCCTCCCGCACATCAATGTCCCCCGGAGACAGGGAACTGTCGCTCCCAGGGAAGGCCAAAGCTGCCGGCGCCGCTCAGCCCCTTAACAAAAAGCGGGAGGGGGGGGGGAGAGGGGGGGGGAGGGGGGGGGGGAGCCGGCCCCGAGGGCGCTTTCCCAGGTGCTGCCCGAGGGCGGCCAGGCTGGGCGCTGGGGCGGGGGGCTGCCCCCGGCGGCCCGGCTGTGGGCGGCACTCCCGGCCGAGCCGTCCGACCGGCCCCGCTGCCGCTCCCCTCCCGCGGCGGCGGCTGCTGCGCGCCCAGGGGCCGCGGGGCGTGCGGTGGGCGCCGGGCGGGGAGCGGGGGCCGCGCAGCCGCGTGTTCACGGGGCTTTGCTCTCGAGTGGGCCCGTGGCTGCCCCAGAGCCCCAGGCAAGCACTTCACCCTGGTAACTCGGACCTGCTTTCTTTCTCTTCCCCCGCTTGTCTTCAAAGTGCGGGCACGCTCAGGGAAGCTGCCTGCCCGCCTCCTTCACTTCCACCCGGCACCGCGTGGATCCTCCACCCCCCACCCCACCAAAAAAAAACCAACCAAACCACCACCAGCAAAAAAAACACAACCACCCTCACCCACCCCCCGCAAACGCACCGTGTTTCCAACTTGGAGTTAAAGTCGGTGCTAATCCGGGTCAGTTCCTGCCCCTGGCTGGGAAGGCAGGGAGGGAGGATGTAACGTATAGCTCGGGGGGGATGGGGGGGGGGAAGGAACAAAAACAACCCCCAAAATAAGCAAACAAACAAAAATCTCGCGCACGATCACAATAAAGTGAAAATCCTTTCTACACACCCACAACTTTAGCTCTGTCTGCTGCCTGGGGGGGTTTAATCTTGCAAAGAGAAAGGGGGGCTCCCTGCGCAAAATTACGCCTTCTCCTCTCATTTGTTAGCTGATTCCATCAAAAAGTTCGCTATTTATAGGCTACACACACGAACCTGGAGTAATACAAACCCTCCCGTGCTGTTCCCCTCGCAAAGTGGCCGGTCCTGAAGCATCTGATCGGGTTTGTGTGTGTGTGTGTGTGTGTGCGTGAGCGAGCGAGAGAGAGACACACAGAGAGCGCTACCATCAAAAAGGGGAAAGAAGAGCTCAAGCTGAGAGACTTATTAATTGCTAAGAGCTGCTCTGCCACCAGCCATGTGAGTACCTAACAATGATCACCTTTTGCACAGATGGTCAGCGATCAGGCACAGACACTTTCTGTCCTTTTCTTCCTCCCTCCCCTTTCTTATTTTTTTTATTCCCCTCCTGTCTCCCTCTCTCCCACCCACCTTTTTTTTTTTTTTTTCCTTCTTTTTAGTTTGAGTTTGCACGGCTTATTCCTCCCGAAGAGGAGGAATGAAACGTGGGCGAGCGCGGGGGAGAAAATGTGCCGGCGAAGAGGAAGGAAGGAAGGAGTGGTGGAGGGAGAGGAGGAGGGTTTGTTAAGCGATCGCCTTGTCCCCCGAGTCCGAGCCGGCTGGGAATTAGTAACAGCGAGATAACGGAGATTGTATCCCTCCCTCTTCCTCCGCTCTGCTTTTCCTGGAGCGCTCAGACCCCCTGACGATTATTACTCTGGGATCAGCGCGGGTAACAAGCTGTATTCATCAAACCCCACTTAGGGGAATTGAAAAGGAAATATTTTAAAAAATAATAATAATAAAAAAAAGGAGAGCGGGGATAAGGGGGTTTGATCGCTCCGCGTACAGCAGTACTGGCCGCCAGCCGCCAGCCGGCTGTGCAGGCAGGTAGAAAGAGCCGGGAGAGCAGCCCGGTCCCTCGGGCTGTGCGTGCGATTTTGGGGACGGGGGAGCGCCCCTTCCCCGGCGCGGACGGCAGCGCGGCCCCCGCACACTGCTGCTGCGCCCCCTGCCCCCCCCCCCCCCCCCCCCCCGGGCTGCGCCCCTGCCCCCCGCCTGCGCCCTGCGCCCCTCAGGCAGCCCCGGCCCGCGGCGCGGTGCGTGGAGCCGAGCCCCACGCAGCGGGCAGGGCACGGCTCCGCACGTGGGTCTAAGAAATTGCACAGTTGGTTCCGGAGCGGGGGAAAATGAAATCTGTAATAGGCAACGTGGCTCTGGAAAAGGTAGGTGTCCTGGTTTGTGGAGGAATGCAGGGCTGGGAGACTCTTCGCGTGGAAAGGAGGGGTGTGGGCAGAGAAGGCGAATTTGCTTCCAGCATGGAGAGGCGCTTTTCCAAAGCAGCACTTGAGCTCCAATCACACACTCTCAGGTTAGCGTAGCATTAAATTAACAGGGTCGGGGTTATCCAGGGCATTATACTGTGTGCCCGGGATGTAACCTCTGCTCATTTATACACAAAGAAGAGGGAGAGACGGAGTTACACCTGGAAAGCCAAAGAGCACGGTGAGTTATCGGTATTTGTTCCTCTCCCTCACATGCCTGTGAACAAAGTTCAAAGGCAACCGGTGCGTGCCCGGGTCCGCCGGAGCCCACTCCTCCCCCCAGGGGCTGCAGCGCAGCCGCGCCTGGTGCCGGGACCTCCACCACGGCCCCCCGGAGCCGAGCCCCCGCAAAAGAGCCAGGAGAACTCGCGGTATCTTGGTTATAACTTTGCTGCTTTACGGGGAGGGGGGGGGGGGGGAGGAAGAAAAAAAAAAGGAATAAAAGAAAAGTGACTTGGACGCAGCGCTATTTATAGGTGGCAGTAAAGCCTCCTTTTCAATAAGCAGCCGTGGAAAAGAAGCGTCAGAAAACCGGCTGCTGTATTGATTCAAGGTGCCGGCCGGTCAGAGCCCTGCTAGCCAGGCTGGACCTACAAAGTCACGGCTCCTCTCGGGTTAGGCGGCGAGAGCAGGAATAGGCTCCGCGTTTTGCTGACCACTGGCTTGGACACGAGTCAGTTCCCCAGCACAGGTATAGGGCACAGGAGTGTGAGGTGGAAGACTTTCCCCTTTTCTTTCAGACACACACACACAATACAGGGCACCCGCAGGGCTGAAAGTGGGCCAGGGCTACACGGTAGGTATCAGATCACACAAAGCAGAGGAAAGAAATCCAGTTAAAAATACATTAGTTGAAATCAGAGGACGAGCTTGATTTTTTTTTTTTCTTTTAAACAAAGGTGCACGTTAGAACAAGCTGGAAGCACTTTGTGCCTGACGGGAGCCCCCACGCCCATTGGAAATAAAGCAAGGAGCTTGCTCTTTCTTTGCATCTTTTAAACCTTGTTTTAATTAGAATTGCTAAAGTAGGACACCACGGTGGAAGATGTTTTCAAGTATCCACCTACCTTTCTGCTGTAAGCAGAATTGCTGCCTGCTAAATTGCTTGAAACGCAAAATTCTGCCCCACCCCCAGCTTGTTTTGGCACCTACTCACCCTTTCCCCCCCCCCCCCCCCCCCCCCCGAAATTGCAATCGCTTGTGAAAGGTTACTCCATTAGAAGGAAAAGAGAAACCCCAAACAACCAGCAGTAATGAGATGAGTGGACGCCGAGAGCCTCTCTTTGCTCTGTACAGCAGAAAAGGGTTTGGACAGAAAGCGTCCCTCAAAACTAAAGCCTTTTTTTGGTTTGTTGGGTTTTTTGTTTGTGTTTTGTTTTTTTTTAAGTCCCAAATGGGGCGTATCCTTACCCTTCTCCTTTAATTTATTTGATTAAATCATAACAAAAACAGACTCATCCCCTTCTGCGAAACCTTTTACGTGGAAGGCAAGCAGTTGGCTTTAGCTCACTACGGGCACCGGCTGGGCTCAGGCTGTGCTCCCGTTCGCGGGCAGCGTTTCACGCAAACGCGTGTTACAGCTGTACCTCACGCTCCTCACCTGCAAGCCTCAGGCTTGCAAACTGGTTATCTCCTTCCCCACTTGTCTCTGATTTCGCTAAGGAGGGCTGCCCGTGGCAGGGGCTTGCGGGACGAGGGGGCTCTGTCCCGCGGGGGGGTGGTGCAGAGGGCGCCCGGCCCGGTTTATGCTCGGCACCGCTTCTGCACCGCACCCCGCCTCCGCACCGCGCCCGCTGCCCCACTCCGCTCCCGGTTAAGGGCTAGATTAATTTCGCCTTCATGAAAGTGAGGTTCTATTAGCTCGCTTCTAGTTTAAATTAAAAAAAAAAAAAGAGAGGAAGAAAGAAAAAACCCAAAACCCTCCTAAAAGTTTGTTGGGTAAAGCTCGAATTTTCTTCTCTTATTGCTCAAATGAAGAACCGCGGTCAATTAACTCCAATTTGGAAACGCCTGCCCGAGAAGAATAATGGTAATTCCCCGTCCTTCTCTGAAAGGTGGCTGCCGCATGGCATTTAGCGCGTGTGGCCCTGGTAACCCGCTGACACGGTGGCTCCCCTGCCCGCCCCCCCGCCGCCCTCGGCTCTCCCACCCCCTTGGCTTCGCCCCGGGGCCAGGCAGCCGCGCCGGGCGCCGCTCCCGCCTTCTGGGGGTGCCCCCGGCGCCCCCTGCCCTGCCAGAGCCCCCCGCCCCCTGCCCGCAGCCACCCGGGGCTTAACACCTTGGCTGGGCTCTCACAGCCAGCACAGCACGGTCACCGTGGGAAAAGAGTTACTTGCCCCCCGATAAGAGGGCAGGGGCCGCGTAGCAACAGGTAACGCGGGCACCTGCAGTTTTTCAAGGGCATTTAACTGCTGACAGAGGGAGCAGGAGGTTTGCGGAAGGGTCGCATTCGGTAAGAGGGGGTGTGAGAGGAGAGGAGCATCTAAAAAATGGTCCTTAGTGGCACTTTAACAAAAGTTTAACGTTGCTGTGAGGGCGACAGGACCTCTGTAGCTAAACGGGAAGGCTGCCTTGCCTCGGCGTCTTGCTCGCTGGTTTCTCGTGGTCCCCAGGAGCCCCCGACAGCCGCCCCCTGGAGCGGCCCCGGCCCTGGGACGCGCGACGGGGCCGGGCACGTGTTGCGCTCCGGGGGAGCGGGACGACCCCTGCCTCTGCGGGGACCCGCCGAGGATGCTCCGGGCGCCCGGTGCGGGGCTGGGGCAGGGGGAGGGTACGGCTGCGTGGCGGGGGGGAGCGGGACAGCCCCCCCCTCTCCCACCGACTTATTTCATCGTTGCTTTTGAGGGCACGGCAGGAGCGAGCGCTTCGCGGCCGGGCACAAACCAGACCTGAGCAAGCCCTCGCAGGGTGTGTGCGGGGTTGTCTGTGTGTGGAAGGGGGGCTCATGGCCCGGGCAGGGGACCCACGGCCACCCGGGGGCCGGGACGCCCCGCGGGGGTCCCCCGCTGCGGCAGCCGCAGGAGCCGTTGCGGGGCGGGCAGGGCTGCCCCTGGGGCACGGCGGGCGGGGAGGGTCCCTGGGCTGACCCGAACGGGGGGAGCTCTCCCCTCCCCCCCCTTCCCCTCCCCGGCTCTTTGTTCTTTGCCCCTTTGTTCTCCCCTTTCCTCGGCGTTTGCCCTAAGTTTCCCGGGGGGTTGGAGGTGCGGAGGAAAGTTGCTGAAAGCTGAGGAATTACAGTAAGTGGATGCCGGAGCAGGGACAAGAGGCGGGGGGCCCTTCTCGGGCTACGAGCCGTTCCCCAAATCCCGTGGCTTTGTCTGCCCTCGCCGGGGGCCGGCGAGCCGCGCTGCAGCGGGCCGTGCTGCTGCTGGGGCACAGGGGACAGGGGGCTCCCGTGGCCACCGCGCACCCCTGGGGACCATGCACCCCCTCCTCCAGGGGAAAGCATCCCGGTGGGCAGCTGTCCCTACCGGCCTTTCTGGTGGGAAAGGGGAAAAAAAACCCGTAATAATCGCTGAACATACTGTAATGAGACGAGGCTGTAGGTCACGGAGAGGATTTCTGAATGTTCGATTTTAGGGCACTTGTATTGGTTTGAGTTGCACAAACCCAGCATGGATTTGGCTTCATGGCTTTATTTTAGGTGGTTTTCCTGCTGGCGTGGCAGGGCTCTGGTGAAGTGTCAGGAGTTAAACAAGTTGGTGTTTACTTTCAAAGCAGATGGAATATCCTCACAGAGCAATGGCGCAGCTTAAAAGGCAGCTTTAGCATGGCTAATGGGAGATTGCAGCATGGTTTGGTATTGACAAATGGAACACAGCTTCCTTCGAAAAGGAAAACCTCTTCGGTCGGTTCAATATGTACATCCTTATCCTGTCTTTATTAATCGTAATTAAATGCTAAAGAACTAAAGCTTGTTTTACCTTTCACTAAGAAATCACTGAACTTTGCAAGTACCAGTTAGCACAGAATTCTTCCCTCTCCCCCGATATATTAAAGTAGGAAAACATTTGGGTGAGTTAGGTATTAGGAAAGGTGATGTAAAAGGAAGTTTTAGTCTGGTGCATGGGAGCAGGCCACAACAGGTTACAGACAGAGCCAGGTTTGAGTCCCAAACTCCAGCAGACTTCCCTGACAGCACTGCTACGCTCCCACCTTTGTAACTGAGGATATAATGGATGAATGTAGCACTTCGGCATGTGTTAAAAAGCTGCTTGAATGTAATTCTCATATTTCTTGTAATCAAGACAATGCCCATATATAAAAACAGTAAATATTTATGTAGGGATCATATAAAATTATTTTTTAGAAACGATTATATTCACAGTACTTTGTATTACATTAAAAAGGCTAAAACTGTTTATTATGGTGAGACAAATTTCCAGAATTTCTATACACTTTTCTGATATGAAACAAAACAAAGTTGAGAAATAAGGTGACATGAGCTAGGAGTTGACTAAATCAGTTTTAGATCGGGGGTTTGTCAATGTGCATATGCTAATAGGGATCATACCATTCTTCTGGCAGATGTTAAACCCCAGGATCGATTTTTCAAATGAAACAGGTTTTGATTTGAGGTGATGTGGGGTCTGTTCTTCTGGCTTTGTTTTTTCCCGATGCTGAGGGGATACAATCCCAGTGAGAAGTCTGGGAACCTTGCAACTGGAAAATACCAGCTTTAGGTATTTCAAGCTGGAAACTGAAACACAGAATCTGTCCTTGAAAACTTTGACCTTTATTATTTAGGAGTGTCGTTCACAGTTGAATGTAATGATAGGTCACTAGCAAAGTAGAGAAAGATATGGGTGTCGTGTTGGATGCTTTGGTGATAGTTCGATTTTCTAGCTGAGTATGTCTCTGCACACAAGTCTACTAGCTTATTGCTTAAATCCAGAGGTCGGCTGTGTTACTTACTATTCTGTTTATATCTCAGTGCTCATAATGTGTTGCTGCAATATCCAGCTAAAAATGTTCAATGCCATTTACAACAAGGAATCTGCCTTAAGCAATACTATAATCAGTAATAGCTAATGTTACCGAGAGCAACAGTTTCAACAAATGACTTGCCGCCACAGGAGTTAACAAAGGTACAGCTGTAATTGTGTTCAGAACTAAATAAAAGCAGCTATCGAAGAGGAAAAATATAAATTTAATTGGAAAAATGGATCTTACACAATGCTGTGTGCCATCAATAACGGTTGCTTCTGTCTCGGTAATGGTGACAATTAGAGGGCCAAGCCATGTTAGTGGGTACTTGTTCAAACAGAGGGTTTCTGCAGCATGAGAAAAATTAATTTCTGACTGAAAAGCATCCACTGAAGAAAAGGTGGTTGCATTTATCCACATGTCAATTAATCTTCCCCTTTTGCTCGTGCTTTTTACTGGCATACATAGATTTCCTTTCAATAGATGAGAAACTTATATATATCTTTTAAAAAACAGACAACCCCCTGCTACTTCCCTTGGAGGCTCTGACGTTGAATACAAGTTACTAAGTATTGCACTGAATTTCAGAGGACAAATCTAAATATACAAAAATGGCTTGGGATTTTGTTGTCTTGGCTTTTGGAGCAGGGGACAAAAGTACTGAACTGTAGTAGTTCGCTAAGCTACCGAGTTTAAATGAGATGTCAGGCAAGACCCTTTACCTCTGATTTTTTTATCACCTTTGTCTGTTGATAAACGCTTGGAGCAAATGAGAGGAAAACAACCCTAACATTGCTTTAATTTTTACTTTCCTCGCACTTGTTGTTATATCTAAGCAGTTCTGAACGACATCGGTGCAGAGGAATATGGTATAAAATCAGAGCAAGGAGGAAATTAAAAATGAGCACTCTGTGCTTTATAATAGATACCTTTAGGCACAGGTGTGAATAAATACTGATTCGTTTATACAGTTCTTAAATGGAAAAGCCTTAAGTTTACAACAAAGATAAACAGTGTGTCGTGGTGCATTTAGCAGTTGCTGGTGTGCTAACTTTAGGAAAATGGAGAGTAGCAGTCCCCTCGACATCCCTGCAGAAAATTAGATCTTGCCAGAAAGGAGAGCATATAACCATAGCAGTTATGTTGAGAATGGATGGTTAACAGCTTTAATACTGTATTTATTTTATTAGTTTACCTCAGTCTTAATAAATCTAAAAGATTTTTTCTTATAAATGCCCATGTTTTATTCTATAGGTATATACTTAATAAAACTAAAAAAGCCTTCAGAATAATGCAAATCTCGGGCTTTTGAACGTTGTTTGCAAGGGCCTTTACGTGCTTACTACGTGTGTAAAATTACCACTAACAGTAATAAGTAGTGGTACATGTTGGCTAAGATACAGTTGCTGAATAAATAGCAATTATTTAGATTGGTGGCTTTTGGGGCATTTTTTACTGTTATGTCTTGTATAGAGAGACCCAGAGCCCATTTCATCATGCAGGTTTAGGAGTACACTTAGGGTCTTGACAGAATGTAGTCAATACATTTGCAACAAAAACTGATGATAATGATGTGTTCCCAAGTATTCCATCTGTTTTGAAATTTGTCATAGCTAGTGAATAGTACAGTAGTAATAAACTTAGAAATTACTTCCCCATATTTATATTCTGTCACAAAAGGCTTCTTATTCGAAGCACAAGAATAAGTATTTATCTCTGTTTTCTTAGTGACTCATGACCCCAAGGTACAGCACTGGCATAATACATGCAATGTCCCTCCCTCAAAATACTTGCAAGAATAATATGTTATTGCCTATTTTTTCGAACATAAATCGGTAATGTGTGACTTTGGCTCTAAGCACAGAGGGAGAAAAGGTGATAAATCAATAAAAGTTCATTTTAAGGAACTGATTAAGATAAAGGCTCCGTTCTGTTTCTGTTGCAGTTAATGCCAAGACTCCCGTGACTTTGAATAGCTTCCTCTTACTGTTTGGGTTGTGGAAATGCTCAGAAATCCCAGCCAGCGTTTTGGTTTTGTTGTGCAGAAACACATACGAGTAATATAGTCGTCTTTGTTGAAGGCTACAGTTACAGGCCCAAATTTTTTTTGTATAATAGTTTTGTATTTCTTATCACATATTAGTAGGTTCTACGCCACACCCTCCCTCCCCCCTGGAATCAGTTAACCAAATCCATAAGTAGCGTATTTGATATTTTGTGTTTAACTTTTTCAAACCCTCATCCAAATACAGGATAACAATGATTTGGGTTTTTTTTTTTTTTGTTTCACTTGTATCAAATACAAATCCTTACTCTGGTGTCAGTCTTGGGAAGCTGCCAAAGAACTGTTGCTAAGTTTAACGTCCATTAATGACGACTGTTAAAATGAGTGAGGAACTTGCACATTTTCTTCCAGTTAGGAAAATGTTCACACAGAACTGAACTAGGTAATTCTGTGTGTATGTTTATCAGTCAATGCTTACTGAACAAATTAGATCGGTATTTAACATCTTTTTTTTTTTTTTTTTCTTATTCATATTTTTATATTCACAAAAGCGAGGCATCTAAAATATGCTTGAAATTTAAAAACGTAGAACTTTAAACAAGGAATGAAAATAGTGCAGACTTCTGAATTATAAGTTAGAAAAATCTTTCTGTTTCTAGCTAGGATTTTCTCTGAATAATTGTCTTCCCTTCTCCCTCTCTTGTCTTGTCTGCTTGAAAAATGTTGGAAGTAGTATGTATTTTAGTGGGATACAGCATAGTGACTCCTCCATGTTCAAAGGATGCTTGGAGCTCTTCATATGATATCTTTGCATCAGTAGAAAGCATTAAATATTTTTATGCAGATTGAATCTTTTACGTATGGCGAAAAATACAGTAATCCAGTGAGGGTTTCCACTGATACATGGAAATCAAAAGATTTTACAGCTGTACACATACATATACTGCTATTGACATCAGGTACTTCTGGGGTAGGTGGTAGTGGTGTATTCAGGGAAGAAACAGAAATAAACGGAGCTTATACTTCTAAATTGGGTGATACCAGCTTCTCTTGTACACTCAGTAGATAAATTTGTACTTTTATGGTTTTCCTTTTCTTATGTGTTATAACATCTTTCCAACGGAATAAGTGAGATATCTATCTATCTATGACACACATATAGATCTATGTGTTTGTGTGTGTATATATATATCACATCACAGCCAGGGAAAAATTTACTCAAGTAGACAAACTTGCTTTATGCCACATAAAAGAGGAACTTTCTGGGTCAGAAGCGGGCTGTATTGGTAGAATGAAGAAATTACTGAAACTGTAGTATCCCCCCTTCCTTAAGCATAACTCCGTTTATGTAAGGAAGGATCACCAGCAGTAGACCCATGTTAAGTGAGAGTGACCATAGTAACTGAATTATTTCTCAGTTTCTTTACCCATTGCCTAGCAAATAAATTTTCATCAATATGTCAAAATAAATATTCCTTAGGAGGAAAAACAGGCAAATAGATTCAACCTTTAAATGCTGGGGGGTTGGGGCATTTTTGATAGATTTTTTTTGTTTCATAGCAAGCAGCATTTGTAGAAAAATACTCAAAGCTGGGGGGAAAATAACTTAGGGACTATGATGGGACTGGCACAGATCTTTCTTGAACTGGTAGAAGATGCAGACTTGTCACGGGGTGTTAATATCTTTAGAATCACATTGAAGTTCACCTGATCTGTAAGTTTGGCATCGCATCCACTAAAATCACTGAGATTCATGTTCCACAGCCTGGAGCTTCTGTAACCACACCTAACTTTTAAGAGTGGCTCATTTTGACATTATAGTTCAAAATGTTTGGGTAACCCAGGCATGGTAAGCCTGTGATTGATTATAATACTTGATGCTTAATGAGTGAATTTGATCTTTTCATCCAAGGGGTATCAAATACATAAGCCCTACTTTCATACCTAAAGCCTTACTTTTCATACTTTCATAAGCCTGTTTCATATGGCAACTGAGGCACGGAGAGAGAAGTGACTCTCCTAAGCCCAGGTTCCCAATGTTATGTTGGTGATGGATTTAGGAATACAGAGCAGGCTGCATGCACCTGCTGCATACACGTTGTAGCCTCATAAAGCCCATGCATTTTACGATGCCTTCACATACTACTAAAACCTTGTTCCAACTGTTTCCTCGAGAGCTTTGTGACACACTTTCATTTAGTGGCAACTGCAACGCTTCATTCATCAAATGTCTATAAAGCTTATACCTTATGGTCACCCATATGAGGACTGGAAGACTTTGTCTTTCCAGTACCCACATAACTTCTTGAATGTTAACTCCTGTATTGGTGTGTATAACAGTGGAATTACCTGAAATGGGCTGCAATTGCTCTTGCATAGCAATTTGTTGCACTGAGGCCACGGGGAGGAAAACTAGCACCCTGTGCATCCTCTGCAGCAGCACAAAGCTGAGAGAGAAAAAACGAGGTGTAGTGGAAACTAGTGAAGGGTCTTTTTTGCTGGACTTGTACCTAAAGAATTGTTCCAAGAAGCAGCATATACTGCTGGAAAAGAAAAAATAGTTTCTGGATGTTAGCTCTGGGAAGCCCTGGTAACTTAGACAGCAATGGGGTATCCTATGCATACACGTAGGAATTGTAGAGCAACAGCCTCCTAACAACTGGAAATTAATACACCAGTCTCTTAAAAGTCATTAATCATATGAAAGAGGAGGGGGAAAAAAAATTGTCAGGCAAAATCCTGTATCCTACCATGCATCTGGCTGTCACAAGTAAGGTTTAGGAATATGGTTTTACATTAACAGCTATTAAAATAATTACTGTGGCCATGCTTTCTTTTGCTGTAGTCTTAACTGAACACCCCTGTCCCAAGGGCTCAGAGCAGGGGCTGAGATGGCTGTTCAGGTTGCCTGCAAGCCTGACAAACATAGGGACCTAGCACGGGGATCACTGAAGTTCTCAGGATGGCTTCAGAAGGACTTGGATGGGGTGTTTGTGAGTTAGTGTCTCTACTTCTCAGCAGAAATCTAGTAGCAAAACATTATAGTGAGGTGTCCTAACTAGTAAAATTACTCTACTGCAATGAACGGTACCACAGTATCCAACAGCACAGTGAAGAAAATTGCCCTCAGTAAAATTACCTTGGTTGAAATGAGTGAATAGAGAAAATATTGACACAACTAGACTCTGGGTAGTGCATATGAAGAGTAGTATTAGTCAGCTAGGAAAATCTGGTTTGGTATAAGTCTCCCTGACGTTTCTTTTAATTCTCCTGTACCTAAAGTGAGAACTGGCTTCAGTGGAAGGGAACCTGAAGAATATGTCCAGCACTGATGTTTTGCATATGCCTTGCAGCATGCTGGCGGACGCAGGCACTAACGTACTCAACACCAGGCTGAAAATGTTCAGCCACTTCAGAGGCACGCTTAGCCATCTCACGGGAGCAGGCCGATGGGGATGCAGAGCTGTTCACAAGGAAGCAGTCTCCCGACGTTAGCTTCTCCGTGCCTTCCCCCGCAGCAGCCCGTTTGCGGGGTGCACGGGCTCAGCAGCCTGGCTTCTAAGCCCTGCCACACCTGGCTGGGCACCAGCTCCCTCCTGCCCTGCCTGCTGCTCCCTGTGCCAGGCGGCGATGCCAGGTGGCTGCGTCTGTCCTCTTTTCTTGTCTTTTTTCAGTCGGTGCTGCCATCTGACCAGAGGGTAACTCGGGGAAGGCTGAACCCTTTCGTGACCTATTCGGGCCTATGATTGTCTAGCCCAAAATTGAAAAGACAGTGCTCTGCAGTGGGTCTCCTTGTTTTGGTGAAAATGGTTGAAACTCTGCCATCCAATTACAGAGCAGATTAAACAACTTGCACTACTTTGAAGCATCTTCTATTTTCCATTTCATTATCTACAAGTAGATATACACGCATTTGGGGACTATCCTTTATATTCCTTCTTGAATCTTCTAAGGTGACAAAAACAAGACCAAAAATTATCCCTCCTTTACTAAACTTATTTAAAAAAACTCAAAACCAAACAAACCCCAACGCTATTACATGTTTTTATAGAGATTAATATCAATTGGTACATATTTCTTAGATATGACCAGATTTCTAAAGCTTTATAAACTTGATGTTTGTAAGCTATTAACAAACTGTGATTCCATAACGCAATGGAAATACTGTAGCTAAAAAGGAAATAAACAACTTGCCTCCTTGGCAGAATTATCATTACCCTGCATGTAGGAAAAGCTGGCTGCCTTTGCTGCAATTACTGCTGTACTTTCTTCTCAGGAAATCCCGTTGTTTGACACGCTCCCTGCACAATCTTTTTTGTAGGGTTTTTGGATGCAGGAACTTTATCTGATGCAATGTTTTGTACAGCACTTAACAAACTTACCATCTTACCCTGAACAATGCTACTATGCTATAAATACCTAAGGAGAACACATCTCTGGTAGCGTAAATCCAGAGCAGTTACCCTAATTTTTGTAGAAATTGCTCTGCATTGACACTGGGGCAGCTCGGTTGAGCCTGACAGCAGCAGGTCTCTTGCCCTGCCTTTTGTGGCACGAGACGAGGACCTGGGACTTATTTCTGCAAAAAGTTGAGCACATGTAATCCTGCTAACATCAGCTGGAGAGGAGAGCATGCAGCTCCTGGCAGCAGCAAGCCTCACTAATTTCTGCACTGCCCAGAAATTAGTTTAAGAGTCTCAAAATTGTCATTAAAATTCCAATTGTTTCCCTTCGCATTCAGGCATCCACCCGTGGAAAAAACACCTATGGTGTAACTTCTCCCCCTCTCCCTGGGGGTGGCACGGGGAGATTGGCTCATGAGGAGGATGGGAAGGTTGCAGCCCTAATGGTGACTGAAAAGACAGAGGCAAGAAAATGAGCTTACCTTGCTGCCCCAAAGTTAAGCAGTAATCCACATGGCTCCAACGCTGACATGTGTAATAACGTGGTTGTAGGATTTAATTGCTAAAGATTTTGCATTGGTACTGCTTCTGTCTTGGCTACATAAATATTTATAACTTTTTGTTTTATTGCTATTGCTATGTAATATGACCAAAATGTCATGGAAAAAATGCAGTTTCTCCGTTTTTTTTGTTAGAAATTGAAGACCTGATCCCCGGCTAGCATAAATTGGTGTGACCCCGCAGATTTCACAAGAGCTGTCAGCTCTCACTGGCTGTGTATCTGGTTTCTGGTTTGTGGCTCTGACCAGCTAATTACTGAATAAGACTTCACCACACCATGACGTTCATATATAGTCATGGAATTCAGGGCTCTGACTGGGGTTAAGCAGTTAAACGTAAGTAAATGTATTGGTCTGTGGAATAAGATCTTTTCACTTTTTTTCTCGTTTTCCACCATGAACAACTGGATTGGAACTGGCCCCCTCTCCTTCCCATTGGCCTCTTGGCCACCTGCTATAGGTCTGCACGTATAAGAGGAAGGATGGGTTCAGTATCAGCACATTTCACTAAGGACTCTAGAAACTAGCACCTTTCACGCACACCAAATGAGCTAAATTACAAGGGAGTGTTTCCAGCAGGCATTCCAGGGCTGTGTACACAGCCTGGGAACCCGTGGTCCGACAGGCTTTGTCACCCTGACTGATGCTAAGACAGTCCTCCTTACGTGCTTCCGCGCGCCATTTTCTACCTATATCTATTACATCTTTGCAAGTACAGCTTTTTGTGTGTGCCTGGGGATGTACTTACGCATTTTGAAAAGTCAAAGACTCGCTGAACTTTTAAAGCTGGATAATGTCAATGTGCTTCAAGCAGGGCCTAGAAGGAGTTGAGGTAGTTGAGGTCCTTCAGTTCAAAATTGTTTAAGATCCGATATTGACCTATTCATCTTTTGACTTAACATGCCAGGTGAAGTTCTGCAACCTCAGGGAAGACTTAATTCATACAAGGAGTGTTGGGGTTCCCTAATGGAGTGTCACAGGTGCTTTCTTCTCAACTGCAATGGTATCAGTTCCTCTGTCTTTTTATAAAACATAGCAGTTAGAGAATTCAAGTTCAGGGATGAAGGGTTTCATGTTTCCTCTTCTTCTACTCTATAGACTATTCTATGCATAGGCTTCTTCCGCTCTTCCTTTTGAAGCTCTACCATCAGCTTTTAAGGTTATTCAGGCTAGAGAAAAGCAGCAGCAGGGAGCATGGCTGTAGCCTCCTGTGAGAACACTGAATTATGTGGGGTAATCCTGGATCTCTGGCTTCCAGGACTTCTTTAGCACTTATACATTAAAATACATTCATGCGCTTCTGAGAATTCCTGAGATATGACCTGAATCACAGATAGAGCCTATCTGCCATTAAACGCAACACCTTCTTGGCAGCCATTCCTCTCCTGAAACCTTTGGCTTTGAGATCTGTTTTGGAAAGGCATGAGGAATTTTGGAAATCTTGTAGTCAGTACCTGTATCCCCAGGAATCAGGCCCATCATGTACGGTTTTGTACCCATACTTCCCCAGGATGCTGTACGTACATCGCACGTACAGCATGGTTGCTTAAGTGTGGACTGTTAGCTGCTGGTTATTTTAATATTTGTGTAGCGTGCGAATGGGAAAAGGGTTTAGATTCTGTTTGTTTTTTAAATAACTGCATTGGCAGTCACACCATCCATAGTGTTTACAGAATGCCATGTGTGTGACTGATTTAAACGGAGAAGAGCAGGTATCAGGCATGGCTGAGCGTGTTCCAGAGTGGGTCCGGAGCAGGTCAGCCTTGCACCGCAGCTGGCTGCCAGGGCATGGGAAAAGGTGCTGCTTAGCACTCTCCACTTTGTCTGCTACTGGCACTTCAGCAACTTTCGCCTGTATCGAGCAAGCCAAATTCTGATCCGTGACTTAAGAGTTGGTCCAAATCCCTCTGACACCAGGCCTGATTCCTGCCAGGCCTGATTCCTGTCAGAAGCCAGCCTGCAGGAGCTAAAAGGTGAGCTTGCTCATTCTGAGCAGACCTGGATCTAGGTGAGGGTCCCACCCCGAATCCTGATCTCTGATAAATTAACTTTTTAACATTGCATTACCGCTAGCATTCAAGCCAAATGTCTATGCAGGTATTTATGTTCCAACAGCCAAATGCAAGCTTTTATTTATTTTTTTTTCCCCATTTTATAAGTATGTTATGTTTTACAGACGTGAGTAACTCATGTGGGATATCTTTCCCACAGAGTAAAACCAATGTAAATTCACATGACTCAGGGATTTGTTTCAGTGCTCATGTATAAACTCTCATTAGAAATGATTACGCTTGAAGATCAAAAGAAAAGTACACTCGCTTGTATTAATGTTTAATGCATAATTCACATTGTTAGAACAAAAAACAAAACAGTCGGTGGTTGTTACGACAAATATTAAACATTGGTGCTACTAACCAATTCCCATAGAGGATCCTTCATTTCATTGTATTGGCTGTGCGCTGAGATTTCCTCTTGCGCCTGTTGTGCTGTCGTCTCAGGGATTTAAAGACACCTTCCCCACTGGATGAGTAGCTCCCCTGTAATGACAGCAGCGGGGGGGGAAGAGCCAGGACACCCCACCACTGCAGGTAGCTTGAGCACTCAGGGACCTCTTAGCAGAAGCAGAGTGTAAGATGTTCTAATTAATTGTTTAAATAAGTGGGATTTCAGATCAGGCATGCTCCTATATGGTCCAAAACTCTCACTGCCTTCCATCTTCGTCTAGTTGGAGCCTTAATATCAAGACTAGACCCACAGTCAAAGTCACCCAGCATGACAGAATTCAAGACCAACTTGGTTTCTTGTTTTACGTTTATTTGTGTTTTACCTTCTTTAGTCACTGCTTGCTTTCTTACCAGAAAGCTTCTGGCTTAAATAAGCAGGTTTGGTGTGAGGGAAGCGTATGTGAAATCCATTCCCTATCTCCCCAACCAAGACCAGCACAGGTTAGAAGCGCTATGCCTGTAATCACAAATTGAGCTTAGGGACACGAATCCTACGTGTGGCACCACTGCCTGTTACATGGAGTAGCAGGGCTGCTGCATCTGCGTAAAGGGAAGCCCCCTGGGTACCCTCTGCCTTCCCACATCACAGCCTTTCAAACAAAGTAGGAGCAGGGGGTTTTATCTTCATAACTTTTATTGGCTTTTCCCATGTCAATGTTTAAAGGGCCTGCAATTTGTACCATCTAGCTTTTGTATTTATTTTTTCTCCAAAAAAAATGGCTGTTTTACTACTTAGGCTTACATCATTTCTTTCTCATGTAGGTTTGTTTTGTTGTGTTTTTTTTTTTCTTCCTAATAAAAACTCCAACAATCAACCTTAAGTTTATTAAGTTTAGGACTCTTAATTCATGTCAGAGAGTCACCTCTCTTCCTAGGGAGGTCTGTGGCACAGAATGAGACCAAATGACACGTGACAAACTTTCTGCTTGGCACAAAGTTGCAAAAAAAAAAAAAAAGAAAAAAAATATTTGTACGTTCTCATTATAATTTTGGTAACCTTCCTGTACGCTAGTGGGGACACAATACACCTGACTCAGAGCAGAGCAGCTGCCAGAGTTTCAGGTAGGCTCCTCCCGATTCAGATCTCTGCAAGCAAACTAGTAAGTTTATTTTTATATAGAAATATATAGAAATCTGTTTTTCAGGTGCCTTCTGAAGGCCCTGCTGTCCTGCAAACCCTTCTGTGCAAGTCCAAGAGGTTCCTCATTTAGGAACTAATACTGCTGAATCAGAATGGGTGCTATTGCTTGGAATGGTATGCAGTGGAGGTACAAATGGGTCACAGGTGTTTTAAGAGGGCAGAGGACAGCTCTGGGGTTTGTTTTCATTGTTTGTAACAACCTGCACTAAATATTTACCTTTGAGAAGCTGGTAACTTTCTCCAGCAAAGAACCTACGGCCCACTTTAAGGCAGTTGAGAAGGGACTCATACATGCTGGTTACATTGTTTATTTTTAGTGGAGGGCACATGGCATCGCTATCCTGGAACTGATAATAAACATGTAGCTGTTGTGGGGTTTTTGCTGGGAAAGAAAAACCTGTAATGAATTAAATATGCTTCACCAGGAAAGAAGTAGGTCAAACGCTGGGCTAAATTAACCTCATGTTATACAGAAAGAGTAGATTCTGTCTGTTTCACATGCGGGACTTTGGACTTGTCTCCACACCAAATTATTCCAAAACTCTTATTAGGTACACTGCAGTAATTACTTTCGACTAAACCCGTGTGTAGACAAACCTTAGGCCAGCGTAAGAATTCATCTTCTTGAATTATCTTAATCCACTTTGAAAGTGGATTAAGCGAAACCAGGAAACAACTCCGTCTTCCAGAATGAATAAGCTATCTGAAGCAGTTCTGCTTTATATTCGCATTGAACCTTATTCCAGCATAATATTCCTGGGCTGAGAGGCTCTTAGGATATATCTACATAACAAATGAACGTGTGATTACAGACATACCAACCTCTCCTTTACTCTCACTGGCATGGGTAACCACAGTAATGAAAGATGGTAGCAGAGACTTCAGCACAGCCTGTTAAGTGGAGCATGCATGCAGTTGGTTGTGAACAGCCTCCGCTGAAATCAGCCTCATCACACCCTCGCTTCAGACACAACTCACGTCCCTTAGACTAATACTGGCGTTGGGAATGCCTCTCTGCATCTCTGGGGTGTATGCGCACCAAAAATTGCATATGCGATAGGACTGCATAGCTGAGCTAAATGGAAAACAGCTGAATTTAACTTCAGAGGTTAATCACATTGGAGAAGAAGCATGGCTCACACATTTTTAATATACACACCTTTGACAACCAAATAAAGTGTCAGCTGTGTGACTGCGGAGGCCAAATTAAATATGCTTTAGACAAGCACAACTCAGTTGATTTCACTAGGGCTGAATTTAGCTCCACAGGTGAGGTCTTACTTATTTGACTAATACGTGTTTTGTTGCCTATCTGCTCATTTATTTTAATGAAATTAATGCATTTTAATGTTCCTTTAAGTGCATTCCAAAAATAGCAATTTGATTAACTAATTCACCTTTAAAAGTGTAACAATCACAACTAAAAATCTTCCTGTTAGCTGAGGTACGAAATAATTGCGAGTAGCATCTCAGGTAGCTATGGCATACTCTTCATCCTTTCAAACAAGTTCCCCACATCAATCAAAAGAGCCTCACTTAAAAAGCCTCACTTAAAAATGAATGGTGAAATATAGACAATGATCAAGTTGTACGCAGTGCTTTTCCAGTCTACCAAAATAATGTATCAGTAACGTACTCTGCTGAGACAGTATAGTTAAGACAGATAAGAATTTAGCCTAAAAAACCAGTTCAAAACAATTCCGAAACAGAAACGAACTTGTCTTTCTAGCCAAGCCAGAAAGCATCTTGGGTAGCTTGGGTTTAAAAGAAAGAAAAAAAAAAAAAGTGGTTTCAATTTTGGGTTCCTTAAAACGATGCTTAGACTGCACTATAGTCAAAGAAGGATTTATTTTTTCCCCCAAACTCTTTTTTTCCCATTGCAACAGACAATCTCACCATTCAAAATAAGGTACTGTTGAGAGCACAGCGTCCAGAGCAACGGAAAAGGTGCACGCCAACTTCAACCCGCCATCACCTCCCTCTAAAAACTACAACAGCAAAACCTGATCTGTAAGGATACCAAGCCATTTTCCCTTTTATTGTATGTAGATGAGGAAAATGAAAGTGGTAATGCTAACGTTTGGGCTGGAGAGGCAGCGGCAGCAGATCGCTCCACGTGAGCCCTGCAAAACATGTCCCACGCCCTGCTGCACGCGCGGGTGGGCAACGCTGCCACTCGCTATGAAACCAGGCGGTGCGAAGCACGACGCACAAGGGGTAAACCTGGCTCTGGGCACTGCTGGGACGCCCCGTGGCCATGGTGTGGGCGTTGCGATGTCCCCACAGCTGGGGATGCTGCTGCGTCCCCGCAGTTCGGGGTGCTGCAGTGTCCCTGCAGCTGGGGATGCTGCGGTGTCCCCCGCAGTTCGGGGTGCTGCAGTGTCCCTGCAGCTAGGGATGCTGCGGTGTCCCCGCAGTTGGCCACCCAGCAGCCCACCTTCGGCCAGCGCACCCAGAGCTGCGGTGGGCGGCTGCTCGCCAGGCGAGGCCTAGCTCTGGGAACGCCTCAGCACGCCAGTCAAGCCCAGCCTGCGAAAGGTCCCCTGAGCTGAGCGGGGCCGTTCACGTGGACTTCACAGGATTTGCCTGTAAAAGCACAAGAACCAGGGGAAGGCCGGTGGCTGGCCCGCGCCCTGTGCCGCCCGCCGCAGGGTGCACGCTGGGCCCGGGCCCGGCGCTGCCTGCAGGCCCGAGCTCGCGCTTACCGTGAGGCGTCCGGCCCGCCGAGAGCGCCGCGGGCCCAGCGGCGGGGGGGAGCGGGGGGATGGCCTCAGCACCCCGGCTGGATCCAGCCCGGCTCTGCGCCACTCCGTCGCTCTCCTTAGCAGCGACGCCATTGTGCCGCCTCCCCGTGCCGCGGCCCGGCCCGGGCCCCGGCCGCCGCCACAGCGCCCTGCGGGGGGCTGGCTCCGGCCCCCCGGCCCCGGGTCGGAGGAGGCTGGGGGGGCGCGGCGCCGGGCCTGCACGGCGGCAGCGCGCCTCCTGGCCTACCTCCCTCTTGCATTTCGGGTGCTTTTTATTATTCTAAAAAGAAAAAAAAAAAACAACTTCCTTTTTTTTTTTTTCCTTTTTTTTGGTGGTGGCGCCCCCCCCCCCCCCCCCCCCCCCCCGCCTCCCTCCCCCCCCCCTCGCCGTGGCTCGGCAAATGGCCTGCTGGCGGCTGGCGGCGTGTGCGTGCCTGTGTGTGTCCCCGCGTCCCCTGGGCGAGGTGTCCCGTCCGCCGCCGGAGGACTCGGCCGCCCGCATCCAGGGGGTGGCACCCCCTCCCGCCCCCCGTTTTTCGGTACTTGGGGTGGGGTGGCTTTTTCTTTTGAAGGGTGGGGGGGGGGGTGTCTTTTTTTTTTTTTTTTTTTTTTTTGGTTTGGTGTTGGTTTTTTTTTCCAGGTGGGACTTGGCGGTGACCGGCGAGGCTCGCCCGGCACTGAATGTCACCCTGAAGGTAAAATGAAAGACACAAAGATGAACGCATGCCTGCGCCCCTCGGCCGCGCCGCGCCGCTCCCCCGCGCCCGCCGGCGAGCGGCCGCCACCATCGCGGGCGGCAGCCCCCGCCGCGCCCCGGATTTCCTGTCCCGGCTTTTTATTATTTCGCTTTAAAAAAAAAAACCAAAAAAAAAAAACCCTAAAAACCCGCATGCAAAAAGAAACGTGCACGTACCCGGTAACGAGCCCAGGAAAAACCCGGCCGCTTCCCCCTTCTCCTGCCAAGTTATCATTGAGAAAACAGACAGGCGGCGTGACGTCCCGGGTCAGGCCGAGTGCGGACCGGCGCTACCAAGGCGGCAGGGAGGCCCGGGAACGCCGCCGGGCCCGGGGCCGCGGGGCCCGGGGCCGCCGCCGCCCGCCCGCCGCCGCTCGCCGCCCGCCGGGCCGCGCCCGCCGCCGCCGCCGCCCCTCGCGCCCCCCGCCCCGCCGCCGCGGCGCCGCGCGGCCTGCCGCCCGCCGGCGGCTCCCCCCTCGCCGGCGGAGGTCGCGGGAGCCCAGTTAAAGGAGGCGTGTGTAAAGATTTTGCAATGTCCCTGCATGGTGTTGTAGACTTTCCTAGCAAAGAAACCGGCTTCGGCTTCTTTAAAATCCCCGACGACTCACCTGATTAACCTGCCTGCGGTTCTGAGCTGACCAGGTAAAGCGGGCCCCCCCCCTCCCCCCCCCGCACCGCTGCCGGCTGACATTGCAGCGGGGCATGTTTTTGCGTGGAGACGAGCCGCTGCCAGAAGCGCTCCCCCCCCCCCCCCCCCCCCTTTAGACCTTGCCAATTGCACTTGCTCAGAGTCATTACCCACCCCCCCAAAAAAAAAAAAAAAAAAAAAAAAAAAAGAGCTTCGTAAAAAGCCGCACAACAGCACCGGCCACCCGGGGTCTAGTGGTTCTTGTCCCTTGGTTTCAATTATTTCAAATTACTGGCCGGGGTAGGAGGAGGGGGGAAGGGAGAATGATTTTATTATTTTTTTTTCCTGCTGACAGATCCTGCCCCAGCAGGTTTTGCCCCCGTTTCCCCCCGTGCCGGGGCCGGGAGCGGCGGGGAAGTGAGGAGGCTTTAGCCAACAAGAGTTTGGGGCCGGGGTCCCGGGGTGGCTGCGAGCGGGGAAGGGGGACCGGACTCTGGAAGCCGGTGCCGGGCCGCGTGTGCCCGCCGCGGCAGCTGCCCCGCCGCCCCCGGGGAGCCCCCCCCGGGGAGCCCCGAAGTGTCCCGGCTGCGGCGCGGCCCGGGCAGCGGCGGGGCCCGCCCGCCCCGGCGGCGAGGAGAGGCCGGGGGGGGTGCGGGGGCCGTCCCTCCCCCGCCGCTCTCTCCTTCTTGAAACGCTCCTGCGAGCGGTGGGTGGGAGCCGAGCAGGCCCGGCGGGAGCCCTGCGCGCCGGGCGGGGGGCAGCGGGGCGCCGGGGCTGCCGTGCCGCTGTCCCCGGCCGGCGGGAGCGGCGGCGTGGCCGGGACGCGCCTCGCTCCGCCCGCGCCCGGGCCCGGGGCCCGCGGGGGACACGCACACGCAGTCGCACACACAAAGGGCGCGGGGCCGGTCGCCCCCCGGGTCAGGAGGGGCGAGGGGAAGCGTGGAAAGTCCACGCTGCTGCGGGTTCCCCCGGGTGCTTCTCCCGCCCGGCTCCGGCCGTGAGGGGCTTTGGCGAAGTGCTGGGGCGGGGGGGGGGGGGCGGTGGCTGCGTGGGACCCGGCCGCCGGGAGGTTGCTCTCCTTTTCATTTGGTATTTGTCCCCGCGCATTAATGCTGCGAGGGAGCGGGGGTCTGCAGGTAGGCTTTTGAAGTGCTGCAGGGGAAGCGCTCGGAGCGCTTGGTCTGGTTAATACGGTTCTCGTGATAGCGAAGGAGAAAGGGATGCATGTCGGAGATGACTAAATAATGGGGGAGGCATGTAAAAATGAGTAGAATAGGAAGGAGAGGAAAATGAAGGTGAATGGTAGTGTGGGAAGGCAGGCACTGAGCAGCCTGGGTTGCTCTCCTGTAATTCCCCCCCCCCCACCCCCCGATCTTTTCATTACTATTAAGGAGACAAACAGCAAACATAACCCAACCAAAAAACAGATGACACCCCCACTCACCCCCACACACTTCAGCCTATCATCATTTGTGGCCGGGAGGGAGACCTGAATGCCCTTTGTATAAAACCACCGAAGTTTTTAAGCATTTATTAGCCACCGTCTCTCAAACACCAAGTGTAAAACTTGCCTGATGTATTTTGGCGTTACACCCCTGGTTTATTTCAGAGAACCAAATGTCCCAGCAGAGCATACCTACCATCGCTCACAGGACAGGAGTAGTTTACGATATAACCTACGTTCGACTATACATGGTGTGTATGTTGCATTTCCACTGAAAATAGCCAAAGACTTCGAATGACAAAGTGGCTTGCATGGTTATGGTCTTCCTTGCCTTGAGAGCATCAGGGTAGCCGTGGTTCTGCCTGCTGGGGAGGGGGGGTCTGTAGTGTGAGGGGTTCCATGTCTGTGCGGGAATGTGGCAGGTCTCTTTCTAGAGGACTTTACGGTTTAAAATGTGCTGGGGGCAGGAGAAGGTAAAGGCGACTTTCAGCGTGCTCATTATCAAAATAAGGAAAACAAATCGATTGCGTTAACTGCGTGTGCAGTATCACAGTTATTCCACAGTATTTTGTCAGAAATTAGAAGGTTGCCACTAGAGTACTATATCCCTATCTCGAGCCTGGCACCACTTATTACTGCAACGGTATTTCAATATTAAGTGATCTTAGAGATATTTCATCTTTCATTTTGAATCCTGAATTTGAATCAGCATTAGGATGTCAGGGCTGTGAGATAAGGTATAACAAACTAAGTAGACAGCTGAAGGGCTCCTGGTGAAGGTGTTGCTGAGGATATCTTGGGCCGTTCGCAGTAACCTTGTTTACAGGGACATTTCAATTGCAACCTGAATTTCAGTGAGAGGCTGCCTGGTCTAATGCCTGCGTGTCTGAAACCTGTCACGAGTGTCTTTTGCGCTCTAGACCTTCTCCCTGCTTTTCTTGCATACTCACAAAAACTTTTCTGGAAGGTTAGGGTGATTTTCTGATATGAAAATGAAGATGTTTTCCTAAGAGGAACGTTGCTCTTTGAACTCGTGTACATTAGCAACAAAGTATTCATGAGGTTTGATTTTTTTTTGGTTCTCTGATGTGTCAGGATCAGTAGTTACACCAGTCTTGTTAATTTCATGTGTATGGTTTGATTTATTATATTTAAGGCTTGGCGGTTTCGAGCGTATTTTGCAGCACATGAAGCCGGTTCAAATCAAAATGTGAAAAGATGCATATTGTAACAAGGAACAGTTTTGTAGTGATCTGCTAATTTTTTGTTTTCTTTTCCTAAAGCTGTTCCAGGAAAATCATGTGCATTTAGTGAGTGGGTGCTAAATGCCAGCAGCCACATTGATGAAGAAAAATGCTGTTGAAATACTTTGGAATAATAAATAGGATACGTAATGGTCAACCACAAGATAAAAATTTTACACAGTGTTTTTATGGCTCTAAATTGGCTGCATTGTAAACCAAGCTTACTACTCTATTAAGTCATCAGAGTTTTCAATTATTTAAGATTTCTAGTCAAGCTATCTAATATGGTCTTCATCGTCCATATCAGAAAATTATACCTGAGGTTGTAATTCCTTGTTGTTGGTATGTGAGAGAGGGCATTGTTGTGGGTGGGGGTTTAATTTTGACTTATCAGGACAAATATTACAAAGCATGGATACAGAAAAATTATATGGAAATAGCCCCAGTCCTACAAAACGGGGATAGTTCCAGCACTGAAATGTACCTAATACAATTTTAGATCCACTCACTGAGAAACCTTGACAGTATCTGCCTTGCAGGTACCGTGCATTTGGAAATACTATATCTCCATTTAAATGCAGATCTTCAGTTTTCTCCAGGGGGCAGTTGGCGAATCTTTCGATTGAACCACCGGTACTAGAAAAACTAACTGAAGATTTACCCATGAACAAGAGACCCTTTCAAGTCTGCCTTTTTGAAATAACGATTATAAAATTTCCTAATATTGCAATTTTATATTGATTTTGAATGCCTTGTCAAAAGTCACAGGAAAGGAGTAGTGTCTTTTGCTCAAGGTAGGCCAGTGTTTGCAGGTTTGTTTAGCAATCTTAAGATTGCTTTTTTTTATTTATTGTTTTTACATGGGTATTGTGTTTGCATGTGTGTTTCGTGAAACGGACAGAGCAGTCTTGCTTTGATTTTGACCTAGATTCCTCCTGATTATTCCTACACAGCTAGTACCTGCTTATTTCCCACTGTGAAAATAGGAGAACAACTGTTGATGCTATCTTGCTGGGTCTGCGCGGGCAATAGGCACGCGCGTCCAGCAATCTCCCCTCCTCCTCCAAGGCTTCATTAGTAACAGAAAAAATAGTGCTGGCATCCAAAGAGGGTGCAAGCCAGTAGTTCCTCTCCTGTGAATATTCGTTCTCTCAGGGTTTGATTCAGAGGAAGACGGGGAAAAAATGCAGGTGGAAGAAGTGAATTCATTTCTGGTTCCAGATTTGGCACCCAAATTTTGCATGCTTGCAGGGATGAACAGGGCTATGTTTTATCTGAAACTGCTCTCAGATCCAGCTTACTCCATATCTGCTTGAAACTCATTGCCGGTAGGTAAACCCCCTTCCTTAGAGGGGCTCGTCCCATCCAGTCCAGTTTTTTACACTGTTTGCCAGCTCTCTGGTTTGCAGTGTAACCCAAGGGAACAGGAGCCCCCTGCCTGGGGTGCAGGCAGCACAAATGACCTGGCTGCAGGGGAGGCAAAAGATCCCAACCTTTTCTGTGCCGGGCACTGCACGCGTTCCCAGCCACTCAGGTCTCCCCACTGTGGGCAGGGGTGCTGCCCAGGGATGCTGCCCTTGACCCTGTGCCAGAGCCTTGCGGTCCTGGAGCTATCACCCGTATTATGCTCACCTGTTAACGGCGTATAACCCGTCAGCCCCAGTACCTTGGAGAGAATGTGCACTTTGGCCTCTGTGCGGAGTTCAGGCAGTTCTGCAAAGTCCAATCTTGTGTGCGCCAGCGTTAATGGCAGAGCTCCCATTCAGCTTAATTGATATTCCTATAAACATCTGCAGGTTTCTGTTTCTAGTGGAAGCTACAGCTGGGTGGACTTCTTAAATGAATGTTTTGCATATTGAGGTTGAAAGGAGAGTCGAGCCTGATACATTAACTTATCATCTGTGTCGTTCTCTTGACATCAGTTGGATTACTACAAGCATATATGACAAGGAGATTAGGTGCAAGATCTTCACACACACTCGCTTTTGTTAGCATGTTGATCAGTGGAGATGTTACTTCTCTGAAAACCTTGTTCTAAGTCAAGTCTAGGCAAGCACAAACCTGCGCGTGCATATACAAGTTGAGCAGGGCCTATCCTTTATAATACAATTTTTTTCCTTTAATATCTGAGCAAGATCTCTTATTATAACTCAACCATTAGGGGAAAGAAAATGGAACTTTTCTCAAACAGCTTTTCTGTTGGGGAATCTAGTGGCAGTTGCTTTGAAGCATGTGTAATTGATTATCATACATTTATTTTAAAAAGGAGACATAACAAGGAATCTAACATGATGTTTTGGAATATATCTTCTCCCCACAATGTTCTTGAGGGAAATGTAAGGTTGCAGGCATCATTTCATGCCCTGTATGTTTTTGAACATAAATCAAAGAAATTGTTGGAGAGTTATAGATGTTCATAGCAACTGTAGCTATAATAAACACATGCAGTATATATTTTCCAAGCTATTTTGTATGGGTGAAAAGCTGAAGCTGGCGTTTTGTATGAACAATTCAACTTAATCACTGAAAATTTATTTCCTAGTTAGGGTGGATTACCAGTGTAGCATGAAGTCGTACACCTTCGTTTAAGTTCATCTGGTTATGAAGCCTCGGTTTAAAATTTGGAAGGAATTTAAATTGGATCTAGACACCTTGAATGAATTATTCCAAACGTCAAATTTATTGTGATGCCTCCATGGCGATATTTACATCTATATTATCACCTATATTGGTTTCAAAATATGCTGGATACTGTAGAGAGCAGATAAAAGACAAGAACAGTATGAAAAAAACAAACAGTTTTGGTTGTACACATAGCACAAAGCGTGAGCATAGGAAATGCAGGAAGGAGAGTCGTGAATGATCAGGTAGTGCAGAGCTGCTAATGGGAGCAACAACTAGCTTAGGCATATGAGTTTCTTGAGGATTGTGTTAGTTTTGGTTTAAAGTCTTAACAGATAAAAAGGGAGAAGTGACTTTTATGGAGGAATTTAAATGAGGAGAGCGTAGCCACCCAGTGTGTGAGGATGAGAAAGGTATTCCATATGTTGATGAGGATCCAAATGCATTAAAATGCTGCAAAGAAGATCCAGAAGTCACAGTTAATATGTACATGAATAGACAGGGGATAGGACATGTTCAGGATCTGTCCTGAGATCACACAGGTCTAGTGTTTTGGTCTTAGTATGTAAGCAAAACCCTCAGTGTCTGAATAAAACAGGTAGGATGTATTTCTTGGGGTCTGGCCTTCCAGGTGCTTTCAGGTGTAGCTCCTCATTACTCTGGGTACTCCTGTTGGCTTCAGAGACTGCTAATTAAAACCGATACTGCTTATTGAAAATGTTGAGACTAGCTAAAAGGTGCGACTTCTGGAAGTGTCACTGTGCTTCTGCTGGACTTCGGTTTTATTGCAGTTACCTTCAATCACTCCTTTATCACAAGAGCTAGAAATCTCTTTTTAAAAGAGAAAGCTGGTCTCTTATTACATGGCTTCTGGAAACAGGGTTAAAAAATATAAAACAAATATCCTGAGATTGATGCTAAAACTGAGAATTTGCTCAGTTCTACTTGTTTGTAGTATTAGCCTTAAATGACTGCCTCTTGGTGATGTCTTTGAATTGTAAGACCCACAAGAAGCTTTCTAAATTGTTACAACTGATGGATGTCAGGAAGGCAAGGCATGGCTGATCTTGGCACCAGTGCTAGTTTAGGCTTTGGAAGAGCAGGCAGTGAGGTTCGTTCCCAAGAGCCATCCTTTCCGCTGGGGATGGGGAGAGGTGGGATGGAGACATGCAGCTCTGATATCACGTAAGCTCAGGGTCGGCTTCCCCTTCTTCACTTCTCGCCTAGCTATTGCTCCCTTGTCCTCTCCAAACAGTTTTTGCAGTCTCTCCTGCGTAGCCAGGCTGCTTCACCTTGTCCTCTGGAGGTTGGAAAATGGGCTTTGAATTGTCACTAATGCTCCCTGCTGGACACAGTGCTGTGAAAACAAAATGCGATGAGGAAATCTGAAGGGAGAGCCCAAGGCAGACAGAGTGTCGCAGGTTGAGGTATAGCTGGGAAGACTGTGAGGAGAAAGATTTGGCAATTCCTGCATGTCCCACAATTGGACCTGTGTATACTTTTAAAAAAGAGGGCAGCTGAAGGGGCTGTGTCCTTAGAGCTGTATTGACCCAGCTGTGACGGATGGGATGGGGTTATAGAGGAGAGGTAGGAGAAGTGGGGTCTAACTCAAGAGTGGATGTCCTCCAGCCTTGACATGTGCTGGCTGTGCTCCGTGGGGTAGGACCAGCACTGCTGAATGCGGTCAGATTGCTGCTCTCTTGCTGCCTTCGGAAGCCTCGGCCTTTCTGTGCAGGCTCTGGGGTGTTTAGAGGCTCCTGCGGAGCAAACTTTGTTCACTGAAATCCCTGTTTCCACAGGGATTTTTTTTTTTTTTTTACTTGTGTTGAATTAGCTCCTTGAGTTCCACCTGGCAAAAAGAGCTTGTTTTACTCTGTGCTGAATTTCTAACAGAAAAAAACCCACAACCTTTCCTGCCATATTATAGTCAAAAGAGTGGTCAAGGGGTGTGAGCGAGGTGTGTGGAGCCCGGGCAGCAGGCTGGGCACCGGGAGCAGGCGGGCCAAGGTCACGGCCCTTCTTATGGCACAGCTGGATGCACAGCCTCAGGTTTTAGTCCTTTACCTTTCCCTGACGCGCCATCCTGCCTTGCAGCTTGAGCAACGGAGGCACAGACGCTGTGCTGCGCTTTTGCAACATGCATGACATGGGATGGTGCCAGTTTAGGCATGGGAAGTTGAGGTGAGGTGTCAGAGGTGACGCAGCCAGGCAGTGAGCCCAACCCTTGTGCTGTCTCTCCAGGGAGAAGCCAGAGGAATCCTGCCGGTGCCACCACAGGCTCCCATTTCCCTGGTGTGACACAGCTCAGGGGTGGACAGGCACCTTCTGCCAAAGGAGGGAGGCAAATTTGGGTGGAAGTGCGTGTTGAGTCAGTGTGGTTACCCTGCTATAAATGGGGCTGACCTTTCATCAAAAATAATTTTCATGTTTTCCTAATCAGATTTTGCTTGTTTTTACTTTTTTTTTAGCTGGAAATTGGGCCACAAACCCTCATACTTGTCTGCGCTTGTGAGCGAGTGTGCATGCACGTGTGCAACGTGTATGCACACTTGGGTGTTGTGTATGCACAGGATCTCAATTATTTTGCTGTTTGAATCATAGAGCATGCTGTTGTGATGTACTGTCAGTTTTGGTTTCTGCCCTTCGGAATAAAGTTCAAAATATTAAAGAAATAACACTCAGTATACTAGTAGCTAGAATAGTCATAGCGCCTGAGGGGGAAACGAGGGTGGTGAATAATCAGTCTTACGATGGCCAGGAAAAAAACCCTCAACTCCTCCTAACCAAACTTTGCAATGGTGCACTTTTAAAAGGGACTCTTCTGAATTTTGTTTCTGAGGTTTGCTCAATATCCTGGAGAGAGAAGTAGGGCCTGTTTGGGAAGCAGTGTGCAAGCTCTACGGTCACGCTCTGATCGTGTGCCGAGGGAATGTACAGTCCCAGTTACTCTTTGGAGAATCACCCTGGGCTAAATCGTGAAACAACTAACTCCGAATTAATTATTGATAATCTTTTAACTTCAAATGTGAGGATGCGTTTGGAGTATTGCTTCCCAGTTTAAGAGCTGAAATAGAGCTAGCAGAGGCATTGTTTTTAAATGTTGCTTTTCTGGTCTTATTAGTTTACTTGGATGGTGGTAAGAACCGCAGAAGGTGGTGCAGGTTCTGCCCACCTCTGGCTGGTTGTGGAGGGCTGAGGCAGGAGCCAAGGGGGCACCAACAGATATTTGGAGTTACACTGGGACTTTGGTCAGAATACCAAACTTTACCAAAGCAGGGATGTTGTGCTCCAGAGTTGTAGTCCATCAGGGACCATGCTAAAAGGCTCTACGTAAGATATGAAACAAAAGAACTGGCCCCCTTCCCATCCCAAAGTCTTTTGGCCTGTACTCTGTATCAGGGGGGAAAAAAAAACCCAACAAAAAAAAAGGTGCTGAGAAGTGTGTGACTGATGCAAGGCAGGCTCGGGATGAATTTAGGATAAACAGGATGCCTGTTGCACTTAATTTAACAATTCTAAGGCAGAAAACGCTTCTGAGCCTATCTAACAGCTTCTTATCTGCAAATGCCACAATCAAGACAAAGCAAAATACGTTGTGGTGAATTCTGCAGCTCACAGTCCTGACACAGTCAAACCCTCCCATTACAGCCAGGGAGACTTCTGCTTGTCTCACGACCGCCTGCATGCAGGGTTTCAGAGCAGCGTCAATAAAAATTATACAGCAAAGACGCAGTTTCAGAAGTCCTGCAGGACATGCAGCAAATGCCGGCGATTCGGACTGGGTGAAGTTGTCAAAGGTTGCTTTGCTCTCCAGAGCCTGGCAGTAGCTCCACTGAAATGTGATGCCATTGGTTTTCAGCAAAGGTTTCTTTCTGCAGGGCTGCAAACAGAGATCAGCTGCTACTGTGTATACACAACTAGGGAGCAAATCAAGCAGCACATTTAAGCAGCCTTTTTAACCCTGAGACTTTCCAAGATTTCTTCGTCACGCAGGAAGTTTCCTTTATATTGTCAGCTGTAGCACTTTGCTCATGTAATGAGATCAGAGCTAGGATCACTGCTGCACAGTAGAAAGACTTCCTTAAGACATTTGTCCTTGAAACTGCACCAAACTCTTGGAAGAACCCAGAACCTGTAAGTATGTATGATATAGGCAACAATAGCACGGTGCAAAGCTGCAATCAACCATTATACGATATCCGATTAGCAGGGCAGGAGGGATTTTTTTTCTTTTCAGATGTTATGTTACATTCATTTTCAATTTGTTCTAAGGAAACAAATCAATTCGGGCTTCTGATACAGTGACTTTGCAGTAGATGAGCTAGTAGTAATATGTTTGATTTAACTATTTGTTGCTCTCGTGTAGCTTGTGGGACAATTATTGTAGCCATCAAACTGTAGAGAACTTTTCTTATGTTTTTAGGCATTTTAAAGGATTCGGGGGTCCATCTTGCAAATAAGTTTTTGCTTTGCTTTTTGATTTGGCAACCCCACCCTATGCCAAACTATAAATAACAGGGCAAATGGAATTAGTGTGTATTGTTCTTAGGTAGCAATAAAATATATTTGTTTGCAGGCTTAATTTAGTCGTTAACAATGTTGCACTGTTTGGGGTGTTTTTTGTCTTAATTGAATTCTACTCAAGGCTGTCTATTTTGTGTTTTACTATCTTGTCTGTGTCTGTTTAAGTTACTTTGCCGGGACTGCAGTCTGGTTAAACCTGTATTTAAGCACTATTTATATTCCGAGCACATTTCTGGTAAAATAAGTGTTTGAGATTTATTTTTTTTTCCTTAAAGCCTTAAACAGTATAGTTTTATTAGCAGTGAGTGCCAGAGAAGGCACAACATGGATGAATGTCAGACATAGACCACATAACCTAAGTCTTCCGTGCACTAAGTCTGATCCGAACATGTCCACTTTTGCGACGGCAACTAATAACAGCCTTGAGCTCCCTTTCAATAAATTTTTCATACACAGCGATACTTCTGTTTATCAGATTAATTTCTCCCAGGTTAGCCTGATTGATAGCTGGATTGTGGTTTCTTAAGAGCTTTCTCCATGAAACCCCACCAAAGAGCTGCATTCCATTTAACCAGTGAATGTAAAAACTGGTAACCATGGATTCAGCCACCACTAACTGTCGAGAGCAATGACTTGTTGTAAACAATACAAATGAGCCAGGATAGCAGAAGCAACCAGACATGAAATGATTTTAATAGAAATTACGGTAAAGGTCATGTGATACTGTATCAGCTTGAATTCAGTGTTAAAGGGAAAGTAGTTTGGTTTTTCAGGTTTGATTTAAATTGCACATCTCCACTGGCTTCGTGTTTGTGTAAGACCCCCAGAAGGGAAAATGAAGCAGTTCTTTGGCAATGCCTCTGCTTAACTGCACGTTGTGACTTGGGCCCTGGTCCTGAAAATGTAGGAATAGCTCTAATCAGTGGGATTATTCACATACTTAAAATTAAGTGTAAGTGTAGGATTGAGGCCTTTCGAGACAAGTTAGTGAGGAAAAAAAAAAAATATATTCTAAGGAAATAATAACCTGTCACTAAAGATAAATAATGGAAATGCAAGTTTTACTAGTGGCGTGTGGTTTGGTTGGTGATTTTTTTTTGCTTGTTTTGATAACATGAAAACAAGTCACAGTTATCCCTTCGTTTTTAAATGTTATGACTTTCATTTCTCATCCACCGTTCCTCAAATCCTCTTCCTAATTTATAGCCTCTCTTTTGGAAAACTGGTAAACCATAGTGTCAGCTATTATAATATACCATGATGATAGGCACATGCAGATCGCATGAGCAGTCGTGTGTCCTATCTCAGGAATTTCCATCCCTACAAAATCTTTGCTGACTCCCAGCTGTCACATGGCTGTCACTCACAAATTCTAACCATAACCAAATCCTCCTCCCTGGGCATGCGCTCACCAAACCTTTCTACGTACACGTAGATGCAGGCACAAATGTCCCTGCTTAAGCACTTTCTCTGCGTAAATGGGTCTCTCCCCTAAGCCTGCTGCATTCCACTGATGTTTCTTTCTCCCTTCATTTCTTCCTGGGTGCTACTTCCCTGCTGTGCCTGTGCTTTGCAAGGAGGAACCTGGAGTGGGAATAGTAGTCAGTAAGAAATGCAAACAAAAATAACTTTGCGTTATGTAATATAACGATTCAGATCAGCATGAATCTAAATTCACAACTTTCATGGCCCCCTACACCTCTCCAAAAAAATTTAACCCTTACTGTTCTGTAGACAGCACTGTCACCTTGCAGTATACTGACTTACTGTTTTGTGTATTTACTTGACATAACATTTATATTATCTGGAAAACTTAGATTATAAGCATCCTAGACTGGACCTTTGGTTATTTCTGTATTTCACACGTCACATACATCTGTATGTATCAGTAATTATGATTTATATGGTTTTCAACCAGAAGTATTTCAAACAATTTCTCATCAGTCTGTTACAGCTGACCAGTCTCTGTCAAGCGCAGGTTGCAACTGAAATGCATAGGTAGATACAGGGCAAATCCTGCTTTCCCCATTCTCCTGAGCTGCCTTGCCAGACGGAGGGGGCGACTGCTTGCGTGAGTCGGGAAGGTAAGATTTGGCTTATACATAGATTAACAGCAGGCAAAAATAGACTCACTTCTGCTGAAAATAAACATTTTTGAGAAGTAAAAGGAAAGCACTTAAACAGGAATATTTGGAAAAAATATGCTAAATTGCAGAATATTTTCTGTTGCTTCTCTGTGTCAGTGTTAAAGAGTGTATTGGGTTACTCCTGTAAATCAGACCTATGAGAATATTTACATTTTGCCAGAAGGGAGGAGGTGACTGGACAGAAAAGGTACTGCCTTGACTTTGCGTACATATCCTGGGACGAATCCAGAACTGAAAACAAAATGCAGGTGGAAGCACAGGGAGACTTCAGACCAATACCTAAGTAAATTGGGGAAACTGCGCTGGACTCCTTACCATGAGGCTCCTTACGAAGTGTTAGTAATTCCTACAACCCTTGAAAACCAGGTGGGGGGCGTTTGAATCGTTGCTGGCAGAAGAAACCACTTTTCAAGTTGGAGAGAGAATGCAGTGTTTGGGAAGGAAGAAGCGCAGTGTGGTCCCATGGACTTCACTGGTGTGGGACAACCGGCAATTTTCCTTTGCTCAAAGTATCTTCAGCATCTTTACAGTCTGTGACATATGTGCTTGTCTGCTCTCCTGTATTTTACATCAAATACTGGTTTTATAACGCAGAACTTGCAGGAGTTAGTGGATGGGCTGTCAGAACTCTTGGCCCATCTGCAGACAGGAAGAACTGGGAGGCAAGTCAAGTCCCCTTTTTTCTCTCCCAGTTTATAAAGTTCAGGTGCTGGTTAACGGGCAGCTGCAGGAGGCTTAGGCTAGTATTCACATTTGAAGCTGAGCTCTGTGAAGATGTATTGGGATCCCCAAAACGGAGACCTTAGTGTTTTACCCATCGAGAAATCTCAGTGTGTGCAGCTAGGCAAATAAATGTTGCAGTGCATACTTAGGGACCGGCAGAAATATTTGACATTAAAATAATTAGTAATAATTAATGATGTCTCCCTTGTAAAGACAGTAATATAGGATAATAACAAAAAGTTGTGTTTTATTATTGTAGTTCTAATCTACTACTTTTATGCAAAGACTACTTTTGTCTACTACAACTAGTACAACTAATGGTGTAAGTACAGGCATCTTTAAAAAAAAAAAAAAAAAAAAGCAGTCCTGATATGGAGGTACCAGGTGTAGGGAATGCAGGGTAAACTGGTATCCACTGGTCTACTCACACTTCATGGTTGAGGCAGCCAACAGCACTGCAGGTAAGTGAGAAACCAACCAGTAGCTGTTGTCAGGTAAACTCCTGGCTGTCGGGAGCTGGACTGAAACGACTTAATTTCATGGAGCATGGCAAACTAGTTGGTCACTGAATGACAGAATATTGTTCTTTGAATTATTAACTTTATGTAAGCATTACAGCATTTTGTAAATTTCTGCTCTTTTCTAGTTTTACCACTTAGCTGGTGTGGGTAAGTGAAATTTTTTTGAGGACTCCTATAGTTGTTTTGTCTTTTGAACATTTCCAAATGTACTTCTTCCCCTGGGCTATTGAAGACCTGTGATTTATGCATTATAATGTTCTCCAGGTCAGCAAAACGGTCATGGGGTCTAAAGACAGGACTGTGATCTGTATCAGCTGCATTAACTTTCCATTAACTTTCCGTGACTAGAACACGTCTTTGATTATTCTGCATTATTCCTTTGTACAAAATAAGGTCGTTCTCTGTGTATTTGAGTTTTAACAGAACCAGACTGTCACTGACCATCAGCTTTTGCATGCATAGACTCTCTTCTTTCTGGCAAGGCTTTAGGCCCAGATCCACAAAAGGATTAGATGCCTTAAGTGGGACTTAAGTGGGATTTAGGCATTGAAAGCCCAAACTGAGATCCTCAATATCCCCACTGAACTGCCACCTAACCTTAGAAGTTGCCTAACCTGTGTGAGTGCCTACATTTTCAATATCCAGCTTTCCCGGGTGGCCACAGATCTGCTTTGGATGTTCGCAAGCACTTCCATCCTGACAAGGTTGAGCCTCTTTGCTCCCATCTTTCCCCCCGTGTCCCGACAGACATCAGAAAGCGCGAGCTGCTCTTGCAAAACGGGGGATTTCTGTGTGTGGTGTATCACACTTTCTCCAGCTGTGTCCTTGAAGGAAAGGACCCTCCAGTAGGTTGCTTTCAGAAGCAGCCTGGGAACCTTGAAAAAAGATAGCAAAACTGAGAAATTTGAGTATCACTGCTTAAACACGTAAGTCCTAGGGAAGAAGTGGAACTTCAGATATGTGTGCCCTCTGTCATCTCCTCCTGGCAGTGTTGGACTGGTCCCTGCTTGGCAATGGCCACTCATGGGTTTGCTGACACTGCACAAGGGGGCACTGACACTGAGGGCTCCATCGCATGGGCAGAGCACCTGCAAATTCAGTGCTGGGATGTGAAATTAGTATTGCTTCTGGAAAACTCTTCTAGTTTTCTTGGAAAATGCAGGCCCTTGTGTTTTGTAACCTGTAAGTTTTGGGGGGAAGCACTTTTGCAGGGGAAGAACTCTTTTCTGCAAGAAGTCACTTAGGGTTTTACGTGACTCTGATATATGGTGGATGGTTTTTTGAAAGTCAGACTTACTGGGGTGTTCTGTGTGCGCACCCAGGAATAATAATAACTTTTTTAGGGCTTCAGACTCAAGAATTTCTGGACCTGCGGCTGGATTGATAGCTGTCTCGCTCTGCAGAGGCGAAAGCAAATAATGTCTTGTTAGTAGCTGAGTAAGTGGTCCTGTGCCATCACTTATTTCTCAGCTGTACTCGTGACATTTTGTGTGTTCTCAGCCATGTCTGTTGTTTGTTTAAATCCCGCTCAGTTCCTTGATTTATCAGTTTTCTGTAGACTTTTGTTCGAGTAGTCCCAAATGCTATCCTATTTCAAATAGATGCATCCTTATCAGCAAATAGTCTTTCATCAATAACTTTAACTCTTTCACATAACTTGCATACGTTCACTTTGACCTTCTATTTTTTAAAATATTGGAATTTTTTTTAATGGGGGCAGTATTTAGGAAATCTGTTAGATTTTTCTCCTGAATCATTTCCTCTTTTTATGCAAAAGTTGTACAGGCATTTGCCTGCACCTTTTCTCCACATTAATAGATAACATGATTTTTCTTCCCCCCACCCCCACCCTGCCCCCCCCCCCCCCCCCAACTTTTTCTCAGGGAATTCCTGGTTTTCTAATTTGTCAGAGACAGCTAGACTGCATGCAACCGTAATGTTATTTATTGCTGCTTTTGATTTATGTATATGCCTACAATCCTGAAAACAACAATGCAGGACATAAAACATATTTGTGTAGAGGTATAGCCTAGAAACTATACAAACACACAAAAAAATATACTCTTTGACAATTTAGAAACTGCAGTCATAAAAAGCCTATATATAGAGAATAAACTGAACGTGTGATAACAAGTACTATGTGTGTTCCTTACCAAACCTGGTTGTGTTTATATTGAGGTGGCTAAAATTTGTAGGACTGTCTATGATAATAACATCGTAATAGCTGAGAATATTATTCATCTATTTTTAAAACTGATACATGGAGACCTGTTATTTTAATGGAGAGTATATGTTATAGATTAACCTGTAACTTTCAATCCGCTAACTTTGTGTATTCAGAATAGCATGCTTGAGTTATTATACATTTATTTTGGTATGTTAATACATACAAACATTGGCTCCTAAGCACATCTTTCATAATTTCATTTGTACTTCTGAATTATTTGTCACATAATCTCACTGCGGCATTTCAAGGACAAACAGTTCCATAAAATTTGTTAGGGGCAGTCTTGTAAGCGTTCCTGTCTTGCTGCTTTACCTCTTTTACTGCAGAAGATCTGCTCCTGGACTTCCATGAAGACACTAACATGTTATACAGAGCGATAAAACCCAGAACAAATTAGGTTTAGCACAGTGAGGGGATACAAAGAAACCCATTGCTGGCCAGTTGCAGGAGGGAGCTGGTATTGAGAGTGTTAAGTCATCATACGTAATGAATGTACAACTACTGTATGGAACCAATTTTAGGTATAGGAAGTTCAGCAAATACTGTGCCTTGGTGGCTGCCAGATCACTTGCGTGCTTGCTAAATCCTGTATACAGTGCTTCCGTTTGCTGGGTTACTCATTGAGCTTTTAATAGTCAACTTAATTTTAGTTAAGGTTCAGTTTAGTAGCTCCTGCAATTAGTGGAAAATATTGCCAGCATTCATCTGGTAAACCATATTACATACGATATGCACACGCACGGTACATGTGGAGGTAGAAGATAACAGATCGATTCTGATGGATCCCATCATGACTAGCTTCTAAGGGTAAATTACAGAACCTTTTAATTATTGGGGGTAACCTTGCAGAAAATTGAATCTTGAGTTTGCACATAGGAGGAAGTTTGGTCTCCCTTGCTCGCCATCGCTTCCTGATCCTGGCAGCAGCTCCATGCGCGGGGGTCCCCGGCTGCCTGTCGGCTGCAGGCTCCACGCCTGTGCTGGTGACGTGCCGCTGTCAAGGTGGGCTGGGAGCCTGCGTAAAATGGGAGCTCTTATTTTCAGGGCAAGCATCTGCGCCTCGTCCTGCTTATTTGCTTTGTCTCTCTGAAAGCAGTAGAGGTACAGGAGGTAAGCCTGCTGCTTGACTCTCTTATGGCATTTTAATGGGTTGGTTTTATGGGTATGGGTAAAGGACTACAGGTGAGATGGTTTTGCCCTCATAATAAAATGGAGACATGACTTCAGCCAGCCAGATAGCATCCTGCAAAATGAAGTACTGGGAACAATAACCGTAACTAAGGCTTAACTTGGAAATACAGGCAAAGGTACAACAATAACGGAATGCAGCAAGAGGGTGTTTTTTCTATTTTGCCAAGTGCACAGGTTAAAATGTATGTGTCTGGCTGATGTTGCTGGAAAAGAAAAAAAAAAGCCTGTATGTTGCCACAGGACGGACACTACAAGGACAGCTAGAGCAGTGTCTGGCCCTGTCAAGGGTGCTCATGTCTGCACTAGGATTTCTCAGATCCATAAATACCCAAAGCGCAGGTCTCTCTGATGGGATGCGTAGAAATTGTGTAATAGAGGTGGCACAAGGGCATCTGCTGTCTTTATCATAATTGTGTCCCTTGCTCAGACGTAAATGCCAATTACTCCTGTGTGGGGTGAAATTCAGGAGTGTATATGTCAATCCAGTCCACTGGACTACCCATCGTGGTCTCGGGTGTGCAGAGTACTACCCCAGTTAGAAATACACTGATTTAAGTAAAAGCAATAATATTTTTTTGCCATAGAAACCTAGTGTAGAAAAGGTGAGACTGGCGATAGGCCCCTACTGAGTTGGGTGAAGAACAGGCAGCAGAGCACCCTGATTTATAGGAAGATGTAGTTAAGTGAGGATCTTTGCATATGAACTCATTTTCCAGGTGTATGGAAAAGCATAGGGGATAAAGCCTTGGCTTCACTGAGATCAGTGGGAATCAAGTCTCCATATTGTCATAGATGCTGTGCTCTCCTGCGGTGCTCTTCTCACCGAGGACAGAAACCCCAGTGCAGAATTCAACAGAATCCTTGCCATTGCGTTAGGTTTGATCTTTACAGGAAGGGTATCACTGCTAGTAATATTACGGAATAAAAAAATAATGCCAAAGACAGGTGTTTTAAAGCTTTCTATTTTATATTTTGACCCTGTTATTTTGAGTGATGCCGGCACAGAAACTGAAATGTCTGTGGGGCTTTTTGCAAAGTAGGGCAAGGATGGTTTTTTCCCCGGTTTTAGGAACCTGAGGATCAAGATTTTGGGTGCTAATCATAGGAAGCCTCAAAAAAGGAACACCAGCAATACCTACCTTGTAAGAATATTTGTTTGTAAAGTACGCGAATTCCTTGACAGAAAGGAGCCATAAGAAATAACAGGTGGTTATTCCTCCCTGACAGAAGTCTGTATTTAGGCTTCTGTTAGTCTCCCTTATTTATAACAAAACCTTTGAATATCATTTCCAACACGTTCAGCTATCAGAAACGATGTGATAATGAGGACAGAGGATAGGTCACAAGCCTGCAAATATGTGTGAGGAGATGGTGAGCTTAACCTACCAGGTGAAAGAAAGGTTAGTATAGCAACTGCATGAACACTTCAAAGCATGCACCTAGTTTGCTGCACTAACTTAATTATCCCTGCTATAGATATGTTTGACAAACATATCTATAGCCCAGATACTGTTACTTCTCAGTGGGAAATAGCAGAAGGCTTCTGTTTGTTTGCCAGTTGAGGGAATCCTTCCTTCAACTTCCTTGCATTTCCCTGCCTCTTTGCTCTTTTGATGAACAGAAACTTGGCCCTTTCTTTTTAGTGGTGGAAAATATTGTAAGATGGGGAACGATGCAGCCCAGTGGGATGGGTATAATATGATTTTTAAGCATTTTAATATTTAATCCTATTTTAATCAAATACTGCCTGAGCCAACCAAAAATAAGCTTTTATCACTTGTGCTGAATCAACCGTATTCTGGTGTCAGCACTATTTCTCAGCAAGCGTCTTGCGTCTTCCATGTAATACTACAGGGTGGTTTTGAGCATCCCAGTGTTGCTGACTTTCTCCACAAACGGTGTGATCTGGAATGTAAGGAGGCAGGATTACCCCAGCACTTCCCATCGCATGGAAATGCAAGCCAGTGCGCTGTTCTCTGACATTAAAACGTGGCCTGCTGTTGGCAAGCTGTGGGCTTTAATAGGCAAAGACCGTGGGGAACTTTTCAGCTTTTTAGTCTTTCTGCTTCTATAAAGTCTGTTACACAGGGAGGTGGAGTTTTTAAACGTGGTCATTTTTAATTCCTGTCCCTGGAGCCTGGCTGACAGATTGGGAGTGCGGAGGACAGGAGTGGGCTGAAAAGACAAGCTGAAAACACAGGTTGTATACATACATTAAAATGGAGTAAACCAAAAATGAACGAACTTAGGTGAACGCAGAGGGGATCTGTTTTAGGGCCACTCTTAACACCTGTTTTAGATGGCCTGTGGTGAAAATCGTCAGCTTAAAAAGATGCTATTTATGTCTCCTTTGAACTGAGTTTGCGCAAACTCAGTCGTTCGCCAGCAGTTGTAACTGGAGAGAATGGAGATAAAATGTGGGTAGATTTTTTTACTTTTTGTTCTGAACAATACTATTTTCATTGAAAACCTTATAAAAGAAAACCAATGCAAGAAATATTGACCTGTTCTTTTTCATACACAATTTATATTGGCCTCCCTCCTTTGTTCAGAAGCCCATGGGCATTGATGTATGCTAAATAGCATCAGAAATGTGGTTTTATAGGTGTAGAAACTGGAATTTATCTACTGTCTTTTGAGGTGTTACTGGTGGATTCCCACTTTTGTTAGCGAGAATCAAAACTTGCTTGTTGGCAGAGCAGTTTTCTGATTGGAGACTGCAGGTGAATGTTGGTGTGTTTCATTGACTGACTCATGTTGCTCTCCATACTGGTTTTGACAGGTTATACTGAAAGTAACACTTTAAGCTTTCCAAATCTTTATTTGCTCCGTGTTGGCCATTTGAATTTTGTTGTGAAACCCTACTTCTGTGGTAATTTCTGCAAGCTTGTCTCTTTTGGAGGAAAGTATTGACTTCTTCCTATTTCTAGCAAACTCTTCATGGTTTTCTCTTTGTTTCTTCATAATCATTTTTGTTTTGTCTTGACGATTGCTAAAACCTACTTTTTCCTTTATACATGGAAAAGAATAAAAGTTTCGAGAAGAGGCATTTATAGTTTGATTATTGTCTGCTTTCCTACTGTGAAAGGTTTACATCTTACACGAAGTATTATACATGTAGTAGTAGCTAGAGTAGCATAGGTGCACTTTGAGCTATTATTTTCAAACACAGGGTGTTTGAAACAAGGTTTTAAAAGCAATCAGTGTATAGAAAATTAAGGAAAAACTATTCCTTTGCTGCATGTATGCATCTTTCCATGTCAACTATAACAGAAGTGTGCTCATACCTGGAGGCCCTGATTTCGTCTAATGGAAAGAGCAAATGCCTGGGAGTCAGGGAGTGGGTTGGCTGCGTTCTGGCTTTTCACCAGTCTGCACACCTTTGTGAAATACCTTGAGATTTCTGGATGAAAAGCATTATAAAAGAGCTAGGTGTTATTTAGGCTGCTTAGTCAGACAGTAGGCTTTAGTCTGTATTATTTTCTGGTTTGTGTGTTACATGAATAGAGTGTGAAACTGCCAGGAGAGCCTTTTGTTCTTGCACGCTGGCTCTTTCCTTCAGCCTCTTTTTTTTCAAGCTTAATCACATGTTATCGGGTGGTAAAGCATACAGCAGCTACTGGTGCAATAAGGAGGTGCATAAATAGCGAATGCATTGAACCGTGAACACCAGCTAGTGTTTTGGACGCCTGTAGACGAGCACTGACCCTCTTGGTGCGTTGCTGTGGGGAGGTGACAGGTACATGCTGTCTTGTGACTGTCCATGTAGCTGGTACTTCTTCAGCGTCCTGGGAGGTGCTCTCTGTCCCATTCTGCTGAGTGTCCTCTCTAAACAGGGACAGGAGACTAACGGGTAGCTTCAGAGCCCCACAGATGTGTATTTACAACTGTATTAGTATACCTGCTACTTAAAAACATAACCTCTAGGGTAGAACTTCCAAACTGTCACCCTCACAGGAGGGTCTCCCCTGCCGTGCAATGTAATGGCTGCAGCAGAGCCCTCTTCTCTGCTGGATTGTGTGCAGAAGACTGTGTAGCAGTTCAGGCAGCACGTGTTGTCCAAATACTTGTTTTGCCCTTTTCTCTGGGATGAGGGCAGCAGGCCGGATTTCTTCATATCCGTATGTAATAGCTCACTTAGTACCAGGAACGTGCAACGTAGCTGGAGACCCTTGCTCTAAAAAAAAAGTCTGTAACTGCAAGTGAAGATTCCTAAAAGCGGATCGCTAATCTGGAAAAATTGTATGTATTGTGTAAAGGAAGTCGCTGAGCTGCAAATAGATGGATACTGAGAAGAGTAGCTTGGGGAATTGTCACTGTATGCCTGCCCCATGACCCTCGCGAAGCATCTGCCATTTGCTGCTGTCCCAAACAAGCCTGTGAGCGTAAGTGGCGCTTTGGTTTCACTGGCTGTGGCCGTCCTGGATAGGGCAGAACACAGATGACCGTGAACATGTATGTGTGTATGTATGCATCTGGATAGCTAGGGGACAGTCACTGTGGAATATATAGCAGTGGGGACATTAACTACATCTCTTCATAATCCCGTCTCAGACAGTTTCTTTTAGTTTTTTTCTGGCAGTGTATGAAAATGCTGTCGAGTACTTCGTGCTTGAGAGTCAAGCAAATCCAACAAGCTTATTTCTCTCTTGTTGCTCTTTTAATGTCTTCCGTACTGAGAACTTGAACTGCTGCAGTTCTAGCCTTGCGTTTGTAATGCAGTGTGCACGGTCACCAGCATGCCATGGGTGGTGGTGGTTGTTATTATTTTGTTTAATTTACTTCTCAGCTAGTCCACAGCTGTAAGACTAAGGCCAGGCAGTGACAAAAAGAGATGGCCTAAACCTGATGTTAAATAAATATTCTTCTGTTGCACCAGAAATGGGGACTGGACCCTTGCAGTTTTAACGTCTCACAGAGGGGGGATGGCATTTCCCTTCGGTGTGGAATGTCGATGTCACCTTTGTGAACGGCAGAATATGATTTCACCTGCTCGTTTTTAAGGGACTGTCCCACCTCTGAAGCCTGGGAACTCTCTGAAATATTATTTAGTTAATTTGAAAATATAATTGTCACCAAAATATCCTTGTCCATAGAGTTTCTACAAAGTCTATGGAGGCTTGGTTCATGATGGTGTTTTTTTTAACCAAGCACCTGCTTTCTTTGCCTAGCTCAGTAATGCAGCAAGGTTGTTTTTACAGTATGAAGAAGTGAGCAATATATTCCATATGCCACCAAGCTTTGTAAAGAATCCTGCTGATGACAATTTCACAGCTGCTGAGAAATAGGCCAAGCCTTCCCTATAAAGTGACAGTAAGGAAAAGAATATCTATTCCATTGGGATTGGCCATGCATCCTCCCCAACTTCTTGCCTCTTGAAGGAAAATGCTAGCACTTCCGAACTATGTAACAACAGATGGTGGCAGAAACCGATTTCTACTGCAAAGCCATTTGGTCAGGAAGTATCAAAAAATGTTTTGGAATTGTGAAAATAAATTCTTGGCTGCAGGGCTACCAGCAGCCTACTAGAAATGAGACACGAGGGAACTGCTTATCAAACCCAAGAGCCTGCTTGGCTCTGAAAGAAATGGCTTTGGTCAAACATTTTAGAAATGAAAACCTTTACATACGTAGGGTCTGGACTTTGTTCTGCATATTATGGGTGTTACAAGAATTAGGTTCTTAATTTCTGAACACTGATTGCTTGACCAACGACCAAGAAAGCAGCCTTCATAATATGCAGAATGACCTCCAGCTGAGACAAGCTTAATATAGCTCCTACTGGCCTAGTCAGGTGGAACCTTCCCTTTTGGCTCAGCTGATTTGCTGCCCACAGACCATGAAAGTCCCAGGGCTCTGGTAACATACAGGGACACAAAATTAATGCGGAAACAGCACAGGCCACTCTGCTGATGGGTTACATCTAGTGCCTGGTGTGTGCCTGTGCCTTGATGGACACAGCAGGTTCCTTTGGTGATTTCTGTAGCTGACCAAATGTGCCTTTTCGAAGCGCACGTTGAGAAATAGAACATGTTTCTTTTCAGAAGTGCACCATAGATGTCTGTCTGTGCCATAACTCTCTGAAATAAACAGTAATGTTTTCCCCCCCAGCATTTCTGTTGCGAGTCTTAGCTGCTCTTACAGTGCCGTACGTTGAAAATGGTTTGAGAGAACTTCCCATAGGTGTGAGCCATAAACGATACTTGCGAGCCGTCTTGTTTTATCTATTCTCTTAGAAATGTATACCAAATTATACGGTAATGTCATGTCACCAGAAACACAGAGCAGATGGAAGTATCTTTCCACATATTGACTCATGTTACTCTGATGAAAGGAATTTGTTTCTCTCCTTCTGTCAAGCCTGCTAGCCTCTGGCAAAGGATGCAACCCTCAGCGAGGAGAACTTTACCAATAATGTTCAAGTGACCATCTGATTTAAATATACCAGCATTGGCCGATATAGTTAGCCTGCATCGACAACTGTTGGGGTAGCCAGTCCCATTTGTTATGTTTGTATAGGGTAACTTAAACCAAGTGGTGTTGTTCCAGGTTGAGGAGACCTCAGGGAGTTAACCCTTGAGGAAGCAGATATTCAGCTTTTCTAAGGAAACCTTCAGGGCTCCAATATTGGGCCCTTTGGAGACTAATCCTAAAAAAGCAAGTGCCAGGTCTCTGACCTATACTGTTACATAGAAAAGTGACACCCCTCACCTCGTGGGTTTTAAGAGCTGTGTAGTAGCTACCAAAGGTGCAGTTTGCATACAAAGATATGGTGAAACCCTGACAAATAAAATAGCTGTAGATGTGCTGTGAGTGACTAAAAAGCAGGCACCCTCTGTATTAATGTTTGTTGTGAGTGGGATTTGACTTGATGAGAGTGCAGTTCTCGGGTTGAAAACACGTGAAACTGAAGTCAAAAGGGAGTCAGTGTAATCATTAACTGACTCACCTTCTGGATGTGACAAGTAATGAACCAGTCTAAACTTGCCTGGAGCTTTCTTTGGGACAATACCCACAGGGGAAACCCTCTTACGCTCAAGTGAAGCGTTATCAAATGGGCCCTCTATTTTCCCCAAATGCTAGCTCTTTTCTGTCTTGTCTCTAACCACCTGAGGACATATAACTGCTGATCTCAGCATCCCAGCCAACATTTGCATCTCAGGGCTTGAGTACAGGACAGTAAAATCCCCAACACAGGCTTTTTTACAAAAATTGTGTATGCTTGTTGTGTGTTTGGTTTTTTTCTTACTAGCCTGCTCCCACAACCACAACTACCCGCGCTGTGATTTTCGCGTTTGCAAACCTCTTTAACCAGCATTTGGCTCTTTCCACTTTCTTACTTTGATTTGGATGACTGCCTGAAGCACCTGCTAATGGCCTGAAGCGTTCAAGCCGAAATTTGCAGTTTGTGTCCCACACGCACTCAGACTGTTCGTTACCTGCCTTCTGGAGCACCTGCTACACGGTTTGGGCTTGAGAGCCTGCTCTCTACCCGCTGACAGCAGCGCTGCTCACAGCACCGGCTCTCCTCAGCTTTGTCCTACACTCTCCCTTGTTCTCCATAACTCCTGCTTCAGCTCTGCCCGGGTCTTCAAGGTAATGTCGATGTTGTCCTGCTTGTTCTAATGCTTGAGTGAAGAATGGTTTTTCCCCTGGTACATAGGAACAAGGATGGTGCAGAGGGAAATCTGTCACTGTGGTCATCCTAAAACCTTCACCATGGCATTGATGAGCAGACTTTTTGAATTCTTTAAACAAAGTACCGTGGCATTGATGAGCAGACTTTTTGAATTCTTTAAACAAAGTTTTATAGGGAAGTTTTGAACCGGGGCAGCTTGCTGAAACCAGCTTGTAGATCAGTGGTGGTCTGAAGCCAAATCGCATTCACATTGAATGATGTTCAGGAAATGTAAGGAACAGCGCTGCCACTCTACAGAGAAGGACCAAAAAAAGTCCAAGAGATGCGAGGAATGCGCCTCACTTTCTCCTTCTGCTGCCTGTTGAGGATCTTTTGTACGCTTTTCCATGAGGCTGCTCCTGTCCCCTAAATGTAGGGAAGGCTGTTACAATTAGCGCTATAAGGCTGCGTTTCAGAGAAAATCCTCCTCCCTGGCTAGGGGTAATCCTAATGGAGAATTTCAGAGGTAGCAACTTACAGCAGGGAAATTTCTTTACATTCTGCCTTGGGAAGCATTGGGTTTTCCCAGAGTCTTTGTCTGTGCTGGGAGTATAATTTTCATGGATGTTCCCATTCCAGAAAGGTGTTTGTTTTCTCTGTTAGAAGGATGCCGTTGATAGCTACAGAAGAAGCCCAAGTATTGGTTTCCTGCCTGGATATTTACGCCTACGTTACCTGCCGGTCCCTGAACCGGCAGGATTATCCTCTCCCCCAGTGAGCTGTGTTCCTCACTGCAGCCACACTGTGCCCTCCACCCACCTTCCACACTGGTGTCGTGCGGGGTTTTCCCCAGGAACCGGAGCATCTCCCTATGTGCCTGGGCTGCTGGACTGGTGCTTCTTCACGCTGCCGACATCTGCTCCTGCAGAACTGGGCAGGGCAAGGGCTGATTTTTTCCTCCTTGCTTTCATTTGGTTGCCTCAAAATAACCCTAATTAATTTTGTGGAGAGTTTAGTGTGCTCCCATGATGGGATTGCTCTTTGTGCAGATCTCTTGCATGCTATATTTAGGTATGTTTTTTGGAACACCATGTGACCCGAATCAGATAACTTCTGAACTACTAATCATGTCTTTGACACTGACTCCCTCCATGGCTTTGGGGCATTTTATGGTTGTTTCTTACATACAGAATAAAAACAGATAAGACTCATCTACCTTGTAAAAGCTGCTGCCAGGGTTAACAAATATTTAAGATACCAGTTTAAGCTAAAATTAATTTCATTATTTCTCCTGTAGTTGTAGTTTTATTGTTTCTTAGGCATTTGATTTCAGAAAATGGTTCTTTAACATCTTAGTTTTTCTTAACGGATGACTCTGTTTCACCATTTTAAAAGAAAGAAACAAGTTTCTTCTGTGTTTGTAGATGAAAATAGGGCAGAGAGAAAAACCCTAAATGGCCTCATTTCCTGCCCCGCACAAACTTTCTTCCTTTGTTTACTAGTTGGTTGATCCATGTAGATGAAAAGCCCAAAACTCTGACCTGAACTGTTTCCCCTCGTGTTAGCTATGTCCCTTTTCTTAACAGGGGAAGTTTGTTATCTGCTTCGTTTTTTCCTGATTCTTCAAGTTACGCAGTCTGACCTGTATCCTGTTATCATCTACTGCTCGAGGCCACTCAAAGCCCTGGAGGAAGCCAAGCTCCCTTTGGCTGCGCATCCAGCATGGCTGGGGTTGGGAGCCTGTCATCCATTTCAAGGCACCGTCTCTTTGTTGCTCACGTCCGTAATTGCTGCTTTCTGTGTCATGGCTGGTTCTGCAGCGAGTGGTGGTACTGGCATTTCTTTTGGCTTCACCTTTTGTTTGCCCTGACCCCCTGAGGCCTTTTGATAGGCAACTGGATCAAAAGGCCTTTTTTGGCCTTCAGTAGCTGGAAGTGAGCTTGGTTTGACCAGGTAGTTGTTCAGATAAAGAATAGGAAAAATTATGGGAATACTTGTCGTCCTTTAGGAAGTAGTGGACAGAGAGGAAAAGAATCCTTCCTTACTGCAAGTCAAATTTTTAAGTCTAATTATAAATAGTAGCTTTTCCTCCCTTTTTTCTTTTCTCTTTTTTTTTTTTTAATTCCTCCAGAATTAAATCCTTTGCCCAAGTGCTTATTCTTTCCCTCCTACAATAGCAGTAAAAAGCAAAATAATACATATAACAAAACTCAGCTTTGAGAAAAAGGCAGATAATGAAATATCTGCCGAAGACTGTAAAATGCGTCTGTCAGAGGGGAAAAAAACCCAACATTCTTATATTTGAAACTCTGAAATGTAACTGCACCAGACTAGTTGGGGAAAATTTGTTTGAAGATGTATTACGTTCCACGATCAAATGGAAAAAATGGCACCTGTCATCATATTTAGAAAACAGCTGGGTAACATGGCCAAGTGCCATGGTCTCTTTTCACATGGCCTTTATGCTGAAACCATCCAAGCTCCGTTCTCAGCAACTGGAGAACCCCTGTGCCTTTAAATGGTTACAGAAACATCTACTTAGGGGCCAGCTCTTATTGCAGCAAAGCCTGCTTCTGATGCTTCTAATTAGCAGTTAATGGATTATGCTTTACTTTTATAACCAACCCAGCAGGCACTCTTCTATAGTATTTTTCGGCTATTTTTGGTAGAAGATATATGCAATTGGGCTGCTCTTCATGCTTTCATTTTGAGCATGTAGAAAACATTAGAAATAAATCTCTATCGGAGATTATTTTGGCGCTCAAATGCTTAATTTAAGTCCTATTAAGCATTTCCTACATGTATTTTCTTTCATCTGATATCTTGGAAAAACTGTAATGGGTTAATTGCCCTATCTGATCTAGACTTTGATGCAGTATCTCCTAAATACATACTTATTGTTAATTAAAATATTTATATACTCAGTGAAAAGCCTGTTTTTTTAAAAAATTTGCAAACACAGCTCCAATATGTATACATTTAGGAAAAAATGCTTTTCTAGCTGAACACAGTACAGGTACATGCAGAAGGTTAGAAGCTTCAGAAGTTAGGTGGGCTTGTAGAAACTAACAGTTTTTATACTTAGTTTGAATGAAAATAGCAATGAGATGAGTAGCATTGAAGGTTTGCAGTGCTGTATGTGTGTGCGTGAACACATATATGTGTATATATACTATATAGAGTATATACATGTCAGAGTATGTATACAGACCAGTGCATGTGCACATATATGCGTTTAATAAAGAAATACGTCGAGATAGGTTTTAGTTGGAAGGTTATACTATCCCCCCCCCGGGAATTAATTTTGGTGCCAGTTTCTAGCAGGAAAGCTGGCTCCCCCGGCCTGCCGTTGAAGCCGCTGCCCTTGCTGGGGCCGGGCACCCCGCAGGACAGGTCTGACACCGGTGAGGCTGGGACAGGAGGGGGAGCTCTCACTGCACCAGCCGGCGAAGGGGAGGACCAGGTTCCCAAGCCAAGGAAAAAGAGGGGGAGCGACCACCAGCTGCAGGTGAGGTGGGCTCTGCTCCCGCTTACTGGGCTCCCTTCACCAAAGCGGAGAACTGGGCTTCTTCATCCCTTACTGATGGCAGTAGCGCACACGCACAAAATAACCAACAAACGCAAACGCTCAAGTGCTAAGCAACTCTAGGTTATATCCATGGCTTGCAGCAAAGGATGTTGCCACCTGCAAGGCTCCCAGTTTGAAGGCACATTTGTATTCTGGTCCTGATGCAGCGCTGTGCTTGCTAGCTACGAGATAGGCACTAAACCGGTACAGGCGTGTTTGTTGGAGGCAGGGAGTTCCAAAATGCTGTCCAGGAAAAAAATGTGGAAATTGCTATTACTATTACACAGCAAATACTACAAAGAAAAAGAAAAGGGAGGGAAGAAAAAGGAAAGGTTGGCTAGTGGTTGTTATGTGAAATGTCTCCCTCGGTGTGATGGGATAAGGGCAACTTACTTTCTGTCCTGATTTTTGAGGAGGATGGGTTTGGGTTTTATCTCTGTGGTATCACATCCCAGCAGAGGAGGAGGCGGCGGCTGGCTGCGCAGGGGCCAAGGGGAGCGGTTGTCCCCCTGTCCATCGCAGCTCCTGCCTGTGCTGTAGGTGGGGAGCAGAGGGATGTCTGCTGGGCAGGGCCAGGCCCACCTTATTGCTGGACTAGGTCCTTGCTGTTTAATCCATTTCCCATTCCAGCTTTTTCAGGACGGTGCTGTAAGAGGCTACCCCTGGCTTGAAGCAAGACCATAGTCAAGCGTCTCTGAAATTATGTGATGTTTGCTCAGTTGTAATCAGCTGAAGCTATTCTGACGTGCTCAAAGGTGCTGTTGTATTTCCCTTGAGAAACAATGTGAAAATCAAGAAATTCCAGTATTAACTTTTTTTTTTCCCCTGAAAAGAGTGCCACCTCCCCTTGAGTCTGGTAAAAGCTCTGCTTTCTCCCAGAGCTTCTGCAGAGGTAAAGTCCATCTTTTTGCCTGCACAATCTCATCGTAGTGCATTATAAATGCAATTTGGGGTGTACAGGGACCACAGGATTAGCCTCCATCCAGCCTTCATCTGAGGTGTCAGTCAAAGTAGGTGGCTCCTCAGAGCTACGTTTCTGACCTTCCCACCAGAGTGTGAATGCAAGACCAAGACATCACCAGTTCAGTGGCAGCATCCTGAGGTCTGCATCAGCTAGAGCTCTAGGGTGACTTTTGCCCTCCCCAGTTTCATCCCCCAGCAGTTTGTGCCAGGGCAGGGTAAGCCAGGCTTTCCAGTAGGTGACGTTGTCAGGGAGAACTTAATCCCGCAGAGGAAGGCTCCTTCAAGCAGAGTTTGGGTTCAGTTCTCAGGAGGTCAGTGTGGGAAGTTCTCCATAAAACTGAACTATGATGTTGGCAGCCAAGATGCATTCGGAAGTTTTGGAAACACATTTTTTTTTTCCTTCTTTGTAATTACATGAAATGCAAGAGACCTGTGAATAGGGTATTTTTAGATCGCACATACAAATATAGAATACCATAATATGACAGCAAATTAACATTCTTATCATTTTTTTTCTTTTTCCAAGGAAACGTACTGTAACTCATAGTGGAAAGTTTGATGAAGAGCACTATGCCACTCTGCACAGAAATTCGGCTCTTGTGACTAAATTAAACATCACTGGTTGCTTTCATTTAGATGAACCCTTTTGGAAGTTCTTTTTTTAAAGCTAGCGGATTGGACTTCTAATTTTAACTCTTATGGTTTATTATTAGAAACATTTCCAAACTTGTTTACAAACACCTGCACTTGACAGCGTGTGTCTGCAATTTTAGAAGGACTCACTTGTCACTTCCAATGGGGGTTGAGAGGGCATCTGAGTTCTTTGTGTTTGTACAGTTAGTTTTGGGATACTGGAATGAAATTTTTTTAAAATAAGGTTACAAATATGTGATGTTTTGTGAGGGGGGTTACATGCACCTGGTCAGCAAATAGGTCTTATTGACTAGCTGTAGGTTATGTCAAAGTCAGGAGGATTATTAGTTAGTGGTCATTTGGAACAAGACTCAAACTGGCACCCAAAGGAGAAATTCCAGGAACTAATTTTAGCAGTTTGGTCTCTCAATTGGAGAAGATGGTTTACAGGTTTTCTGTATTTATCTTGTCTTCAAACATACTACTTTCTTGCCAGCTGTCCTTCAGAAGTTATTCGGAAAGAGTTTAAAATGACTTTTGAATAAATCGTTGCTTTGTCGTATGAAGTTAGAGATAGCTGAACATACAGTGAAGCAACAGAGCGTGGTTCCCCTCGAGCTGGAGTGGGACGTGTGTGTTATGCAAGTCTGTACGCCGCTTGTTTGCAGTAGGGTGAATATCATACTGTGTTACCCATTGGTCAAGTATATAATCACGTTAGAGGTAGTCAAAATACTTCATAAAAAAAAATAAAATCCTTTGACTCCTCGCTATGCTCTTTACACCTGATTTTTAGCTGCATCACATAGGTTAACAATGTTACTTATCAATTTCTAGTATAATGAGGAAGATTATCCTCACTAAAAATTGATGCTGCATGGGAGGGTAGCAGGAAGAACCCTCCAAATATGCTTCAAGGGTATGGCTGAACCAGAGGTAGTCAGAGCAGACTTAAGCAGTAGTGGCATAAGGTGTCCTATTGATTGCTTTATGCTCTTGTTGTTACTAATTAGTATGAAAAACTCCAGTTAATTAGACCAGCCTGTTTGGCTGTTGTGTCCTCTGCTGGGAACCATGGTCAGCTTTAGAGAAACTCTGATATTGGAGAGGATAAGGAGGCCATGAAGCAAAATGTATTTTATTTTCTGCTGGTTTGTTGTCCAAAAAAGCACGGACCCAGATCCAGCTGAGGAATCCCTGTTAATGTCAAAGGATCATGTCCTCTGAGGTGCTTACCGTCTATCAATTTCACTGAGAGTTGATATAAGTGGGATTAGGCACCTAAATACCTTTGTGTATGCATGTTCTTTGAAGTTAAACCTGCAGTCCGCAGCCTGTGTCTTATGCTTGACCCCTCTGGAGAGCACACAGCATATACGAGCTGGGGGGCTCTTCCAAAGCAATTGCTTATAAGTAAACAAACAGATAATTAAATAAAGCGTTTGGAGTACAAGGTACAGGTCTGAGGAATAGTTTTTTTCCAACTGTAAAACAGCTGTGCCTTGTAGCTGTATTTCTGGATTCCTTTAAGGTAATATGATTTTAACAAGCGTTCACTTTCTGTGGAAAACAGGCATTTTTTAAAATTTTACTTTTTCAACAAGTAGACTAGCCAAAAATTATGATGCTACTTACATAGTCCACAGCATAATTTCTTAGCGAGTATGGCTGCAATTAATAAATTGTGTTGTGACTGCATTGGGCTGTTACCATCTTTGAAAACATCTTCAAACACAGTTCACAAGCTCTAGTGTTGCCAGGGTCCCAGTTGATCAGAGCTGAAAACACCCAACATTTTAGAAATTGCTCACAATTCAAATATGACCATAGAAGTTAGACTCAAGAGGAATTTCTTGCTTAACTAGAAACTTCTGTTTGATCTGGAGATAGCACTTTCCCAAGTGACGTACTGAGGGAAATGTCGTTTTGTGCCAGGGTTTTCAGTTTTCCTCTATTTCTGTTTGCTCGTGTGAGCTCTGTGCCCACTTTCCTAAGTGTTAATATGTAGGAATGTTTCCAAAGGTTGGGGGGGGGGGGGGGGGGGCTCAGAAGTGAGAACTGTGCAGGTGCAGTAAGATCCACCTATCCAGCAACACCTTGAAAACATGCAAAAACGACTTTGATGTTAGAAGTCTCGACTGACCATGAAGTTAGTGATGAGCATTCTCAGATGTACGTGATCAGAAAGGAAAACCTCTATGGGATCTTTGTAGTTATCTAACCTGCATAAGCCTGAACAGTTCTTTGGTGTGAATCTTTGGGTGGAGCGTACGGTGTATGTGTGAAACAATCTGTTCTCAGGATATTCTGCCTGGCTCCTACAGTGAAATGGCATGGAAAAATCTCTTTTGGTGCATTTAAAAAGATACTGCCTTCCTCAGAAAGTGATAATTAAGATAAATGGAGGAGTTGTGGAAAGAAGGGAAAAGGGCTTCAGAGTTCTGCTTTGGTTCTTCTCCCAGTAACTCTCACTTAAGGTAAAATTGTTGCTTCTTGCAAAGAATCCCTTGGTATGATTGAATAGTTTGAGCCACAGCGTGGAAGATATACCAGCATGATTTAAGAATTGAATTCATATCCAGGTAGCTGGGCATATGAAGGTATGTTGTATGTCATCACATACCATGAGAGGGGAAGCTCTGGGAGGCATATCTGGTTGTGGTTAGAAATCAGCTATGGATATAAGGTGACTGCTTGTATATTGCCAAAGGGATTTAATGTAGGTTCCCAAGCCATGAAGGCCCAGCATCGACGTTATGGCTGCATCCCAGGGGACTGCAGATCCCTGAGGTGTGAATCCTTTGCCTGCTTCTCCCATGGTATATAGCTATAAACTGGTTTTTAAAAGTCCATAAATAGGTGTAAAACATGCATTTCCCATAGAAGTAATGAAAGTAAAGAGGACTGTGACTATTACTATGGCGTATTGCAAATTATCTGTAGCTTAAAGTTTTGCAGTTTCTTAGTACTGGTGCATGTGCTTTATACGAGCAGCTGTTTGATATTTCTGAAGTAATCCGGTGCTGTAAAAATATGTGATTTTCCTTCTTAAAGAAACTGTTACATGCCAGTTGTACCCCAGCTGAAGGGACCTAGAGCAAATGTCTATGAGGTGGAACTGCTTCAGGATAACCTGCATTGGTTTAGGGGACAGTTAATGATAAATTTATTTTCATGACCTGTCTGCCAAGTATTTGTATACTAATTAGGTCCTATTTTGAGGGCAGAGCATGTGAGCTTGTAAGAAACCCCTTGTACAGCGTGGGAAGGGCAAGGGGATTTTTGTCCCTAGTGAGTGCAAACCCCTTCTTTACACAGCATCACCTAAATGTGTGCATTATTTCTAAGCAGCGTATGAATCCCTTGGCTGACGTGGAGGCACTTCTTAAATTGGCTCATGGGAGTATCTGTAGCCAGCTAAGGTGCTCAAGTACAGAGCACTGGGGAAGAAACTGAACTGACTCAAAGCATTGTCATAGTTTTTAATTTTATATAATGTCTTTCACAACAGAGTAGAAAATTACCTTTATGACTAGTGGCAGGACCTGTTGTATAAGTAATCCAGCCATGTGCTGGTTGGTATCTCGCTTTTCACTTGAACCTCTCTGCGATGCAGGTCTTGGAGGAGTGAGTGCCTGGTGCAGTCTCTGCCTGGCTCCTTGGTAAGTCATTCGAGTCTATCTTTCTGTACAGTCACTTTCCAAACTGCTGAGCAAAAATAAGGAAATTTTTCATAGAGTGCTTTAAAAGAGAGTTGCTAATCAATTTTTCTTACTATTTTATGCCCTGTGATTTTTACACCACCCCCACCAGCTGGTTAATCATGCAAAAGCTGAACACTTCATTAGCCAGAACATGTTTGCCCATGGGCATTTCTGTAGTAAATTAGTTCTTTCTATTTATACAGGTAAGTCATGGCCAAAAGTCTTTAAGGTGCCAAAGGTAAGGGTTCGAATGAATTCTTTTTCTGAGTTTTGAAGAGAACTAGGTTTAACTTTGTGGGCTGTTGATTTGAAATTACTCTTGAATTAAAGATAGCATGGGTAAAAGAGCATTCTCAGACTGTTCTGAAATACATTGCGTCTTTCTGGATCTCAAATTTGGCCTGCCTCAAAAAAAAAAAAACAACAAACCACTCAAAACCACATGTGTGCTCTCACCCGTGTATGTGTGTGTGTATATATGTGTGCGTATATATATACACACACATCTACATGCAGAGACTCTGCTTATTTGAGTGGCATGTGGCATATTGACCAGCGTTTTTCCTTTCTTACTGTGTGCTTTTTAAACTATTAATTGAAATTATGTGGTTTGTAGATGCTTTTTTCCCTCAAATCAAACGATGCCCTCTGAAAGCCTAGTTTAGCTCAACAATGAATTTAGCTTTCAGGCTTTGGCCATTGCAATATTGTTTGAATGCCACCATTTCCTGCAATCAATGTAATTTTATATCTACTTGGAATAGAAAGTCAAGATGGTGATTGCCTTAATTTAACTCAGTGTTGTATTCATTAAGGAGCTCATCCTAAATTCCTTTCAGATCAAAGTCTGTCTTGATTTCAGTGGAACCTTTCGGCGCACAAGGTGTGCGGTAGCCTTCTGAAATGTTGTCATTGTGACTAGTGAATAAAAACTAAATGTGTTGCTAAATTTAGGCTGTTGCTCATGTCAGCTTCCTTTTCTAAATGACGGTAAGTGCATTCCATAAATAGTATGCCTCTTATGTTGTCATATCTCTTTGGCTTGCTTTGCAGTATTTTACAGGATATTTGCAAATGAATTTCATGTTCAGTAGGCAGGGGATGAAAATAACACTACTCATTGGGACTCCATTAACCCGCAGCTAATGAGGAACCATTTCAAGGGCTGGATGAGTGTAATTCAGATTAGCCTGCGTGCCAGGCTGCTCTGCTCCTGCTCGGGCTCGCACCGTGCCATGCTCTTGCCGTGGTCTGGAGGGACAGAGCCCGGTGCAGCAGAGCTGGTGCTTCGGCACGGACTTTTGTCGGTTAAGTTTTCTGTGCTTCGGTTCCCCTTTCGGAAGGTAGGAGACAAGAGTGAGTTGTGTGTGTGTGTGTGTGTGTGCGTGTGTGCGCGTAGGTAGGTGACGGTGATCTTGACCTCCATAGTTGAGTGTTTTGAGATGTAATGAAATACTCTACAAACACTATACTTGTGCTCGCTGGTTGATAGCATTGTTACTTGTAGAAAAGGGTACTACATGGTGACAGTAAAGGTGGTCCAGACTGGCCCTTAATTAATTTTATTTTCAAAATCTATATTAGTGACTGTCACGAGGGCACCTGGGCACTTTACATCAATAAAATAATCAATTTATAAAACGTGTAGACCAGAACTCTGTGTTCACTAGCAAAACTCCTGTTCCCCGTTATGACAAAAGGTCAGTCCAAGGCTGGCCAAGCAAGCAAGAATCGCATTTCTGTGCCTTGGCACTTGCCAGGCACGGCTCTGGCGAAACACCACTGGCACCAGCTTCCAGATGCTGGTGGTTCCTGCAGAGAACATCTTGCTGCTGGCCGATGGCTTGTTAACCCCCCTGCAAGGCTCAAACTGGTTTCAGGACCGACCGAGAAGGTGGAGAAAGACCAGTCCCAATTAAAAATGCGACTTTGCTAGCTGCGAGCAGCCCACCAAAGTGCAGGGAACGGGGGCTCAGTGGAGGTGGGCTGCTGGGGTAGAAAGAGAAAGAGACCTCCTCCTGAAGAACAGGCTAGAGGTCTCTTAACTGAAGAAACTTTATTGATGGTAAATGTTACATTATGCAAGCTTAGCAAATTCTCTAGGAATGTAATGCTTCCCAGTTTTTTCTTACATGTGTTAATATTTTATGATACCTGTCCATTAAGGGCCAGTTCCTACAATGTTTAAGTGAGTTTGGACTGCTAAATTGCCTTTATGGACTTTTGAAAAAACACTGCTGGCCACTACGGATTAGCTAAATTCCCAATCTCACTTAATGTGCTGATATAAAATCAGCTTGTTTTTCATGTATTAAGTGAGCATATGTAATTAAATTAAATGTTGTCAAGCTGCATTTTATTTATTTGTATTAGTACATTTGGGGCAATAATCCCACTTTAATACATATCTAATTGTGCAAACAATGCTGAAACTAGGGGTCCCCGAACATTGCTGTAATTTTTAAAATGTGAAACGGTAATATATTTTGATGTCTTGAAATCCAGTTGAACTCAAGCTGAGCTTAAAAATCCAAGATCTGATTCAGGAGAATTCCGTCCCATCTGGCTGGTGGGTAGCAGGTGTCCAGTGTGTGTGTGTGTGTGCAAGGGAGGGAGGTGATTGCAGGGAGTGAAATGTTTCAGTTTTCCTGTAGAGCTTTAATTCCAGTTTAATGCTGTGGGCTGAGGCTCTCTGCAGTTTAAGTTCTTGTGTAATTACCAGCATCTATTGTTGGTCTTCATTTCTAGACAACATAATGGTGATGGTGAATGGCATAAGCAAGTAAGCATATCACATTATGGAGAAAGATGGTTTCTAAATCTTAAAGTTTTGATTTAATTTCTGATTACACTCAAGACTCTTTGTATGGGAAAGTGTGTTTTTACAAATAGATACAGATGTGATCCTTGAAGACTGCATGAGAAAGGTTTCATTGTGGCGCTTGGTATCAAGGGCTTTTTGAGAGTTGTTGTGTGTTCCCACAACAACATAGAGCAGGTTTGTTTCATCTACTTATTTTTATAAAAGCAAAGAAAATGTGTATGCAATTTTTGTTTTCAGCAGATAATAGAAAAGTTCTACATTTTGGTATTACTGTGATTGTAATGAAGGAGTATTTTTTAATCTTTGAGAGTATTTTAACAATCTTTTGGATACTTCAAGCAACTCTACTGGTCCCACTTTATACCCTGTAACGTTCAGAAATGTGTTCCAGCTCTTCTCATTTTCCTCTTTCTTCTTCCTTTCCTTCATCTTTTGATCAGATACTGCCAGTTACCTTCTGCCTGGGAGCTTTTCACTTAGGAAGTTTAAGAACCTGCTCTTCCTTAACTTTTGGCATTAGCTATCAAGTCAGCTCCCTTTTACACTCCTGTCAACTCTCCCTCTACCAGCTTTTAAATATTTCCGTTTGCTTTTATTTGTCTTCAGTGCTGTGTAACTTTCTGCTGGAAAGTCATTTGGCACACGTTTTTTTTCTTTATGGGAGCTGGCACACAAAGTACTACTTAACAAAATAAGTAAGCAAACAGTCATACTTCTTTTCTAGTTTTTAACTTCGCACTACTACAGTGGATGGCACTTTGCTACTGTATTTCACGGGTTTTTTTCATGGTGAACTGACTTAATTTCTAACATAGAGTGGGACTGGTGCTGTGTTGCAGAGGGAAGTCCATCTGGTTTGATAGACAAAATGATAAGCATTTCTCTGGACATCCCTGTAAAGATCTCCCTTTTACTTGTTTGCTTTATGAAGTTAAATGGAAGAGGTCACCCCCTTTGACAGAGCAAATTCTTTTTCTCTAGCAATAGGGCTTTGCATGAAAACATTTTTTATTAAGCAAGTCATCCATACTGCACCGTAGGCTGTTTGAGTGTAACAGTATGTTACAGTCTGCAAAGTTAATGCAGTTAATATTCAACTGAACTTTTGGGGGGTTGCTAATCCCTTAGGCGGGCTTAGCAGAAAGGGCAAACATATTTATAGCACTTTGAATCAGACTGCAGTGAACAAGTAAGAGTATGTGTTATACCATGCAAATGTTATACAATTTCAGGAAATCTCAGTGCATAATCATCTTTTAATAGTACTTAAGTTGGTGAAATATCTTGTCTGTGAGCAACAGAGTTGTTGGTTCAGTGGACAACAAGTCTGTTAAAAAGAGACTCTGTGGAAGGTTGTGAGGTTCCTGTTCTGGTGATAAATTCTGTAAGTTCTGAACAGATTTGTGGGCTGTTGAATTAGGAGCTAACGGTATTCTTTAAGCTCTGTCATTTGTATTTTTCCCTCATAGGATTTCATTGGACTTTGTCACATATCTGACTATGACTGCGTAAGTGTAGGGTTGTCAATAGCCTATTCCATGTAGGCCACGGTCTCTTACTGTCTTTGTAGAAGTAAAAAGATCATTCCTGAATGATCGTTCCTCTGAGTGGAAGCACGACACTGGGTAGAGTTTGCTTTGGTTGGAACCGTGGGTCCACTGGGCAAAAGAAACATGAGTTAAGTCATGAGTTGCGGGAAGTTCATAGAGAATTGACGTGCTCAGGCTGCGAAAGTTCCACAAGGAGGGATGTCCAGCACATTTCTGTGAGACAGAAACTCTCCATATTTATGGCACAGACAAAACTTGCATTGAGTGTAAGGTTATGTGGAAAAGCACGTGAAGGCCCTGTAATGCTACCAACCCATCAGGACCCAGAGAAAAAGAAATTATGATCTTGGTTTTTCCACAGAATTTGATTGTGTGGAGTTTTTAGTCTAATAAATAAGAGGTCCATCAGCTGGTAGTTGACAAAAAGTCATTTGTACATTTTTTATTTTATTTTGAGAGCTAATTAATGTGATTGCTAACAGATGTAGTCTGTGTGGTTGATTTTTAAGGTGGACTTCTGGTGCCCTACAGACACAGAACACAGGCCTGGCAAAGTGGCCATTCTGTTCCAATTAAGATTTTTTTAATATCTTTTACATTTTTGCTATTTCTTCCATATTTTCTAAATATTAAATATTGGAATCAGTGACTCCAACATGGAAACTGACCTTAAAGGGGGCTCGGGTGACTGAATTTATGCATCTACTCAAGTAATTTATCTATCTGCTGCTACCTTACCTACACCTGCTCCCTTCCTTTTCCTTTTGCTCTTTGTGAACCACATTGGCCATTCATAGTCCTTCAGAAAAAAAAAGTTTGCAAAATAATTGGTATGTCAGAATTGTTAGGAAAAACAGAAATACGTTGATAAAGATTTTCAAATCTTTCTATTTATTATATTTTCAGTTAAAAATAAAATGGCTGAATACCAGAGTAAGTTAAAAATTTGTATGGCAGCTGTTTGTATCTGAAGTACCAGAAAATAGCTAGTTTATTACATGCAAAATTTCAAATTCCAGAATATATTAAAATATTAGCTCAAAGGTCAAAAGCCTCTTCCAAGGAAGGAAGAAAATTAGAAGGGAATTCGGGCTAATCAGGTTAAGACCCAGTAGGTCTGTAACAGGTGCACAGGGATGATGGGGCTGACACTGATGTGGCTTCCTTTGGTTCCTCATCCTGAATGTCCCCAGCTTGTCATTGGATCAGCTTCCATAGAAATCCTAAGCAAGGTTCAACCTTATACCTCAACATCTATATTGAGACTCCCTAACATTTCTGTCATTTGATTAAACAGTAAATACAGACATCCACAGGAAACGCCTAACTTCACAGAGCATGCTGGTGAAGGTGTGCTGGATCTTAGCTACACATCCTGCAGCCATCCTGGAGTTTAGGAATAAGTCAAACCATCTGCATTGGGAAAACAAAGAGTTAACGCTCCGGTGATGTTAACTGTGATAAAAGGTATGTGTGTGTGTGTTACTTTGCTGTGCTCTATACATTTATGAGATCTTTTTATAGTAGCATTCCCAGGAGCAGTCCAGGTCCAATCAGGACTGGTATGCCGTTGTGCGAGGTGTTGTTCTAATTCATGTGTAAATGTGGAGTGGTTGCTGCCCTGAGGATATTACAGTGAAATTACAAACAGGATGAAAAATAGTAGGAGGTGTGGAGGAGAAGGAGGGCAGCTGCAGAGAGGTGCGCTTGTCTCCTTGGGGTTGTGGTACATAAAGCCTGATACCAAAGGATGGGCATTTCATTTCTTCAAAACAATTAACCTCATTGTCTTTCATTTGTGTCTTAGTTATTTAAACAGAAATGTACAAAGTACAAAATCGTTGCTTCTGAGATCCTTCATAGAATCACAGAACAGTTTGGGTTGGAAGGGATCTTAGAGACCATCTAGTTCAACCCTGCTGCCATGGGCAGGGACACCTTCCACTAGACCAGGTTGCTCAGAGCCCCATCCAGCCTGGCCTTGAGCACTGCCAGGGATGGGGCACCCACAGCTGCTCTGGGCAGCCTGTGCCAGTGCCTCACCACCCTCATCACAAAGAATTTCTTCCTTAGATCTAATCTAAACCTACCCTCTTTCAGCTTCAAGCCATTCCCTCTTGTCCTATCACGACATGCCCTTGTAAAAAGTCCCTCTCCAGCTTTCTCGTACCTCCTTTAGGTACTGGCAGGCCGCTGTAAGGTCTCCTCAGAGCCTTCTCTTCTCCAGGCTGAACAACCCCAACTCTCTCAGCCTGTCTTCACAGGAGAGGTGCTTCAGCCCTCTGAGCATCTTCCTGCCCCTCCTCTGGACTCACTCCAACAGGTCCATGTCCTTCTTATGCTGGGAGCCCCAGAGCTGAACGCAGCACTCCAGGTGGGGATTCATGAGAGCTGGGCAGATGGGGAGAATCACCTCCCTTGACCTGCGGGCTGCGCTTATTTTGATGCAGCCCAGGATTCAGTTGGCTTTCTGGGCTGCAAGCAGACATTGCTGGGTCATGTTGAGCTTCTCGTCCACCAGCACCCCCAAATCCTACTCCTCAGGGCTGCTCTCAATCCATTCTCTGCACAGTCTGTGTTTATGCTTGGGATTGGCCTGACCCAGGTGCAGGACCTTGCGCTTGGCCTTGTTGAACTTCATGAGGTTCACACAGGCCCATCTTTCAAGCCCGTCAGGGTTCCCCTGGATGGCATCCCTTCCCTCCAGTGTGTCAACTGCACCATACAGCTTGGTGTCGTCAGCAAACTTGCTATTGTCAGCAAATCCTTCTAGCCTCCTGTTCTGTCTCTAGCAATGACCAACCCCAGGCGCCTCAAGGAAAGTTATAAGAGCCTCACGATGGGCAGACATGGGATAATCTTCTCTCTACATGTTCTCATCCTAATCTTTCATTATTAGGGATTAATTTAAGCTTTGAAGCATGAAGTTTTAAAAAAATATATTTGTTGTCCCCCCCTCCTCCACTGTGAACCCTGTTTAAAGTACGAAATATCCTCCCAAGCCTGTGATTCGAGCTGTTCTTGGGGTAATCCTACCTGCTCCTTGGTGTGCTGACCAAATTTGCAGCTTGGGAGCTACCGTGGTGCTTTTGCTTCTTCTGATGCCAGAAGGCACGGGTAGATCCTTCTTTGCAGAGGGGTGGGGAAGGCAGAAGCGTGTTGAGCTGTTACAGCTTGGGTGTTCCCATGTCGCCGTATGTCAAAGCTGTGGTGCTGCAGCAGGATCTCTCCCCTTTCTTTTAATATTTTAGTGGCTAATTTGCAGTAAAGCACAATAGGAAATAACCATAAATAAATCTGGGAACCTTTGTAGTAATTTCTTTTGCTAGCTGTGTACATATGAGCAGCTTGCCATTTGCATATGTGAATCTTGTCATAACAATTTTGGGAAGTGATTTGTTAATAATCAAGTTCTCAGAACAGCTCTAAATCAGTAATTGATGTAGGTCTGGATAAAGGAAGCCTTCCGCCTGCCTGTTTTGTGGAGCATTTTTGGCAAGTTTCGAGCTAGTGTGAAAACTAGCCATCAGAATAAAATTTAGGACAGCTGGGATGCTTTCAGTGAAGACTTTTGGCTCCACAGTTCAAATAATCACAATAGCAGCTCAATTTAGCCTTTGGCTGGATAGGTTTGGCAGGGCACAATGAAAAATAATTATTTCATGGCCTGCTTATTTGTCCCTTAACAAATAAACTCTCTGACCTATGCAGGCTTATGTAAATATGCTGCCGTATGTGGGGTTGTAGAACACTGTTGTGTCCCCATTTGGAAATATGTTTTATTTCACCCTCATGTTACAAACTTTGGGAAGCAAAGAAAGAGGTAGGGGATAACGGATACTGAAGCCCAGACAGCCAGGCACAGAGTCTAAAAAGCCATCTAACAGCCTTCTTTCTGAAAACACATCCATTAGTATGCAGTGTTTTCACTGCTGTAATAATAAGAGCAATCATGATATGAACAAGTCCGTCTCTGCACAGCCTTCCCACGCGGGATGGAGAATGACAGCTCCTAAAGCATTTGGATATTTGCCTGAATGTATGCTGCTTAGCTAACCACGGTTCAACTTGCTCTCCATCTTATGGCTTCCTGGATATCCTTCTCAATTGTTTCGGTGACAGCTTAAAATGTGAGACTTGGAGGGGGGAGATAAAAGCTTAGCGAAAGGCTTTTTGTGTGTGTATTTAAGGGGAAGTTTTATTACACTTGATGATGGAGAGACGTGCCACACTATTTTCTGTTCCTACAATTTCAGTATTTGCACTTTCTGTTGTGCTGGCAGCAGCCAATCCATAACGTTGTCTTTCTGTTTCCCACTCCGGAGGGGGAAAAATACACAGAAGAATACAGATTGATGGTTTTGTCTTCTGACACCACCATTTTGGTTCTGAAACGGTAAAAGAAAGCCTTTTCCCCAATGATCTGAAAGATCTCTCTAGAACATCTGCCGTTACACACTCAAGCGCATGCACACACACACACATGCACGCACACATGCACAGACCCTTGCTAAGGTGGCTATGATCTGTTTTTAATAGTGGCACTTCTTCTCAAAGTGTCATTTAAAAAACCATCAGCAGTCATGTCATGCATCGGGATGAATTTCTAAATGTAAATGAGATTCTCTCAGTAATTTATTTACATTTGTTTTCAGCACAACAAATGAGACATCACGTAGCTTCATAATTTCCCATGACCGAGTCACCAGCATGAGGTGTGTAATTTACCCTGATTTAAGATGCTTATCTAGAGGTTCTTGCAACAATACCTGGTGGGCTTTTTTTATACTACTTTTTGCTGGCTTTTAACCCATGTACTTCACCTCCTTCTCTGTTTTTCAGTTGAAAAAGAAGTATAAGTGTGTCTGCTGCTTAAGGCTGTTTTTCACTGAAGCTGAGAGGGATGGCTTTATTGCCTTATTTTGTATATTACTTTCCCTGCCATTTCCTTCTCATTTGGTAAAGATCATAGAAAGGCTTCAAGAACATACCTTAATTTACAATCTAGTGATGCAGGAAGGCAGTGCTGATTGTGGACATTTCTAATAGAAAAATGTTCATCCAGACATAGAACATGAATGGGAAGCATCCTGCAGTCATTGCTTCTCCCGTTGTTTCAGCTGAAATACCAGATCTTAGGTGTGGTCTTGGCTCTGCTATTGACTTTGAGTTTCTGATCTGCCTGGGGCTGAAGCGATGCTGAGATTGAGGGGGGATGTGAATGCCAGTTTTCAAATCATGTGGGCACAGTCATGTACCACAAAACTCATGGATTTGAAGTCTGTAGTTGGAACATTTAGATGTCTAACTACTTGCTTGAGTATCTCAGGTAGGTAGATGATTAAAGGTGCAATGTACCATTGCATACTATTCTGTACCTCTTATCTTGCGGTCTCAGTTAAGGCTTGACTAAAATCAGGGTAATAATTTTTGCTATTTTACAGGCTAACAACACGGGAGAACTGAGAGGCTTTGGTGAGTTACTGGCAGTGACTAGTAACCACTAGTTCAGCAGCAGTACAAAATGCTATGCCATATAATTGTGCTGTGGCAGTAGTTTGGTATATTATCGTGCAAAAATACTGTACATATTTATGGAGATCTGCAGGATTAACCATATGTGGGTGATCTTTTCCTCACTGAGAGGAAGTATGACATTTCTTTGTGTTAATTCCCAAGGGAAAATTCAACATCTTTATTTGAGTAAGCATAGTCCAGAAAAGAATCGATATGGACTGGTTTTTAATGTTCATTGTACATACTAGGGCCCAGCTGAGATTTAATTTTTGGCCTGCTGGCCATTTCCTTAATGTTGCATGGGCCTAGCACCAAATTATGCTGATGGCCTGTCTATCACCAAATTATTTACAGAACTGCAGTTAAATTATAGAAATCTTCCAGACAAGCAGCGCTCTAGGCAAATTATTTCATCAAAGTTATTTTCCATGGTATACTTAAGCAAAAGCTTACAGGAACAACACGAATCTTTTTTTGGTACGTAATTATGCATATGTGGTTACAGCCCCCTTTTCAGAAATAGCTAGCTTTCTACCTGGGAAAACGGAAGGGAACCATGATAAGAAAATCAGTGATATCTGTGCTGTCCTCAGTTTCAAGCAAAAGTTTTCTGTTATGGAGGTGTGGGACTAGGGCCAGCAGTAGCATGGCCATTTCAGGACAGCCTCAGCTCATTCAAGGTCTTGGCAAGTATTTTTTTCCTGTAGACTTATAACTGCATGCCTCTGTGCTCTTGTAAAATCAGGTACTGCATGAGCAGGTCAGCTGGCATTACTAGTTCCCTGTGACTTCCAGGCCCAGCGGTCACTGGCCACTTGAAGTACATTTGCGTATCTGAAGGCAGTTTTTTGCATCTCTGAGAGGCTTTTACTGCGTTACCCTCCCATCTAGCAAGACTTGCGCTGCTGTATGATTATGAAATGTACAAAGAGAATATAAATCCTAAAAGCAGCCCTAACTCCCTCTTATAATTGGCATCCTTTCAAACTCTGTTCCAGAGTTTAGAAATATAGTCAGGGTAGAACATCTATATTTGGGTTTATATGTAATGGTCATACCTACTGGTTCACTTGGAAAAAGCATTGGCATAGATCACTATTTAAGGACTCTGGATGCAGTGTTTATGTTTAGCTCAGTGTTTTTTATCACTGCATATTTTTTTAGTATTCCATTTTAATGTGTTTGCACTGTGAGACAAGAATGCCTTCCCAGCCTCTGCACGGTTGTGCGCTTTTTGTTTAATGAATATAGAAATTCAGGTTTTAAACGGACTCCCATGCATAAATTCTACTGGGAAGACAGGTGCTTACAATCTGTATTTTCCAGACCCCTCTCCTCCCGTATCTTCAGGGCAGGACTTGGCCACAGGCAGATAGCAGACTCGAGTGGGACCTTTGCAGTCAGGGCCCAGATGCTGAAAACCTCAGACGCGTGAGGAAGGACAGCAGGCTTGGAAATGCACGGGAGCTGAAGGGCTTCGCAAACCGAACATCCAGTTTAACCTGATTTCCACCTGGCGTTGGGCTGTGCTCGTTGTGACTGTGTGGGGCGCTGGGGCTGGGCCTGGGGAGCCCACCCTGTGGCTCAGCTGGGTGGGCCCAGTCCGGCCATGGGAGAGGTGGGACTGCACTCGCTGGTGCTTCGTTATGTTGTTTCAGGATTATTGTTTTTTATCGATTGGCAGGATGTGAATATATGTGAAAGCTGGATCTCCTTTACTCTTGATGCTTAGCAGTTACAAGTCTGATTAAGAGCCGCTGTAATTTAGAAATGCTCTGAAAGACAGGAAGATACTTAAGGCTGGCTTTGTCAACAAGATGGAGGAGCTGTGCTCTTGGGGCTCATTAGCAGTGCTGCCAAGATGGCCGCTGCTGCACAAATACTGGGAATTAAGTTTCTAAAAAACCCAAGAAGCTCCAAATTGTATATCTCACAAGTTCTTTACTCCCCCAGTTGTAATCCATATCCCACTTATTGCTAGAGTCAACAGTCTAATGGTAACAAAAAATACAACCTTTCATCATCTATTGATTTTCGGTCTTTAAAAACTGACAATAAGCTATTTTTTGTCCAATTTCTCAATAAATAGGAACATTTATTGGTTTTTCAGTTTTATTGTATTACATTAGAATATATTTTACTGCATATAGTGGGTAATGTAGCATCAGGAGACATGTTTATGTTCAGCAAGTAACTTTTGAAACTGCCTAGCTCAACTGAGATATGTAAACAAATTTGTAATACTAGTTTAATTTAGATTACAATGTAGAATACTCAGGCTTGAGCTCATTTTTCTATTTATTCCATTATGATCCTCTAACTAATGGAGGAGAATTGCCATAAAAAATAATTACTGTAGACCATCAGTAAAGGTGAACATCTACTTTCTTCCCTATCTCAGGGAGAGGGAGGAATTTTGTAGTTAAGTAAGCATCACAATATCTGGGTTTATTTCTTCGAAATCTGCCACAGACAATGTTGTACAGGTTTGGCAAGTCATAAATTCTGTCGGTGTGATACTGTGTGTCAAGTGATGTGCCATGAACGTTTTCTTTCTCAGTGACCTCTGTTACTGTCTCTCTCCTTCTAAAAAAGGAGACAAACCGGAATATGATTTAACCACGGTAGACCTTGAGATGTGGATCCTGAGTTGCCTCCCCACTGCCACCTGCCTTCACAGTGAAAGATCACCTGGCAGGTTTTTTTACTTTTCAGAACCTGTCAGGAAACACTGAAGATCAACAGTTGCCTCTTGCTTACTCTTGTGATGAGAAATAGCAATTTGATGATATTTTTATCCCTGCTGTAGAAGCAGTTTAAGCAGTTCTTTTATTTTTTTTCTTTTATTTTTTTTAATTGATATGCGGTTTATTTCTCATCTGGTGACATTCAGCCCCACAGCCAAAGACAGTAAGGTCTTTGTTTTTTCCGTCCTACCACCAGAAAACCTGTGGTGGAGGGGCCACTGCTGGGGTGGGGACGTACAAAACAGCCTCTGCTTTAAATCAGCCATGCCACTGCATCTCCCACACTGGCCTTTGCAGACCTAAGTGGTTCTTCTGCTTCGAGGCTATCAAAATGATCATCCTGGCAGGCCTCTCAGATGAAAAATTTTACCTAGATCGTGAAACATTTTCCTGTACGCTATGAACATAGAAACAGTTCTGGCTTATGTTTCATAACTGTTGCACAGTAAGCAGAGGGAGAACTGTTTGGGCAAAAGGCTTAAATTTTGGTGTATTGGCTATGATTCTGAGAGGCACGAGCCCTTTCTTATAAGCTGCTGTGGATCTTGCTGTCATCTCTGCCTCACAGGATCTGATGCACAAGGAGTTAATAGATATCCAGTGACCAAAGCCATTTGTATTTCTCTTTATATACAGAAGTGAAGTGGAGCATGTAAAATTGGAAAGCAGAACCAAACTTGAAATTCTCTAACTTTATGACTAGTGTGTGTGTGTGTGTTATTTTCCCATGATCTTTAATTACATTCTGTTCTGGAGGGGGAGAGGGGGGATGCTAATCTGGTGCACCAACTGGGGAAAAAAACAAACTGTTTTACAGCGGGAGTCTAGATGACAGAACACAGCAAATGCAAAATCTGACATTCATATGAAAGTGAGCTAAGCAAGACCAATAGAGGAGAGCCAAAATGACTGCAGCAAGAGGAATACAAGTGGTTTAAGGAAACCACAGTTTCACTGTTTATCGAAATATCACAGCTGACCTTTAAGGTGGTGGTGATGCGATGTAGATTTTGTAGAGTAGCACCAAGAGAGATGGCTGTTATAAAGGGAATGTGTGATTGGATTCAGGTTCATGAGAAGCTAGGTTTAGAAGAGGATTGCCCTTCCCTCTTTGAACATATAATATAGTGGGGTATGTGTCATTGCTGTGAATGGAAAGATGCTATTTTCGGGACCGCTGTTTGCTGTGCTTGCTAATGAATTTCCAAGGGGTGTTTGAGCCTCGGATATTTACTGTAGAGATGCTTGCAGTCAGTTGGAAGAGGTGTGACCGAACTGAAGCTTAGTTCTGTGTACATACAATCCTGCTCTGTGATTCTGTCTCAAGTTTTATATTCAATATCAGTTTACCATAGTAAATAATTTGCAGGAGTCCAGCTGTGACTTTAAGGCCTCTCTACAAACAGCATCCAGGGTGCAGAGTCATGTGATACCCTTTTTCTTCTCTCACTGGATAAAATAGCCTTTAAAAAATGATTCCTACTTCCAGTCAAAACATTAAAGCCATTGAACCGGGTGTACGCTTTTGCTGGGGTACAGCAAAAATGGTCTCTGACCTGTTCTTTGGTTCTGGTATCTTCTTCATCCTCTTGGCTGAGAGCTGGGTCACAGCACACTGCTGTGCTCTTCTGCACCACAGGGGCTGAGTTTCTGTGCAGAAGTAAATGTCTTTGCTAAACAGCTTGACAACAGCACAGTATGCATACTACTTATTGGAGTAAGGGATGAGCAGACTATTTAAAAACAGAATTCCCAGGGTGTTCTAGTGTCATGTTTGAAAGGTGGTGGAGAGTCTGACCTAAAGGTATCCTGTGTAATAAAGGTTTAAGCACAGGTCTTACCTTGTCTCTTCACTCTTTTTTTCCTTTTTTTTCTTTTTTCTTCTCTTCATGTTCATTAGCCTGCTATTCAAATGTCAGTGGGAAGTTTTGTCTTGGTGGATAGCATGTTCCAAAGGACCAAGTTCTCCTCTGGGAGGAGGACCAGGACATCTGTGATGCGTGCCAATTTAACACCTTTGATTGGCATGTGAGGGCATCTGTCCTGCTCCCCAGTGGTGCTAACCCATGAATTGAATAATCATGGAGCCAACGGGGCAGTATGTCTTACACCTCTCTGCACCAGCTGTGACTGGTGTGGATCCCTGGGGTGATACTGAGGATGAAATGAACTCTTGTGTGCTCGGATGTGTTGGTTATGAGCCGATCATCACTCAACACCCATGTTCTTATCACATTCTGGACAGTTTACCTCTACCCTTAGGAACAGTTGTAGCAATGCGCTTTAATCTAGATTCCAATTTTAAATCTAACTTTTATGTGAACCCTTAGAAAAAAAAGATAAATTGTGCTTTGAAAAAGAAATAAGTGAAAGGTGGAATGAGAGGATGTAGAATAATCAGGGTGCTCTTTTTCTCTTTGGTAGGTGCTAGGAAGGAAGAATAACATACTGTGGATCCTCTCCTCTTGCTAATTGTTTTTTGATCCAGCCCATTACACATGCTGGTCCCAACACCTCCAATAATTTCCTACCAGTTCTGTCACTCCGAGGCCAGACTTTACTACCATACCTTTTAACACTGCACTGTCTCAGGACATTCCCTTGGGGCATCCTCTACTCCTCCTACTTCTTACCATACTCAGCTGCAGAAAGCACACTGCACTTGCACATCCAAGCCCAACATCACACTTTCACCATACAACCAGCACTTGAGATCATTTACATTTTTCATTAGCCTTCTAAAGTAGTTGCTCAAAAGGTATAGTGGCTTTCAAAGCTGTTTGAACTCCTTTGGAAGGCTGTCGTTTTGAATCAGTAGTCTACCAGTGACTTACAATGGTTGTGCAAAACATTGCACAAACATAACTAATTGCAAAATTAAGATTGCTTTCTCCTCATCATCCCATTCATCATATTACTTATTCACACCTATAGTCAGCATCTGGCATTAACAAAGGCTGTATTTGTCGCATTAATACATTCCTTTTCTAGTGAAAACGCCTTTTGTATATCCCTTTGTTACTGAAGGGTCCTGTCAGCATGTTCAGTAAGCCTAAAAATGGTTTTTAGAAAGCCTTGTAGTGGACATCCCTTTTTCAAATGTTTAATGGGAGTGTAATGCAGTGGTACTCCAGGATACAAAAGCAGCAGCTCTCAGAGCTCAGAAAAGGGACCTGATACAGATCACCAAAGTGCCTCTCCACCCCCCCACCCCCGCCCCATTTGCTTAACAACGTTGAAGTAAGTAATACAGTGTTTTGCTGCTTTTTAAAATCAAAGGTAAATAATGCAAGATAGGTTTTCTTCACAGTGGACGTTTCAAGGTCATCAGCCCTGTTAGCCTGACATAAGACTCATAATCAATTAATTCTGATAGTCCAGACCGAAACCAAGCAAGCCAAACCTATGCTGAAAAGCGCAGGAGGTAAGTCCAAGAACGCCTGTGAAGCAAAACGTGGGAACTACCCGGTACCCTCACTGCCAGAGCTAGGCGGAAGGTTTTGTGCTTGAAGGTATTGAGGGGGTGTTTGCCTCTCATGTAAGGATAGGATGGGAGCGTCTTGGATTGGAAGCCCGAGGAGTTCTGCAGCACTGTAATTCTTGTTAGGAAAAGGAAATGATGTAAGTTTCTACTTCTGGAATCTTTCCCCACAACTCTATAAATTTTAAGAAATAAAACACAAACAGAAAATTGATTTTTGAATGACAGTGAAATATTGTCATTAGAGGATCTGTAGTTTTGTGTCAAGGGAAAAAAAAAACCTTCGGTGTACTATATGCTACTTTTTGAAGCATTACTTAATGTACCAGTCATTGCTGGGAACATGGAGTCCTTTTAATGCTAGTCAGGTAATATGTCATTCTCTCTGTAGAAATTCTGCAGCAGAGACATGAGTTATGTACTGATGTAGTTATCAGAATATCATGTGGTAGCACTAATGTGAGTCACTACAGTGGAGTTCGCCCTGTTTGAAATTTTTACATAATTAAATATAAGTGAGTCATTGTCCAAATTCTGCCAAAGTGCAGATGTCTTTAATTTAACATACGCAATTCAGCTTGCATGTGCCTTCCATAGGGTGAGCATCTTTTCCTTTGTACACAACCCTGGGTTCGCTCTGGTCTGGGTCTGGTTTCCTTTCACCTTTCAGCGTGCAACGCTCCCATTGAAATCCATAGCAGCTTTGGTAAAAATAGCTGGAACACCCAGACCTTAAATAGACCTCTCTGCTTCGCTTTCTGTTCTGCTGGTAATTCTTTAAATACACGTAGTTAGATCAAAACAAGCGTATTTTTGTTTCTGTAATAACAAAGGATATGGCCTACATATCCCAGTGAAATATGTTCGGTTGCCTTCTGTGACATCTGTCTCTGTACCAAGGCAAAGACCAAAGAGAGGGTTAGAAAGGTAAGGCAAGTTTCTTTAAGGAAAAACAAGCTGGATGTGCTTACATAAGTATTAGGATTTTTTGAAATTTTAAACTTCAAGATGGTGAATGGTTTAGTACTCAGGGATAGTTAAACCTGATTGTTTTGCCTGAGATTAAAAACACACTCTACGCAGTTAGTTACATCACTGACGTTTCTGAAGATTTCAGAAATAGTTTTGGTTTTGGGGTCTGAAGATGATGATGTACCTTCTCTGAGTCATTTGGCTGAAGAGGTGATAGCTTCTCCCCCTGCCACCCCCCCCCGCCCCGTCTTCCCTTTCTTTCTTTCCCTTTCTTTCTTTCTTTCCCCCTTTCTTTCTTTCTTTCCCTCTTCTTTCTTCCCTTTCTTTCTTTCTTTCCCTTTCTTTCTTTCTTTTCCCTTTCTTTCTTTCTTTCCCTTTCTTTCTTTCTTTCCCTTTCTTTCTTTCTTTCCCCTTTCTTTCTTTCTTTCCCTTTCTTTCTTTCTTTCCCTTTCTTTCTTTCTTTCCCTTTCTTTCTTTCTTTCCCTTTCTTTCTTTCTTTCCCTTTCTTTCTTTCTTTCCCTTTCTTTCTTTCTTTCCCCTTTCTTTCTTTCTTTCTCCCTTTCTTTCTTTCTTTCCCTGCTGTAAATCTAATTGCTCTCCATCTAATGCTGAAACGTAACAAAAATGTAGTTAACTGTCACATTCAGAAGTAGCTCGTAGTTTTACTGGGCACAGGAGGAAAGAACAGGCATGTATGGAAATGTTGGAAAAATGTCTGATTAACTCATGACAGGCAGTGAAAATGACTAAGGTGACTAAGACTGCTCTGCTAATTTCTGAGTCACTGAGTAGATGCTATTTTTTCTTATTTGTCAACTTCTCTCTTAATAGGGATATTAAATACTGTTTGCTACTGTAAAACCTTTCCCAGGAAGGAAAAAGTTGGATTTAAATCCATTGCAGTTTCACCTGCAAGTTGGGCTGCATGATGTACCAAGTGTTTGATGAACTTGCACTGATTTTCAGATCTGTTGCCAGTCCCACTGTCAGGCAAGTTTTGTATGCGTTACTGATTTACTTCGGGTGTTTAGCACAAACTGTAGAGAAGGCGTCTAGTTAATTTCTTTGGGAGTTTGGGCCTCTCTCTACAAGCTCTATACTAGTAATATGTGTAGGATCCTGTTCTTGAAAGGTAGCCTTGGAATCTTATGCCCGGTTTTCCTTCTGGACTGTAAAATGGTGTGCTACCTTTCTTCGGAGCTCAGAATAGGAGGCTGTGTTACAGAAGAAACTTAGTTATTTTACTTTAAAAGCCAGCTCTTCCCCTATAGAAAGACTGCAGCTTTATGCAGGAGGGCAGCATGTATGTTAGCCCATCCAGAGAAAGGGGTGTATGCTTCAAACACCCCCTGAGTCCTGTAATTTATTAATGACAGGTATGAGAAATAAATTCCTCCCATAGCCTCCCTCCTCATGCGGCTCAGTTAACACTGCCAGCAAAGGAAGGAAGTTCCCACACCTTCACCTTCACCTGCTGCAGAGAAAGGAGTACGCAGGTAAGCAGTCCTGTGTGCCAGGTAAATAAATAGTCACAGGAACACGTGATTTTTGATACCCTCAGTGCCTGCTCCCTATTCCTGTTACATATATAAATATATATATATAGTCTGCTTTATTCATAATTTCTGAGCCTGTTCCTGTTAACTTTCCTCCTGCTAGTAAAAATCTTTGTCTCAAAAAATAAAGCGGCACGGATCTGCCTGAATAGCAAAGCACAGTGTCCTATATGATGTAGCTCAGGTTTTGGGAGCAGGATAATTGCAGTGGTGTGAGACTTCTTTTACAATAATTAGTCTTGCTGAGAACCAGGGTATAAAAGCCTGTGCGGAGCACGGTACTAATGCAGTTACACCATTTCCAGTATTTGTGTGCCCCTGCATAGCCCTGCAGATCAGAGCAGGCATGCCCACAGCGATGGTCAAGGAATGATTTCATCTGCAGCCCTGTGCCAGGACTATGATACAGAATACGTGGGATTCATTCTAACGAAAACAGTGGCACTCATCTTCCATACAAAACTGGGAGGCCTTTGAGATGATTAAGAATCATTTTTACAAAGGAGAGGTTTCTGTTTCCGTGCGTGGAGCCAAAGCCTGTTCTTGTGCCATATTACTACATGGCACTTGCCCATCCAGGAGCAAACTCCTTCAGCTGCGTGCACTTGCAGATGTTGGGATTTCCATTTCAAAGTACAAACAATTCTAATAATAAGGCGGCTGTTTCCCCACTGGGAATATGGGTTGCATGAGCTTCTTGACTTTTCTTTTTCATCTTTTGATCGTATATGGTAACACCTTTAGATCTCTCTATCACTTTTTTTTTGTCAGCATCACAGTGGACAAAATGTCAGTAGAAGTTAAAGTGGAAAGCGTCCTTAGGGAGATAAAGGTTCTCTTCCACTGCCTGCTATGTGGTTGACTCTGCTGCTCTTTTCTGCTGGGGGTTTGTCTGCTGGGACGCTTCGTTGCTTAACTTAAATTTACTTATCTGTTATATAAATAAGGGATCGTCTTGGCCATTAAGTAAATCTACTGATGGAGGGAAAAGGGATTTTCTAGAGTGCCTGTGTGCCTTTCTGAGACATGGAGTTCAAAACTATCTGATAAGGTAACCTTCAGCTGGTTTTCTGCAATGACGTTTATCAGTGAGCCCTAAAAGCATTGATACTGTCAGGCATTGTAGCTGAAGAGAACTGCAGTGTTCTTGAACTACCCACTAGCCAAAGGAACGGCATCTCCAAACTCAGCTGGTGAATTCCCATGTACTGTCATATGTGACTGACTTTTTCCTTTCTCTTTGGAATGTCCGACTGGTACCAGGACCGTGGCTCCTGCTGGTACCGCTCTCAGGTGCTGCCTGGATTTGCTGGTGCCCTCAGAATGTCTGCTCCTGTATTGTATAGTGAGGATAATCCTTTGTTTAATTTTTTTTAACATTTTGTAAGGAAAATAGGGGTCTCATTCAGGTCTTTCCATTTTTGCATGATAGTACAGTTGAACAACGTGTACATGTGTTAATTAAACATCCTTTCTTATCACTGTTTTGGTAAGTGTCCTGTAAATTTAATCACTACGACACCTCTGTACACATTACAATCCTTTTAAAGATCTAGAGAAAAATCCTGGTGGATTATTCAAAGCACTAAATCACACAGAATTACAGTAGTTATTAGAGGCATTAAAACCTGTGATAAGAAGCTTTATCATGCATTTTTGGGGAGGCTTAGTCTTTATCGGAGATGACTGTAAATAGAAGTTAACAGTAAAAAACTTGATAACAGTTTATTTTACAGTACATCAATAATCAGTTACTGTAATTACAGTATAATTACATAATTATTGCATAGTGGGTAACTACAATATATTAATTTTCTTGGTTTTCTGTTATCACTACTACCTGCAAGACCTGAGTGAACAAGGGGCCTTATTCTACACCCACTTACCCAGGGTTTACACAGACATGCACACACACACGCGCACACACACACACACATATTTACATTATATATGTGTTTTGACTGACTTCAGAGGAGTTGAACCTGTTTACAGGAGGAGGACCAGGCAGTGTGACGTAATAAAGTAGGTATGATCTCTTCCACATGTACATTTGTCTGGACTCAGGACTATAAAAGAAGAGAATCGGATTTTAGTTGCAGTTATATTTAGCTATCCAATTTATTTTTTTCCCCCCATCTCTTTTCGGCACTGGGAAAGTTGTGGTATTCTTAATGACTTAGATAAACCTCTCAGTTACAGACCTACTCAGTGTGTGGGTGTTTATATTATATCTGTAGATTATTTATCTCTGTACATCTGCATCTGAATACAGATTAGATTAAGTCACTGTTAATTGTACTTGGGCTGTGTGTGCATGTCTGTGTTTACATATTTCCGGTACTAACCCTGAAATGTTCAGTCATTTTGGGGTGTAGCCTAAGTGAAAATAACCTATTATGTATGACGACTTCTAGTTTAATGCTGTTTACGATGTTAAAGGTTCCAGTTAATTAAGAATAGTTGTGAAGCTTGCAGAAGAAATGTTCGTGTTGAAATGACAAGATTTTCTTGATAACAAGTGCTGAAGCTTTAATACAAAAATACAGCCCGTGAGCAGTATGGAGTGATTTCTGCTCCTCACGGCTTTGGTAGGAGCTCAGCTATACCTCTAAGCGCAGATGTAGGCAGCACACCCCAAATAAGCTACAGAGAGCTTGGGGAAAGTCCAAAGGAAAGGCAGTGAGGGTGATAAGAGTGCAAGGGAATGTGACCTGTCAGGAAGTACTGATGATACTGGGAGTGCTTGGCCTGAAAAAGAGATGTCTGAGGGAAGCATGGCCATGGGCTGTAAGAATACAAAAGACTGGTGGAAACGACGGTAATTTATTCTTCATCTCCGTGGCAAGAAATGGGAGAGTATGGGAAGTATTTTGTTTAACAGAAACACAGAAAATTCAAATTAGATATTAGGAATGGCCTTCTAAGGTGGACAAAACAAAACACCAGAAAAAGGCAACTCGGGATGTTGTGGCATTTCTTTTGTTGGAAATTTTTCAGAAACAGGCATAGATGGTCCTGCCTGGAGACACAGAGGAGGACAAAAGGCATCAAGACATCATAACACTCCTAGCCCCATTTTCTGTGACTTGATGACAATCTGTTTAAGAATCATGGCTGTGAGAAGGTGGCATGTTCCCAGTTTGCTTACCAGTGGGTCAAAAGAAAAACAGATGGATTGCTCATCTGGAATAAACATTCTGTCCAGTAAAAGGCCTTGGAAAGAATCAGCATCCAAAGGGGTTTGGTACATTACCGAAACTTTGTTTCTATCAAGATTTGAAGGCAGATGCTACCCTGGCTGAAGCTGGTGGCAAAACTTCCCTGGCAGTAGTGGAACCAATGCCAATTTATTCCGTAAAATCCCTGTGTTTTTCTCATCATTTTGAACTAGTGATTGCACATGCCAGGCATCGTTTATGCTGTTTAATCATAAATTATACAGTGAGAATAATTGATTTCCAAAAGTAGTGACCCTACTCTTAACTTTATTGTTGTAACTACCATGCAGTTTCAGGATCTAAAGTCTAGTAGCAAGTGTGAATGTACACTTAACATGCTCTAATTTCCTTTTCTCTTCCTTTTGACTGAGTAAAATGTCAGGTAATATATTTGCTGTCCAATACTTGTTGATTAGGGGACTCTTTGTTTAATTTTCAGGTGAAATAACTCAGATTTTTTTCTTTCTTTCTTGTGGGAACAACTCTCATTGAGATACCAGTATAACTTTTATAACACTTCCTATTTTTTTCTAGAAGAAATTTTGGTTTTGTTTGTATAGTAGCTGACATTTGTAGTAAACAATAAAAGGCACTGATCCAGCTGGAGAACAATTTGCTTAATACACCAAAAACTCTTCCTGCACAAGATGACGGTACTGGATTTTTAGGCTGGCTTTGTTCAAATCAGTACAGAGAGGTAGTTTTTGTTTCCCTTGGTTTTTGAACATGTGACTGATGAATAACTGCTGTATTTACAACTTTCTAACTGCACTACGAGAGGACCTGCTCTTGGGCACAGGGAAAGGATGTTGCATTAAGTGATAGTCCTAAACCTGCAGATGCTTTCCCTCTGGGAAATGCTTCGAACTGAGTTTTTTTGAAAACATAACTCCCTCTTAGGTACAGGTGATGCTCGTGGCCCCTTTTCTGCCTAGTCTGTTATCAAATGATGTGCAGACTGTCAGACTGATGAGTCACACGGAAGCGCTGCACTATCGGGACAGAAAGGTTCAAATCTTAAGGACTAATTTGGAGATTGTTGGTTCCTTTGCAAGTATTTAGCAGGAAAGATGAGCCGAAAGATGCTGAGGTTGCTGTTTATGGCTGAGGCCACTTTCATGCAGTCCGCTGAGTGTATTTACAGTGCTCATTATACTGCTGTGGGGTTTGGTCTCCATTTCAGACAGAAAGGGGTCCCAGTGGTTATCTGAACACAATGAAAGAAGGACTTTCTAAATTTCTTTTTAGACTCCTGGTGTTTCTAATGCTAAGGATTTTAAGGATATGGTTTTCTAAAAAATTGTTTTATTTTAGGAAACATTCTTTTTACAGAGGCACATTAGAGGGGAGATGGTAGGATTATTTAAGGGAGGGGAATTAATTGTGTCACTTCTATGGGCATTAGGCAAATTGCCTCACTTGGAGTTAAGAGGCAGCATGGGAGTATTTAAGTGTAGGGTACCTGCAATCCACTTTATGATAGTCTTAGCTTACGACCTTATATCATTTTATTTCTCTATTAAAGCAAGACATTCCACACTGAGACTGCGATTGTGCACGGTGTGGTAGTTAGCACCTCGTGTCCTGAAGACTACATGGCATACTGTGATAAAACAGTGAAGGAAATGGTGAGAAGTTTGTATGATCCAAGAAATAAAAGGTGATATCTGATAGGTGGTAGGATGGAAGATACGTAAGTGAGATAGAAAAATGTCTAACTCAGAATTATGTTCTATGTGCTTTACCCATAAACTTATTTGTACAACAGATGCCACAATAAAGAGAATAACTTAAAAAATGGTTATGGGCCACCCAGAAATACTAGACCAAATCCCTGACTCCAGAGGTAGTAAAGACCTTACAGGTCAGTCCAGTGATGGTGCTTAGCATTTATCGCTAGTGCTACTTTGGCATTTCACAGAGGAGTGCTCGGGTATCGAGGAACAGACTGTGCTGACTCGGAGTGCCCTCCTGCCTTGGGGAGAAGGGAGAGTGACGGATAAAAGATACTGCTTCTGAGTTTTATTTTACCATGAAACATGTTCTCATAGGAGGAACAAGAGGATGCCTTTGGACACTAGCAGTACTGAATTGTTTTCTACATGGGAGTAAATACTGACCTTGCTGATGAGTGCTGGCTTTAGCCTGACAACAGGGATATTGCTGATTAGGGACTCAGGCCGAGGTAGTTTATGGCTCCTAGATAGGTTTTGGTGCACGTTACGTGGTCCAGTCCTTTGTGGAGAGAGAACCTAGGCTGTGAGTAGAGATGCAGCCCTAAAGTTTTGTGTATCTTCAAGTCAGAAATTAAAAAACATATCAAGATTAGACAGTTGCAGGGTTGGGGAGCATCCAGATTCTCAAGATTACTGTTTATAACAGATAAATAAATTCTTCTCCAGCTTTTAGGTATATAGATGCTTCCTTTGACTCCAGCCAATTTTGTGGAATTTTGTGGAATGGCTATTTCAAGTACAGGTGTTTTTGAGTGTGAACAAAGCTATCATCGGTATTGTATTGCAAACCAAGCACAGGCTCTTGAACAGACAATTTTGTGGAGCCGGCTGTTTTTAACAGTAAAGATGTTGTATATTCATGCAACAGACAGACCTTATATTTTCTCTACATGGAATGGTACAGTAGCACTTTTTCCTCAGTAAGTTCTCCTTCACAATAATTTAGAGCTTCACTTAAATGGTGTAACAGGAGACCCAAGATGATGAAGAGGTTCAGATCACCAAGGCTTTGGATATTTTAGGCCACACAGTGCAGTGAGATTCACCAGTCTAACATGCGCCTTTGGAAAGGTGTTACTGTCCCACTTCATGTAAATGGGCAACGTTGAGTTGTCTGCTTGGGTGATAAGCCTTTAATTGTCAAACTTACGAATGATCTGTGTGACCAAAGGTATGTATAAAAGGAGGAGGAGGAGAGTGAAAAGCTCTTTATGAAAAGCTGCGAAGTCCGATGCAAGTAACAGTCAACATTTTACAACAAACAGGAATGAACTGGGTGGTGTGTCCATGCACGTTAACCGAACTGATAAAAGGCAAAGACCAAGGAGACTGGCAAAGCCCAGGGCAGCATCAGAAGCCTCCAAAGGGAGAGCCAGACTCCCTCAGGCCAGAGGCAGGCGAGTCAGCCAAGCCAGAGCGGCCCAGCAGAGCTCACGGGTGTGTGCGTCCCCCTCTGTAGGGCAGCTAAGGCAGGGAGCTGGAGAGGGTGTTAAACCACTTGGCCGTGCTTTGTGGAGAGTGGTGTCCCATGTTTATCTTTGGAGGAAGCTCAAAAGAGAACTGCCAGCTTTTTGGTGATTACAGCCCTGAATGGGACTCCGAGGTGTCAGTAGGCACAATGTGGTTTAGCACTACAAGGCAGAGCCTGGGCAACAGAATTTCTGAATGTATGATTTGGCTGCTAATGTATGCAATGGATTACTTTGTCTAAGTTTGCCATTTTTATGGTTTGCCATTGCCTTTGAATTGAGCCTGTGTCATGTGAGACACTGAGATCCTCTGCTGAGAAAATGCCCTTCCAATCTACTGGGCACTTCACTAGATGAAGCAGTTACCTGCTACTTCTGCATTTAGTATTTTCCCTGATGTTAAGTAAATAAACACACCAAAGGATTTCCCAGAAAGGTTGGAAAAGCAATTTTAGAAATGTTTCTAGCAGAATCACTGGAAAAGCAGAATATTTGTTACTATGGGAATTACATTTCCATTCCTGAATTCTTGTCATAAAGTTTTTTTCAGTAGAAATTCTTGCTGTCTATTCACATTTGAGTTTAGGATTTTTGTAACTATATGGGAGATCATACCCATGTTGAGAGTTATTTCATCTCCTCTGTTTCATTTCCCCACCTGTAAAACAGAAATAATGGTACTAGCTCTTGGTGTACAGTGCTCTGAGTTCATTAATAATAGTGTTGAAAACTTGGGTGCTGTAATGCTTGCAACTCAAAAGTCTCACTTTTAAACACTGAAATGATAGTTGTGAGGCTTTATTTTTTCTTTTTGATCTGGTTAGTTCAGTAGGAATAGCCTAAACTAGGCATAATTACCACAGAAGGTAATAACTTCAGTTATTTATTTTTATATATATATATACATATAAACTACATTTAACCTGTTGACTGAGAAGTGGGTGAAAATTTATGCCAAATATCAAATCCTAAAGCATCAGGCAAACTTTTAAAATGGTTCCTGCCACTCTCTGCATGCCAAGCATATCTCAGCTGCTCTTAGAGCTGCAGTAACAGTGGGATGGATTTCCAATGCATGGGATTTCCAGGAGGAGCCTCCCTTTTGTGGGACAACTGATGCGTAACAACCGGTGCCCGTACTTTGGCACAACTGCAAGGCCAGTCTTGGTCTTGTCCTTGGAGCTGCATGGATGGCTGTGCAGAGCAGGAACTGGCCACACAGATACTGTGACCTGTGTCCAGTTTGTGGCTGCTAAGTTAATACACACACATTTTATGGGTGCAAACTGTAGCTGGAAGAACAGGAGAGTGTCTAAGCACAACCTGCAATGTGTGCAAATAAATAGCAAAAAAAAACCCCAAAAACAAACAAACAAAAAAAGGAACATGGGTTGGCATAACTGAGATATCCCTATGTGTGATTAAAAATGTATACCTTCATTTGTTTTTCCTCATGCAGCCAAAACATAGTAAAAGAAATACACCTGCTCAGGCACTCGGAGTTTCTTCCAGGAAGGTCAGCTCCCAGAAATGAAATGGCAAAATAAATTGGGTAAGAGTGATGACTGAGAAAAACAGTGAACTTTATAACAAAAAGCCAAGAGTCAGATCTGAACAGACAGGTTTTGTTGCAGCACAGGATCCACCGAGCAGTAAGTTGTTATCACAGCAGAGGACACCACCTAAATACGTAGACAGATTAAAAAAAGGTTTCATTTTCTTCTCTCAGCAGTAGCTGCTGTGTGGTTTCTGTTATGACTTTTTTACAGCCATTGTTTACACAAAAATCACGTTATTCTCCCACTGCTGACGTAGCTGATGATGCAAATACGCCCGCTCAAGGCCCGTTCCTCGGAGAGGCCGAGCAGGCAGGGCGCTCTGAGCTTCTCGTGTTGGTCGGCAGCTCTTGATGCCAGGATTTTGGCACCGGCCGCCTTCGTGTCTGAGCTCTGTCACGGGAAATGAGATTTGGTACTCAAGGAAACAGGACCTCATTTGAGAACTGCGGTGTGGGGTAACTCTCCCTTTCCCTTAAGCAAAACATTGCATATGGTCCCTTCTGAAAAGAAGTATGCTTCGCTGAGGGATAGTCAGGAGGCTGTCTGGCAGGATGCAGAATATAGAAACAAATTAACCCTATCCCTGCATTTAGCAGCAATATTAATATTTTCCCAGGCAGCCCTTACAATGTATGTCTGTTTGGTTTTTTTTAAGTGACATTAAACTATCTTCAAGGTAGATCGCTTCCAAAATCCCTTCCAGACAGAGAAGAGGGATCATCTGAAAGAAGCCAGCGACAGGAGGACGGGCTGAATGCGCGCTGCCTGCGAACAATGAGCGCTGCTCCGAGTAAGACATCAGGGAAGGACTTTACGCAGGAAAATAATGAAAGCACTGACAGGGTGAGACCACATGCGGAAAAGGGAAAGCTTATTTCCTTAAGAGGTGCGATCATGCTTTATTAAAGGAGCATTGTAAGGAAACAAATAAGACTTTTTAAAATGACTTCTTGCAGAAGCAATGGAAAATGAATTTCTCACAGGAAAGGAATCCTAACTGAAGTACTTTCATGATATAAAAACATTTCAGTGTTGCGCTCGCAGCCTGTGAGGAGGAGAGAAAGAAAGTGAAACTAACCAGGAATGGCCCAAATAGCTTCACTGTGTAGGCTAAGAGAAATAAGAGATTAAAAAAAAAATTAATTAACAGTGCATTAGGTAACTTTACAAGTGTTTACTGTAACATGGAAAATACTTGTTCTTGTAGGTGTGAATGCAACCTTTATTTTTTCTTCAGTTTTAACCTGCCTTACTTCTCATGGCAGCGCTTTGATCTGTTTTCAGCAAGAGGAGACAGCCCACCAAGACCCTGGTTTTTTTACACATGTAGTTGAAGATTTTGGCGGATCTAAGTGTAAAGCCAGTGGAGCAGAATGTACACTATAGCTCTGCGTTTCATTTCTAACAGTTAATTATTTGCTGGTTCTGAGCAAAGGTTCTGTATTCAGTTTTGTGCCAAACACGGTTAGCGTTAAACCCATACCATGCATTAAGCCTCTGGGCTAAGGGATGCAGATTTGCTACTTAGATGTTTTGTCTCTCTCCCAGCTGCTTTGTTCTGGCTGTCTACTCTGCAGCTGTTATCCCAGTGATCTGAATAATCTTCCTTCCAGTGGTCTTAAGCATCCCTGTTTTCATCAGGAAACGCGTGTTTTCATCAGGAAACGCCAGTTCGTTCCGTCCCACAGGCAGGTAGTGGCAAAGAACGCTGGGAGGGAGATGTGAGCTGGGACAGAATATTGGGGAAGGCTCAACAAGGCAGTTGCGTAGTACTTGTGCAAGAAGGAGAGGAAAAGTCCTGACCCGGTGCTGAGTTTCAGCCCACGTGTTGTCTTCTGAGAGACAGTGGGGTGGGCGAGAACGTGCCCAGCAGCACATGGCGTGGAGGCACTCTCTCCGGCGCATGTCTGCATGCCGCATGTAGCCGCAGGGAAGCAGACTGTGCTAGCAGCTTCTCACAGCTATGGCCATCCACTAGGTAACCAGTTAGTGACTGTCGGGGTTTACCAGTGGGGTAGGTATAGATCGAATGACTCTGGTTTTCCATTTGTGTAGTTGTGACTCCACTGGCTGTTGATGTATTTTTGATGTGGAGTGGCAGAGGTGGAGGTATGTGAGAGCCAGCATATAAACCGGTATAAACTGGATCACATTGGGGTCTCTTGTGTTGTCTCAGTGCCCAGGGACAACAGGACGTAATGCCCATTAGCAACATGGGAAGATAAGTGTGTAGTTCTCACTTTGGAAGAAAATACTTTCGTTAGTGTCCATGTGCCAGCTGCATTGACTCAGAACACTGTAAGGAGCTCCATTAAGTTCTATTGGGTCCATAATCTGCACATTAAGAAAAATTTACATGATAGATGGAGCTGTTAAAGTCTAATTGGGTAATCAAAAATTAGTTAATGTGCCAAAATATGTATTTAGCTGATAAACTCTAATGGTTCCAAAGGGTTCTAGTATTAATAGAAGGCATGCTTGCACATTAAGGAGTTGAGAGTAAGATATTGCTCTTCTAACACTCGTTTCAAATAAGGATCCCAAAGCACTTGACAGATATTAAATCACTTATTGATTTGATTTTTCCAAAATATGTCCATCCAAGGCTCTGGGGGAATATATGTTAACAATAATGTCAAATTTGCACGTAAGTAATAAATTGTAATTTCGCCCCACTTCCCAAGTCTATCAAGTGCAATAATCACTTCTACCCTCAAACCCAGTTAAAATCTCTCTAGGCTGGGTCTTCTTCAATTGAACCATATTATGTCCCCGTGATATACTGCATCCACTTGAGTGATAAATAAGCTGAATCCCAGTGAAATGAACTGGTTTGAAAAGGGTTGGAGGTAAAGTGAGTGGCAGAGTCAGTAAAAGAACTGTGGCATTGCTGGTTAGGTTTCCTTTATCCTGCAGAGCAGCCAGCACAGCATTTGTGTATTCACAGAGCCAGAAGGATGTTTTGGCATTCTGCAAATAGCTTCCTTACCTATTCGTTCAAATTTCATTCTTTTTTTAATGGAGGAAATGAATAAGAATTTTAAAATAACTCTTCTGCTTAATAGTTTCAAAATGTCCTAATGTATTATTAATAGCACGCCACTCCCACATCATAATAGCATGTGGTTCTGTGTTTGTACAGCATCTAGTGTAACAGGGACCTCATCCAAGAGACTTTTGTAGGCTCTTCTACAGTTCAAACAGATAATGGTAGCTTTATTTTAAGATGGAAAAAGGTTATCCGTGTTTTATAGAGGAAATGGAGGCAGAAAGGTAAAACCTGTCACAGAAGTAGAACTAGACTCCAGGCTCAGGTGTTGTTTTGCTACTCTTACTACTGGACTACACCACAGAGGCATTCCTAAACTTGTGTCTGTTAAAAACAATTTGTGCTTTGATTCATATATCATGTGCTTTTATTTCTCTATTAGATTTATAACAATAACTATCCTGAGTGTATTTGACCTATTGGGCTCCAAAAAAGCCTCTGGACATCTAAAAGTGCCAGACAAATGGCCAAAGTCCCTTCTGTTTGACTAGACACGACTTTGAGGAGGGAGAGAACATCTCCAAGAAAACTCAAACTTAGGGTAGCCTAATCCTGTCTCCATACCATGTAAATATTTAAAGACAAAATGCAACAGCCACATTGTTGAATTTCCTACTTTGGATGACTGTCACATTTTTAATGATAGTTGAAGAGTTTTGTATTTTATTTATGTGGTGTCATTTGTTTGCTGGGAAATATGAATTGAATGCTTTCCTTGCCTCTGAATTTGAAAATGTATTTTCCCCGATATCATTAGTTGAAGGATGTTAGACAACTGCATGTTTTCTCTTCCACATAAATAAATAAATAAGCCAAGTGTCATGATTGTTTGCTGTCTAATATACATAGATCCAAACATATACTGAAATGCTGTTTGAAACAGATGAGTCAGTGCGACATTTTCTGACATCTACCCAGAAAGAGAGGAAAAAACCCTCACCTCATAGAGAGGGGAAAAAGCCAGAAACAGTCACTTGGCTTTTTGGGAAAGCTCTGGCCTGTGAAAGAAGGGGTGGGGGTGGGGGGGAAAGTGGGTAATAATAATGAATTCATCAAGCTGAAAATGCACAGGCCAATGGAGCGCTTAGATTTCAATAGAAGGCAAATGGAAAGAGAGCCCCCATTACTGTTGAGATACAGCGACATGGCTCCACTAATCGCTTGGTCATGCTTGGTAGACAGTAAGTCATCACGGGCCATGACATGGTGAGAACAGGTGCCAGGGTTTGTTGTAAGAAAAAATTGTTTATTTAACATCTGCAGTCAAGATCATCCCCCTCCTTTGCCTTGCATCCCAGTGCCGAAATCCATCTGTCTCTGCAGGGGAAGAGTTCCCCCGGCAGCACAGTCAGGCTCCTGCTGTGCAGCAGACCTGGGCGGCTGATAAGGGAATGGTTTTGGTAGGGTGTGACCGAGGTGGTGACAGGCTGACCTGGCCTGCAGTGGCAATTGGGTGTGTGCTGGTCGGGAGAGACAGCGCTGTTGTGGTGTTGGTGGAATGAGCTGGTTAGTTCGGGTGTATTTGTGCACCGGGAGGAGGAGGGTGGGGGTGCTTACTAGTTCTAGCACAGGTAGCGTGAGCATGGAAACGAGCAAGGTGGTAGATCAGAAGTGAAGTAAATTGCTGGATGTTTGTCCTCTGCTTCAGACATTGTTGTGTAATGCATTATCGACCCCTTTAGTAGAGCTTCCTGTCCTTCCACAAGTATTCCACACAAGTATTGTCATACTAGGTTAGCAGCTAGGTATATTGTAGATAATAAGAATCCTGTATTTAATACCCATCAGTTTTTACGCTCGATGGGTCTTAAAATACTTGTCACCTTATAGGTGTACACACTGAAATATCTAAGAGGCTCCTAGGGTGTTTGGGTCATGAATTAATTTTTGTAAATAAGGGATTCAAATAGCATTTCTTCTAGTTTTTGAACAGCTTGTCTCACCGAATTTGTCACTCTTTAAACAAATATTATAGTACTTACTAGCTTCAAAATTAATAAAATTGTCGACATTGCTTTTATGTGAGATGTGCTCCCTCTCTTTAGAAAAACCACCACCTACCCACCCAACCAACAGACCCTAACAAACTAAAATCTCCTAGGCTTTTTCTTGGAAAACTGACCATTTCTATTGGACCAAAAGGAAAGGAGCTGAACTGAGTGATGCTGGGCTGGGAAAATAATGGTCTGTGGGAACTTGCTATCATAACATTAGGGAAGTCTCCTCAGAGCCTAGTCTTTCAAGGTAGGTAAGCTTTGTTGCAGTTGTATTCATTGATTAATGCAGTGGATGGGAGCTTGGAAGAGCTGGGCTCTATTCTTGGCTCCTGCCACAGACTTCCTATGTGCTGATGAACAAGTCTTTTAGACCAACACTTTTTTTTTGTGAGAATTTCCTTGCATTTTAAATCTGTGGGGAATTAAATGGAACGGACACTTAGATTTGCTTTCCCACCTCTTTCAGTAACAGATGAAATGGAAAAGATATAGAAACATGTTTAAAAGATCAAATCAATGCACTTATTTTGTAACCAGAAACTAAGGGAACAGGCTGTTGTTTTTTTCAAAAATGCACATCTGCTTTTTTCCCCCAACCTCCCTTTGAGATAAATCAAAATCAGTCTTTGAAAGATTAATTGAGGACTCCATATCTCACAGAAATGTAGCCAATGACTTAAAAAAAAAAAAAAAAAGGCGTAGTGTTGACTAATAAAACTGTCTAGCTATACGAACCTCTAAAATCAAGAAATTGCCTGTCCACATGTTTTTTCTGCCAGATATCTTAATTAGCTCCACAAATAACACTGCCTACTTTCACTTTCCCATCTATTAATTAGTCCCATACTACTGTGAAGTGAGCACTAAGAAAATAGCCATTCTTTGTTCCTTGTGTTATAATATGGACATTACCTTCATTCTGACCTGAGGAGAAAGGAAGACTCTATGCTCTTTATGAGAGCATGGCTATCTTGTAAGGCTTCTGCATTAATTTACAGATTCGCATTGTTTCTGTATAAGAAAGAATTTAATGTCCTGAACACACACACACGCACGCGCGCGCACACGCACACACACACACATGTACATATTCACACAAAATTAGTAAATCTAGAATACTGAACTGTGATCTGCTCTAGGGTGTTCCTCTACGATTAAACTAATATTAGGGAAAGAAAGAGACTAGGAGACCAGAAGCTAATTAAAAAAAAAAATCTCATGCACTGAAGGCAGAAATAGAGCACTGAGAATTTTTTTTTGTTTTCTTCCTTTCTCTGGTCAAAAAGGAGAAAAAATATTGGAACAAAGAAACACTAAATTGAACTCTGCCTACTCTGTATGAAAAACATCCAAAATTCCTTGAGTTAAAAATGAGTCTGGGTAGCTAACAGTCACCTACAAAATTACCATTGCTCCTCCAGTCCTTATTCAGATGAGATAAGTTCTTTTTCTGATAAGGCATGTGTGTGAGCTTAACTGAACTCATAATTAACAGACTTATAACATCTACAGTCCCAAGTACCTTAAAATGTTAATATCTTGAGGGTGCTCACCTGTGAAAGTAGAGGTTTTCAAAGGGTATCACTCATGCTTGGGAGCCGAGTGGCAAGAGTAACAAATGTTGTTTGGGTATTTTCTAGTCAGGTGATGACTGTCTAACCTAGTATCAAAATTTCTGTTGTTAGTGGCTTTGGTTTTATTGCAAACCATCTCCCAGATTGTGGGGATTAGGCTGGAACTAATGGACTTTCCTACTGCCGAAGTGTTTTTTACCACCAGGAGACTGCAGGCCACCTTCTTGTGAGAGGCAGTCTGCGTTCAGAATGAAGCAGGTTGGAGGGCCTGGAAAAATAGGGATTTATGGCACGGCATCAAAGTGCAGGTAGGTAACTGTGGCAATACCCACCCTCCAGAAAAACGTGATCCTGCATAGTCCCGAGTTTCCACAAGTCTAACATTATGACGTCAGTTCAGCATCTCTCCAGTGAATAAAATTTCAGTCAGAGGATCTATCTATTGTTGCATCTTGATGAGGAAAAAGTGATTGAGTTTAGGCCAGGCATAGCTAATTTATCTTAATATAGACGAAACTTGTGTACCCATCTTCAAGCTTAGATCATGTTTCCCATCGTGATATCTGAGAGTCTTTATCATAAGAACTTCCAGTTCCTCACTCAAAAAGGAATAATTAGAGAATTGAGGATGCCAGTTTTATCTGATTAAAAAAAAGTATATACCCTCTTCCCCCTTAGTTTGGCAAGCTTATTCTATGTATCACCAAAGTTTGGTAAAAAGATAGGTCATTCAAAGAAGACCGTGTGGTATAGTGTGAAGGTTGTTCTTTCAGGTTCATAAAGTGATCTGATTTCATTTTGAGTTCCCAATTGATGTTTGTTTTTATTTAAAATGTCTGTAAGGGTAACTGTTCAGAATGTACTATCCAAGATAATAGCATTAACTGGCATGGCTGCAAAATCAATAATAGTAACAAAAATATACCTCTACTGATTAAGAGTGACATAAAATAAATTTCTTAACTAAAATGGATGTAGTCAACAGTTTAAACACGTGTCTTAAATACTGTAATGCAGTTCATAGTTCTTATTTTAACTTTTAGGTACTTTTTAAAAAAGAACCTTTGAAAATGTGTATTGCATTTCTCTCCTTCTAAAAAGACAAGCAAAACTAAGCTAGAAAGTATTTCACTTCCTCTAAACAGAGCTCCTACCCACAAAAATAAGCCTGATAACAAAACTGTAGTGGACTGCACCTAAAGAAAATAATTGAAAATGGTAATTCGGAAGCCATAGACTAGCTTTGAAGGACAGGTCTTTGTCACCAGGCTTCATGAGAAACAGCAGAGCAGAAATAAAAATAGATCATTGACCAAAAATATCCTTTTCCAGCTGGGTCATTTAAAGAACTGTCTATTTTTTTCAGTCATGCATACAGCTGATTCCAAAACTACCCCAAAAAGTTGCCTAACTCTAAGGTCAAATACTCAAGAGGGTTTTGTTGTTGTTTGCTCATTTTGGATTTTTTTGAGAGCAAGGGTCGTTACAGGGATGAAGAAAAGTGATTTGCAAAAAGTCTGCAATGGAGTCTTTGAGTCAGGTATGCAAGCCTATGTTCATCAAGCTGTGACCAGCACCAGGGCCTGTGCATCCCAGTCATGTCACTTCCAAACCCAATAGAATCCTACTGCAGCTTATTTGAGGTCTTCTCTGCACTGGCTCATGGGTTTTGATCTTGGCACAGAAATCCAGATGTGTGGGCCACATATGCATTAACGTACCAAAGCTGATTATTAGTCCTTCACATAAGAAACCTAAAGGCTTTTGGGAACTGAATGGGAACACTCTGGACACCCAGCATAGTGTCATCATGAAGACACAGATCAACAGTATGACAAGTTAATTTTTACCTAATTTTGAGGGAAAAGTTAAGATGCTTAGCCATTAATTTAGAGATCTTCAAGCTGTATGAAATTTGCTTTTTGGAGATACTGCAGTTGAGGTCAGATTCTTTTATTTTCTATTTAGCTGTGGGGATAAGCCAGTTAAAAAGTACCTTTTCCCCGTGGGTAGACATGGCACCAAGGAGGTGATTTTCTCTGTGCAAGGGCAGCAAGTTGGCTGGAGGCTGGCAGGAAGGCTCCTAGGGCACTGTGCAGGCACGTGCGGGATTTCCTAAAAAAAGGCTGAGGAGCAGAAGGATGAGCGGCATGCTCAGTGGCAGACTTGCAAGAGGGGTTTGCCAGCCACCCCTTGAATGTAAGTGGAGAAGAAAAGGGGGCTGTAGGAGAGGATTCCCCATGGGTGTGCATGCTGCACATGCTGGTGTGCAGCTCCGAGCAAGGCACCGCGTGCACTTGCTGCAGCTCTGCAGAGCTTTGCTCCGTTCCATGAAAGCCCTACAAGAGCTTGAGGTCTGAACTAACTGGTTTAAAGTTATCTGCTGTGGTGTAACTGCTGCTGTGGCATTCGTAGAAGTCTCACCCATTGAGATAGATCTTCAAATTCTATACACAGTTTTTGCTGAACTGGGGGCCATCAGTTCATGCCAGCTACTTATTTTTGCTGCCAGCTAAAATGAAAGTTTGGCAAAGCTTTACTTGCGTCCCCTTCATGCAGTGGCATTTCATGGAGAGACACATCCAGGAGACTACTATAGATGCTTCAGACACTGCGTAAATGTTTATTCATCCTAGCTCTTTATTTAATACGTAAGCACAGCTTGAAGCACAGATATGAAATAAAACTAAGTATTGACAAGAGACACAAAAATATGAAGATTCTGGTTCAGGACTATCAGAGATAATGATACCTAAACACCTTAACCTCAAACTCATTAGTCTCACATATTTCAATCAATATGGATTCTCTCAGAAATCAATTTTCAGCAGCAAATATGATTGTTAAATAATTCACAAGTTACAGGCCTTCGGGCAAGAAGAGGTTAGAGAAGCAGAAGGAAAGTGGTGATCTTGACCTGAGATGTGATTTCAATTAAAAGAGGAGAGCATCTGTAAAACATAGTTTTATGTTCAAGGTGTCAAACTGTTTAAAGAAAAGAGGATTATAAATGTAAATTACAGTATTAAGCAGTATAGTATTTAAAGCACATTCTTATTTTTCATACATTAGCAGAAAGAATCTATTCAATTGATCAGCAAGGAATGTGTCATTTTAAAAATCCGAGCCAGTACTACTGGCATAATTTCTTTATTTACTTTTGCTTTTTCTCTCTCTCTGTATTACACAGGTAATTTATTATGAAGTGGCAGTAAAAGGCAGAAGTGGTACAAAACTTCAGGAGATTCTCTCAAATACTTTGAATATTTCTGACCAAAGGCATTAGAATTTTCGCCTACTGTTAACTTTATATTCTCAGGTCTACTTGGTTCCATACCTGTGTGTTCATATTTGCTATTAGGTGAATGACAGTTCTTAGCAGAAACATTATTTTAGGGTTAGAAAGGTCAAGCTGGGAGAAGTCTTATGAGGTGGGATGGTACTAGCACTCCAGTACTTTTCTCGGGCCTTATCATGCCTACTGCAGCGTGTGGAAAGATTTGTATTGATCTACTGAATCTTGGATCTGGCTCTAATTACGCTTGTGTAAATTTGGAATTACATCACTGAAGTTAATGGTATAATAACTGTATTAGCTTAATGCAAATATTCATATTCAGACCCTGGATTCTTTGGATTTGTAGTTTTGTTGTGATGTCCATGATGCAAGTTGTAGTTTTAACACGATTTAAAAACCATAATTTAATTAAAAATATTTACTAACCCAATTATTTCTATACCAGACATCTCTTTGAAGTAATTATAATGATACATTTTAATCTGATGTTATCTGTATTCTGCCAGGGATTTTTCAATAGGCATAATTTGGATAAATATCAAGCACTCCAAATGCATTTGAATTCAGCCCAGGTCAATAATGGTATTACCGTCTGAAGGCCCTCGATAGGTTTGGTCAGGTGAGCTGGTGAGCTTAGTCTGCTTTCAGCAGCACTGAGATGCTCTGGTGTCAGATGCCAGTGTAACAATTCAAGCAGATGGAAGAATTGCAGTGAAAAGGTACCTTTAGTGAGGCACAGCTGAGGCTTTGTGTAAAGACCTAACGACACTCCTAGTCTTTGATCTGAGCTAACTCGGTTGGTTTGGGGTTACCATGCATATAGCAAAACTTGAGTCTCACCCACATTTTTAGTTTCTTTCCAAAGCACCCCATCCTTCATGACTGGCTGGCAGCCTTTCACCTGCACAAAGTTTCAGCTTCATAAAAGTAGAAAAAACAGAAAGAAAAAAAATAGAAATCCCAACAAAAAAACCTGTCCCTCCAGACCTTAGAAATACTGTACAAGTTCGCCATCCCTAAGATTGTTCAGAACATGAAAAAAACCAACCAAACCGCAACATTTAAAATACTTCAGCTATCTCTGAAACTACTTAAAAACTTTCTCTGTTAGAAAATGTATGAAAGAGTAAAGGAACTCTGGTCTTCTCAGCTGTGGATAATGAGTGAATTGTGATCAGAAGCGAAAGGCAGCATCTGGCTGCTGGTGAGAAGAGGGATAACACGAAGGAAGATCATGGCGATAGTTTTGTTGTGTAGTGAGGGGAGAGAGGATTTGATCCCCTTTTCTGTTTCAGCTTGCTGTAAAAATAGAAAATTTGTATCTGTGAATAGGGCCATGGTCTGAACCCATGTCCCCAGAAAGTAAAAGGGGGCAAGGGAGAGTGTTTATGTTTACTGCTATGGAATTAGTCAATCGTGTGAAAAGTTACTTCAGTCAAGAATGGGCTAAAGTAAGTGTAATAGTTATAACACATGCTTATGTTACTCTTCTAAATCTAGTTTTGTGTTGAATGAACTTTGTTTTTAAAAATATATTTTGAAATGTGATTAGTGGTGAACGTCAGTGAAATTTATTGTACTATTAAAATCCTATTGGGTCTATGTTTATGAAATGTATTTTCCTGTATTTGAGGTTTAGGGAGGCTTGATAATGAGGCTGTGAAGATTCATGGCCCCTTTTCTGCAGCTTAATTTAGGCTCTATATCAAATATGTAAAAGAACATTATATCTTCCTGCAGCCTGTGTGTGTGATACATTTTTATATTATTTCCCTGCCAATGTTATTTCTTTTACAAATGCAGAGCTCGAAAATGGTGACGAACTGACAAGCTTAGCTTTCTGTTATTTTTCTAGGCTAGAAAGAGTAAATCTGAAAGGTGCTGTGGTCATAAGTTTTACGAAGGTCAGACATCTGTCCGTGGCCACGTGTTCACCAAAGATCGCGTTATGCTTGATTTAAAGTAATAATGGACAGCCAGCAGAGAAATTTGTGAGGAGATGTTTCAGAGCCCGCTGTCTCTGCTGCTGGCTGAGAACTTCCACCTTCCAGGGTAGGACACCTGAAGATAAACGTTCCTGTTGGAAAGTGGCATGGTGTCCCCAGCTGTATGCCAGTGTCCTGGCAACGAGCTTTAGCTGTAGAGGTATAGCTGAGGGATGCTCTCATCCTTAGCTGTAACGAACTTCAGAGAATGGTGATTACAGTGGAAAGATGTTATTTTGATTATCATAGAGATGGTCTGATCTCCTCGATTCTGCTGGTGATCAGTCCTGCCATCCATCAGTGCAGCAAGGCAGGGGTATGGTAGGAATAGTCCCTGGGTGGTTTTGGTCTGTTACTCCAACACAGTATATCTCTTCCAGAGATGGGTTATAGTGTGTGACTTAGGGAAGTCACTACCTCTTCCATGATTTAGGAAGACGTTTAATTCCTGTTCTCCTTGTACTGTGGGTTATTTCCCTCTCAATGCTCAAATCCTCCTCAAGATCCAGACTCACCAAGAGCAGTACGTAGGTGTCTCTGGCATAATTGCTCTCAGTTCTTCAAATACCCTTTTTACTAACTCAGTCAGATGGCTGTCTCCAACCATAAGCAGGAGGGAGGGTTCTGAAGGATGGAGATATAGAAAGAATAAGGTAAGATGTTCCCATTTGTACATGTACAAGTATGAGAGAAGGGCATTGCTTCCCGCGTATGTCGGTGTAATTGAAATTAGAACCCTGCTCCAGCAGTCTGTATGGAAGCTGATAAATATCAGTTTTGTTACCTCACTGAAAACCGAAATATCACAAATTGATCTCCTCTTGCTTACGCTGATATAAACCCCGAGTAATCCCACTGAAGGCTGGGGAATGACATATGTAAAATTCCTGTTCTCTGATCAAGCCCCAAAGTCTTTGGAAGCCAAAGCTTTCATTTGCCGGCGTCTTTCAGACTGGTAGGTGTGGTTAGGGAATGAAACCATCAGTTCCAGCTTTGAGATCTCGATGAGCAGGGCATCCCTGGTTTGAATTGTTCTGAGGAGTGTCTTTGAATCCTACCTCTGCTATGTTTGAGTCATTGTTTAGCCAGAAAAAAACAAATCTTTAGGGCCAGGCTTTCCTTTCAGCTGTGTCCTGGGATGTCAAGAGAACAAAGCTCTGTTAATTGTTCCTCATTCAAGATGCGTAGCATGGCATTATAATACTCAAACAATATTCATTAGGCAAAACAATTGCAATAATTATCTTATAAAAAGTCAGGCAGGATAATTTCTTTTAAAATGAGGATAATCTCCAGAGAAGATTCTGCTCCGGTTTTGTTTTTGTTTGTTTATTTTTGGCTGAATGCTTTTAAATAGAAATTACTGAGGTGTCAATGACCTCTGCGTTCAATTGAATTAAGACATTTAAATGAAGTTTAAGCAATATTGGTATCTGCTGGGAGGTAGAAAATTGTGCCTGTGAAACACTGCAAAAATGCCACCTATATACATTTTTGTTTTGAAGCCGTGGCTAAAAATTGGGTAGTAGAGGGGGTTTAGGCATTTCAGTAAGGTCCTTGAAATCTGGAAAACCTAATCTCATCCTTAACCATCCTCAGGATGTTCTGGGGTTTGATGCTTTGAGCCATGGCTGTATTTTGTGTGTCTATGGGGACTCATACAGGGCATGAAAAATAGCAATAGCATTCCTTCTCTTGAATTTTCTTTTGCTTCTCAGCTCCCATGTTATTCCCGAGTATTAGCAAGATCCTGGACCTGGGTGATATTATGCATGATCAGCACAGAAGAAGGACATGCCAGTAGCAAAGTATGTAAAAAATCAAGTAGACATTTTTACTGGACACCATGATTATAATCCATCAAAAGTTAGGAGTATTTCTAAGCAAGCCAGGATTCTCCTTCTTTGGATTCAGTACTGTAGTTTCCAGAAGACACCAATAGAACTGTGAGATTAATTCAATACTAGGATGCAGCTGCATTGATCTTTCTGATGTCATTGCCCTAAATTATTATAGGATACAACTGAAAAACAGGTCTAGAATACATATGAGCAAGGACATGATCCAGGAGTATTTCTTCTCATTCTGATAACGAGTTAGCAGACCAAATCTTTGCTTTGAGAAATCCAACTGTATTTCAGTTTTCATAAGGCTCTTACTTTTTTTAATTTCAAATCTGAAGGGGAGGGGGGAGTGCAGCAAGAAGATTGATCACTGACTGAGAAGAGAAGGCTGGAAGCTGATCGTATACTCTCTTATTCAAATTCATGAATAATTTTCACTTGTATGAATTGCCCATTGAAGTCCATAGCACTTCTTATGTGAGACAGGATCACTCATGCAAATAAAGGTTTACGGGATGAGGATCTAGGATGTGTTATTACAGGGTCATTTCCTGATACAGTCTTGGCTTTTTTTACTTCTTACCCACTAATTTTATAGGTTCTACTCTTCTGCCAGAAGAGATTGTTACATCATTAGTAATGGAGCTTATTATTGCTTTTAATATTTGAATTATATCTGAAAAAGCTGGAAGTGTATTCATTTCCTTAGGAGAGCATTAAAATTAAAAGATGCTAGACTCTTTGAGTTGTACTCTGTATCATTTTAAAATAATTTTGGCATTTTTTTCCCCTCTGGCAACTGAAGCCTTTAACCTTATGGGACCCTGATTTATGATGACACCACAGTCTTTTCAAAGGCAACATTATTATGTCATCAGTACTGAAATGGTACAGTCAGAAATAAGCAGAAACTAATTAAGGGACAAAATTATTACAGTACAGCAGACTTGACTTAGAGACCAAGGGCCACATCCTGATTGTTTTACTTGAACAAATAGTCCTGTTGCATCTCATTCAGATGTGCAGCACTAGCACAAACCTAGAAAAAAGCTCACATGAAGTCACCATTGTAACTGAGATTAGAATCTGAGGCAGAATTATGCATGTATATGTAGAGGGAGGAAGAGACTGTCCAAAATATTCATTTAATTTAAATATGTATAGGAAGTGAATGAAAGTGTTGGGCCAAATCCTGCTCTCATTTACATTAATGCAGCCCCGCGAAGTCTGTTGAGGGTAGAATTTGATCTGACATTAGCACAAACTAACTTTTACATTTGCCAGTTTCTTATTTGCACACAGCATGTGGCCGGCCAGAAATATAAATAAATCAAATCTGTTTCTAGGAAGAATCCAGCAATCCTTTGAAACTTTCCTTCTTTGCATTACAAGAAAAGAAGGAGTAGAAAAAAGGGGAGAGGATGGAGGGTTACATAAATGAGAGCAGGTGCGGTCGTGCAGAAGTAACTATTCAGCATATGTAAGTGCAGTTGGAAAATCATTGTCTTGCAGAGAATACTTGAAATTGGTCCCTAATGGCCTTGGTTTTTGTCATATGGTCTTGATTATCAGGCTAAAATTGCATTGCCGATGCCTTTAGTGTGAACGAGATGGATGAATAATTATTACGTGCACTGAATACCTTTCTGCAAGGAGGAACCAGGACATCCCCTGGTCACCGCAGCTACCTTTTCACCTTGCTGTCAAGAAAACTGCAAGTGGCCAATTCATCACTTCCTTATTGTTCTTAAAAATATATGTTTATAATAATAAACGCTCATAACCTGCACTAAGAATGGGCAATGCAAAACCTCAGTGTTGTGAGGAATATCTGTGAGACCTAGTTATTTCTGGGACTGAGAGGGCACAAACCCTAAGTGCCTTATCCGGTTTCTAAGGACCTTGCTTTATCTTTATTAAGGAGCAAAATGAGTTTCTAGTAAATAACATAAGCACGTATGAGGTACCCCAGATTAGTTTTGGCTTCTGTTCAGAAATGAATTACCATCTTTTTCCCTTTTTTAGCAGTTAAAAAAGGGCTGGCATGCTGCCTTACTTCCCTTTGCCTACCTTTGTCTCCATTACTGGTTACTACTACAATAACAGAAGTAGCAGTAATGAAGTTAACAAAAATCTTATTGCTAGCACTAAGAATAAATCTCTGTAGTATGGAAAAGATTGCTCCGCCCCCCACCGGCCCCTCCACAGAAAGGAGAATATGATGGTAAGGTTCAGAACCACACCACGGTCCATGACCACACTGCTTGTTCATCACCTGAGTATTTATTTGCATTAAATCATGGCTGGGTGTGACTGCTGCTTATTCTCTGTGCAATCCTTTGCAATACTGGCAATTAGTTATAGGATCCACCGGTTCCTAAATGATGCAGGTTGAGCTTCATCGTAGCCACAAATAGAGCACAACAGCCTGTGTTTCCTCCTGGCGTGTGATCAGAAGGATTGCGTGTGTGTAGGGTACAAGTGTTTCAGGACAAGATTTCCAGTGTCTGCAGGTTTTTCTAATTAATTGCTCGATGCCATTTGCCATTAAAACCCTAATGAAGTGCCTAAAACCAGTTTTGATTAAGTAATCAGACAATCACCCCAACTATTCAAGTCTACTGATTATCTCTTACCAGTTGTTTTAGCAGTGACTGCCTGTTATGGACCAAAAAAATATGTATGTGTATATAGCCTTAAATTTGAAGAAGACAAAGAATAAGGTGATTAAAAAATCACATTTAAGAGAATGGGGTTTAACCATGTCTTAATATTTTTCATCAAATTCTTCAAATACTCTTCTTGCATGAGTAAATTAATCATGGCACAAGTGCTTCCCTTGAACTTCTGTATTCTTTTTATACCTATTTTACAGATGGCTACATTCAAGTGCAATGTATTTCTACACTCCAAACAAAACACGTAGCTAGGTCAGGTTAAATATGATCCTGTGATCTGGGTGATGACTGGTCAAAGTAACAACTGGAGTTAAACCTGAAGAGAACCCTGAAGTAAAGTACAAGCTGCTGCTAGTCTCAATTCTCAGTTTTCTCTGGTTAGCTGTCCCAGGTTACCTAGCCCAAGGAAAGGCAGCTTGCTTTTCCCCTGGAGTACCAGAAGTACCTGAGGAAAAGCCAAGTGACCTGCCTAAAGCAAGTGCCAGAGCAGGATGTGAGGATTTGGACTTCACTTCACTCAAGCTCTTCTGTAACCCATGAGCGCGCTTGCAGCAAAATTTGGGTAGCAGCCTGGCCCTGCTTGTCTCTTTAAAACCAATTTGATAGGCATCACTCAAGTGCAACCAAACCATTGACTAAGCAGATCACCTGAGGGAAGATCTGGTGGTGGAAACTAAAAGTTCTGAATTTTCTCTGAGAGTAGTCCATATACCTAGGTAGGATTCAAGTGACCTGAATCTCCTCAATAGCGCCTCGTTCATTCCTGTTGATACTGATTTGCATTGGAGGCAGCCTCTGGCTTTTTTGAAGTACTGGTTTAAAAGGCTTAATGTGTTCAAGTAGCGGACATCAGTCTTACTCTGGGACTGTGATGGACTCTTTTGTAATTGGACTTTTTTGGATCTCACAAAGGTCTCAGACACCTTCTGTATCATGCAGTGGTGCAAAAGGTCGTGCATTTCGTACCTTTCTCCACTGCAATCACAGAGCTGCTGCAGGGTGTTGCCAAAGTTCACAGCTGTGAGGATGCCAAGAATTACTGCCTATCCATGCGTGTTGCTTCCTGAGGAACGGCCTTTGGTAAATTCACACTGTGTGTCTTGGTAAAAATTAATGGAGTCATCTTGCTATGGATAAAATTCTAACCATAGACATCAGGGATATTGTTATGTGAAAGGATGCTATTGATATTAAGAAGAAAAAAACCCAAAAAAACCCAAAAACCTAGAGGCTAAAATTTGGTAGTTTATCATGTCCTAGGGTTTTCTTTTAACTTTCTTTTCTAATTGAAAAAGCTAAATTGATTGAAGCATTTGAGCGCTGATTTAGCTTTTAAAAAAAGAAGCAAAAGCTAAAAATGGCTCAGCGAAGCAACTGAAATGCTATCACAAGCTAGTGAGATCGATAAGCTAGGAAAAAAAAAAGGAAGAAGAAAAGTTTTTGAGTGACAGTGTAAAAATGGGAAATTTAAATACATCTATACCGTTGCATTTTGCTCTGTTGTGTATTGCATAAAATACACCTTGGCAGTGTGTTTCCAGCAATCTAGAAGGTGATTTATTAGTAACACTGAATTTGTGTTTATGTTCCAAATTGTAAACTACATTTATAGCAATATTTCTGTATTAAGGTATTAATGCTAGAAGTGCTACCTAAGCTTAACTTTACCAGTATAACTCAAAATGTAGTTTATAGCGCTATAAATAGTAACATTGATATTGACACTTAGAGCAGCATCTAACTCCCTGGAAAGCTGTTTCTGTTGCTAAATGAAAATGCACAGAACTGACGGTGTATTTATACATACTAGGGAGTACAAATAATACTTCATAGTTCTCATTTTTGAGGTTCCCTTGTCCTAAAGAGTATTTAAATATTTAGTGGTGTTGCCAAATATTCCAAATTAAAAACCAACGTTTGCACATATTATTAGACACATGTTATTATTATTTATAATAAGGGTAACCTCATGCATAAAACTATTAAAGAACAGGCATAATGCCTGTTATCTGTTGTTGGGGACTGATTATTCACAATGGGTTTTGACTTTCTTCCTTGCCTGTTTTTTTGGAGTCTTCTGAATTTTCACTAGAGGTCTTTCTACATCTCTGAAACATCTGGGAGTTACAACTGGCACTGTTGACTTCCCCAAACCCTCCTTTAACTGAAAGGTCTGTGATAGGGGGCCACTTAACAGCTCATCTTCCCTCCTGCAATACACATGGCAAGCTGTTGTATGCATACCTTTCTCTATATTGTTTAAAGAAAGAAGGGGCAAGGGGAATCATCAGTTCACCAAAACCTGATTTTGACTATTCTGAAAGTATTAACAAACTTAATCCAAAAATTTCTATACTTTTATTTTAGAACATCTGACAGGTTACGTCTTTTAAGAAGTTTGTGATTGACTGTCACTTCCTGTTAGGCAGTAGCTCAAAGCACTCACTTGGGACATCAGAAACACAAATCCAGTTAGTTTTTCTTTCTCAGGGGTCTTGAGCTCCATTCTCAAGAGAAGGCCCTATGCACCGTGTGTCTGAAAATTCCTGAGGGTTGCATATAACAATCTGTCAAACATGCGACTTCTAAAAAAATTATTTGCTGAACTGCAAAACGAGTTACTCTCGCAGCCTTTCACGCTGACGTTTTTTACTTGCAGCTTGTAGCATAAAAGGTTTTATGTAATTTTTGGCTATATTACACATGCCGAGTATGGCAAGGACGATGTTTTGTGGTTTAGAGTTCCAGGTTTTATTCTCAGCACTCCTAGAGAAGCACTGCTCAAGTATGGATGGGTTTATTTCTGCCTTGTTTTTCTCATTTCTAAATTAAATATGATTGCTTCCTTTAGTGATTCCTTACATAAGCATTGTATATTTTGCATTACTGTGGGCCTCATGAGAAGTGCTCAAAAGTATAAACTATTTTATCTAAGGTGGATATGTTTATTATGGGTGTATGATGTGGATGTGTGTATATGTGTGTGTTTTCTGTTAGAAGCATATACATATTATAGGCTTATCTAGGTTTATGATGCATGAATCTTAAGGTGAAGAGTACCAAATGAAATGCCCTTACTTGGATAATTACTATCATGCCATAATATTCTCTTTTAAGAGAGTATGCTGTCTTCTTTAACTGAAGTTGAAGCTATTCACTTATGCGAGTCAAATTACACCCTCATGGACTATTTAATACTCCTGTCAAACTGACTATGATTTTCTCAAACAAGTTTTGGTCCTTAGCATATCTGTTCACTGGAGATGAGTTAGGTCAATACTGGACATTCAGATCTTTCAATTCTGAGAGGCATAGGCCCCTCTGAGATTAAGAAAGGTGGGAAGATCCACTGTCTGTAGACCTCCTTAAGTCCTTGCACTTGACTTTTAAGCTCTTCTGCTCCTGTCAGAGCATGTTTTTAGCTGGGGAAGAATGGGGATGATTCACAGGGGATGCTGTATGTGAGCAGGATAGCAAAGGTCAACACAAGCCACCCAGCACAAAGATCAGGAAAGAGCTGTGACATCAGGGCTAGGAGCACATGTGCGTTGGTGCTTTTTTCAATGCTGTGGTTGTGCCCAGATCCCAAAAGTCTCACTGAATCCTGACCAGTTTACTATCTTGTTCCTCTTTCTTTTGCCAGAAGTTTTAAAACGTTTTGCTTTTTTTCTTTTAAAGATGTTTTAAAGGAATAGTAACTAATTCTTCAGTTTTATCAAGCCTGATTCCTCCCAATAGATCTATCAGGAGATTGGCAGCTGCCATTGTAAAGAGAGGTTAGCACAAACATTCCCTTTCTGCAGTCTGGGTGAAAAGGATAGTAGAGATGTCGGCTTCATGATTTTTCATAGATTCTAGCTGTTGATATCTGGGTTTCCAATTCAGTGCTTTGTATTCTGAAATTAACTTCTCACTTTGGTCCACCAGAGCCCATGTTTGGTGTCTCTTACCTGATGTAAGTTGTGGCCTTCTCACGCTTTTCCCCTAGAAGGTCACGATAGGTTGGTAGATTTTTGTCTACTTTGGACACCAGTCAGTATACTTTATGCTTTATTGGAACACTGCTACAATAAACAGAAAGATTGCTTGTAGTTTTGTAGGTCTGTGCCTTTATCTGTCCAGGAAAGAACAGATTAGTGTATTAAAACATGGTCTGAAAATGCACACTGGTTTTAGAGTATTGCACTTCTGCTTTACCTTTAGTTTAAAATACATTTTAAATCATTTTATACTGTATTCATTAAACATTCTAGCAAATACTCTCGCAACAAGACCAAGATCTTTCAGAAAGGTTAGGAATATGCTTTTCTGATTATCTTGGGTTTATTTATTATTAATTTTTTATTTTCTTTTTTTTTTCTTCTTCTTCTTCTTTGTTCTGTATTCCCCAGTTTAATTAGATGCCTCCTCCTCCTTTTCCCTCAGGATCCTTTACTTTCTTTCTGTAGCAATTTGTGATTTACTGGCTGATTTGAACTCTAGTTTTCTTTACAGTTAAAAAAACCCCCATGTATACTCAGATTTGTGACTGTGGGATTAGTGTATGTGAGGTAAGGCGGGAACATAAAACTAAGAAAGCAAGAGAAAACAACCGGTCCCAGTATGTATGGCAACTGTGCCATAGCTCTGTTATTTGTTTGAATAATGGACAAATGGCAAAACTCCCATTGATTTCAGTGGGAGCAGAAGTTAACTTGAAATGAGCAGCTTTCCTACATGTCTAATATTCTGAGGACTCAGGTGTTAATTTGTGAAGAAAGATCAACACAGATGGGAAAAGTTATAGCTTGTGGAAGAATAGCTGGTTGAAATGCAGATCCACACAGTAAGGGCCTAATCTGCTTGATGCCACATACCGGCTTCAATAAAAGTCAGGGCCCTTGCAGGAATCCAAGCTAAATGATAGTAAAAAGTCTAGAGAGAGACTAGACAAAGCCCCTCACTGGTGTGAAATCGTGTGTACATATAACCTTCCACATACAGATTTGTACATGTGTTTCCTTAGAATAAAATGTTAATAAAAGGAAAATGGCATCCGGGAAGACAAAGCATCCAAGGCAACCCATCTGCACTCTTGTCATATGATAGACTTGGACAAACCTAAAGCTGCCAATACAACTGCTCAAGAAGTATGCCAAGGGAGCAGATGCTACCTCTGCAAGGATATTTTCCAAAGTTTGGCATTCAGGATCTTGCAATTACTATCCAGAGAGGAAGAGGTGAGCAAGAGAAGTGGAATGATGTTGCCTTGGCACCTCCCGGTGTCAGCTTGCCTTTCACATTCACTTGAGTTAGGTCTTTTCAATTCTTTCTTCTTCTGCCTGAGAGAGGCAGCTGGTGTGGAAGTTAAAAAGGGAAACAGCTATGTATGAAAGTAGAATACTGTGAAACTTGATGCTACCTTTAAAATATTTATTCAAAGGCAAATTCATGAATGTGTTTAGATGTATGATGCATAATCATGTTTGGGTTAGCAAAAGGCCCGCAGAGGTACTGAATAAATCTGAGAGATCAGAAGCCAGCGGGATTTTTGTGAACTCAAGTGGTTGGAGTGGAAGATTGTTACGATTTTTAGAGAGCAGCCTTCTGGAGACGAGCAGCTCCGGTGGCACCTCAGTTCCTTGGGAAGGCTGGGGCATCCGTTCAGAGCCCTGCGGGGATGCCGGCTGAGCCCATGCAGGGCAGGCGCAGTGCACCTCTGAGAAGCCAGGAGCTGCTTCTGTGCGAACCGCTGGATGCCAGTGGGGCCAGGCCACTGCGGCGAGCTGTCACAGCGTGCCTGCACCGTGGGACATGGCGTGAAGGGTGGGGAGAAGCGGGGACTGCCGTGGTGCTGCGACTAGCTGCCGGCTCCGTCCAACGGGGTTAGTGCTCTGCTCTGCACCACCCACAACCAAATCCAGATCTTTTCCTTATAAAAATGAATCCTCTGTAGAATTGTTTAAACAATTCTCATGGTTTTCATTCCCTCTATTATTATTTTTTACAATTACTGATTGTAAAGGGGTAATGTGACAGCCAGCAGGCCCGTGTGCAGGCGCTCAGCTTTTCCTTCAACTTCCATGTTGTTTCCTTCAGCATCCACGTTGCTGTGCCTGACGCTGGGCCATACCTGTGAAAACATCTCTTTTCCCAGCTAATCCGAGGAAACACAAACCTATCTGGCCCGTAACAGCCTCTCTTTCCAAAGGGTTATAGTTTCTGTCAGGCTTGTGCTGTTAAGTCATGTCCCAGTGATTTCTTTAACATGAGAAAATACTCCTTGAGGCCATGCTCGCACTTCTTACTTATCACACACTGTTTGGCTTTTGGACTAAGTACGCTTTTAATCAAGGCCCACCAGCACGGGAACTAGTAAGTGATGAGCTTTGCTTCGTTCTGGGGCTGGAAGAGGGGGAGAGGAGGCAGGCCAAGGCGCGGCCGCGGGGCGAGGGAGGCCGGGACCAGCTCCCAGCAGCAGGTGGCTGCCCCCGGGAAGGGCAGAAGGAGCCGGCGTCGGGCTGAGGGCCATGCCTGTCCTGTGGGCCGTGCCTGTCTGGCGGGCCGAGGGCCATGCCTGTCCCTCCGCGCTCACGTGCAAGCGAGCTCTGTGTTTTCCTACAGCGGCATTTGCCCTTTCCTGCTGTTGGATGCCACAGAAGGTCACCTGAAATGATCTAAATGCACCTTTTGCCTGGTGTGAAGGATGCGGTAGGGAACCTTTGAATGAAGGCGGTGCTTTTTTTTTTTTTTTTTTTTTTTTTGTCCTGCCACTGTTCCCTTTGCTTTTATAGTTCCTGCAGACCAGTACTGTCAGCGGGGTTGAGATTGGCCTCAAGCAGCACCCTCTGGGGCAGCCGGGACCCTTGTTGACAGCCCTAGAGTGACCGTCTTAGGTGTGAACACTCCATCTTACCAGGTGCAGACCCAGGGACTGAGACCTTGGTCTCCATCGGCTCTATGCATCCCTAGAGTGTCACAGAAACCCCAACCGACAATCCACTAAGGAAGAGGTTTTATACTGGTTTTGGCAGCATTCGTTTGACTGGGGGTTAGCAGTGTCCCAAGCAGAAAACCACAGGAACTGAATCTCATTTGCTAGGATTGAAATATAGCAACCAAGGCAGATCATCCTGTCTCACTGTTTTTATGTGTCCCTGAGTCTAAAGTCATTTTTAAAATGTGAGTGATGCAATTTCTTGCATCTTTCATTTAATATGCTGCTTGGTAAACAGTGTTTTAGATTAGTATATTTGTAATTTAAATGAAGACAATACATCAAGTCAAGTCAGAAAAGAAGGAAGAAGTTTAAGGAATGATTGATGCCTCTTTCAGCATTATGCCCTCTTCAAAAAGAAAGAAAAAAATAGGCATAAGGAGAGGGAAGAGGTGGGATTATTGAGGATCTAGTGGGGCAAGGGAGAAAGAGAGAAACTATTGTTCACGGGCGGAAATACACTATTTTTAAAACCACAGTCAGCTCTGATAGCTGAATCTGTTTTCTTCAAGCGCACTAATAAATTCTGCCTAATTCATTTTTTATTCTCTCTTGGGGTCTGCTTGCACATTTGCCTCAACAAAGGAAGCATCATGTTACTTCTTTTAAATAATTGATGGCTCTTGGTCCAAGCCAGCTTGAAGGAAATTCAAAAATAGGTACTGATTGAGTAAATACCCTGCCTCCCCTCCCTGCTCCCACCCGCCATCCCTTATTTATTTTTGCAGCCTAGGTGACTGGCAGTTGCCGATGATGTCATGGCAGCTTTGGGTACACCCAGCACTTAACAGCTCTGATTTCATTTATGTATTTATTTATATTTAAGAAAAGGAGAAGCTGTTAATTGTAAACTGTCTGATGGAGCTAAGAGCTCTTAATAAATCATCAGCAGCCTTGCGTCGTAACAGCCAGGGATGGACTTTTAAGAGGCTGTGGTTGGAACGGGTACCAAGAAAGGCACTGGGGAGACTGGCGTATATGTACTCTCCTCTTCACTGGGGAACGTGGTATGCTCAGGGTACCCATGGCTCAATGGTCTCCATCGCGTTGGTTGTTTGCAGGCTTTGTCATGCCACCTCTGACAGCAGCGTTGTTTCCATGGAGTAAGTCATTTTATGGGATAGCACGGATTTGCCAAAGCTCTGTGATGTCATTTTTAAAGACCCACCCTTTATGATTTCCCCTTCAAGTTATTCAAAACCAGAGTGGTCTCAACAACAAAGCCCAGCAATATTTTTTGAGCACTTTTCTCCTTTTTTAGCTAGTTTTGGATGGGCAGTATGGTCTTTTTCTGCTGTCTTTACAGCAAATATTGCCACAGTAAGAACATTGTTGGTGTAAAATACTGCATAGGAGAAGAGAGTGGAGGAGTTCACATCTAGTGAGTTTTGCATTCGTACCCTGATTTGCAGTCCACCTGGCTTCATGCCTCCCCAGTTTTCCTAGCAGTGAGTTAAAGGGCTGAAGAAAAGTTTGTGGAAGGTGGCTTCTGCATGAAATTGTTATCCCTTTTAGGTTTTCTTTGTAAGGTATACTGACGTTTTAGAATGTTACTTATGCAATGTTGCATAAGTGATGCTCATCTATAAAAGGGGCTGATGTCTGCAGGAAAAAAATGGGGAAGTTTGGTTGTTTTTTTTTTCTGAACAGGCAAGTCCTGCAGTTCATCTCAATAAATTATTTTCATGCATGAAACCAGCGCTCACCTAGTAAATAACATAAGGTCTTCTTGACCTTGCAGTGTTACGTGGGCATGCATGCCATTCAGCTGAACTACTCTAGTGTCCAATACCTTGGAGAAATTGTCAAGTATTTCCTCTGATGCCATGCTTGTGTCACCCACGCTCGCTCGGTGTTCCTTGCTGCCTGCTAACGGCGCTCAGGCCACGGAGCAGTTTGAGTGCCCACAGCCATAGCAGGATCAGGCAGGGCCTTTCCAGCTGGGAGAGCAGAGCACCATCAGGGGCATGTCCACATGAGTAGGTGCAGATGGACTGGAGCGGACTGAACGTGGTTTGGCTCTGGTCTGGAAGCCATAGAGCTATTTAATGTGATGCTGTCATCAGGCTTATACTCTTATTGTGTATTATTGGTAGTGTTAGATCTAGAAGCTCCAATATGAAGACTGATCTGCCGGGAGTATGCCATGTAATTTTTGCCCTCTTTTCCCTCCCATAAAGTGAGTATTGTCTCCAGTGAAGTAAGCATTGTCATGGCAGATAATCTGATTTACAAAGAAAGCTTTCTTTCAGAAATGGAGTGATGGAGCCAGTTCTGTATATTTCGCTTCTTCCCTTCCAGAAATGGACCTCTGGGATCTGTATTAAGGAAACTATAGCATTTAGGGGGGGCAACGTAGAGACGTGAGTTCATTGTTTCTGAGGCATTACAATCCAGGCAGCAAGAGGACGATGCAAGAATGAAGCTTGAAACAGTAGTATTAAAACACGCCTGCCAAAGCGAGGAATAAAATGGCATATTTGGGTTTCTACAGTGTCCTGTACTCTGAGTAGTTCCTCTGACCAGTGTGGTGCACATTGGTGCACAACAATGTGTAAGAGGTTTTTCAAGTGATTGTGAATGCATACACATTGTGATACAAGTGACTGCAGTATACGGAAGCTTTTCTTCTGTGTGGTGCAAAGTTTGGAAGCAGAATTTAGAGATTATTCAAGTTGTCTCTTTATCTGCCAAAAGAAGAGGTAAAAAATTAATTTTGTGATGAGAAGAGCTTAAAACCAGCACACTACCACACTTTGTGTGTTAATAGTCTTTTGCCGTAGAGGGAAATCAAAAACTTGCTGAAGGCATAGCATTCTAAGGTATATCTATTAGCGTGTGCTTAACTCTGTTGCCTGGGAGCTTTTATTAAATGCAATGGCCAGGAAAATTGACCTCACATTTTGTGGTTTTTTCTTTTGGGGTTTGATCCTAACTCGCATCACATACATGTATAAAGCTGACAATTTACTGATTTATCAATGAAAAAATGCTTAGTTGGGAAAAAGGGGAAAACCTTGCAATAACATCACAGCTTTGAAATACAAGCTGCATCAGAGGATATGACTGTGTTATTAGGTGTAATAGGGACCCTTCTATCCATGAACATAATGCCATATAACAAATATCATGAGACAAAATAAAACCAGTTTCTCTGATGGTTGGACTCTTTGGTTGTGAAATGCTATTGCAAGCATTCTGTTTAGGAAGAGAAGCTAAAAGCCTCTCGAGGGTATATAGAAAATGCTGATCTTGAATGTATAAATGGACATATTTTAATCCTTAAGTTATTAATTATTGCTCATGATTAATTGTAATTATTTTATTACTACTCCAAACCCTTGGGTCAAATTGCACACTGAAGTCGGTAAGAAATTTGCTGAAGAATCTCTTCATTTGGTACGTTATCATTATTATATTGAATATGGGACGTTATCAGTTGCGCTTAAGAGACCAACTGGTATCACACCATCAAATTACAGGATATATTTGGGTTGCAGGCGTAACTCCATTTCTTTCAGTGGCATCAGATATTACTGTAAATTTAATGCACAAAGGGAAGGGGAAATAATCCCTTCACCCACAAAGACATAAATTAGATGTTACCCCATACTAAAAAATGTAACCCTAAATGAAACTTAGATTCAGGGAAGTTCAGTGCATACAGTCAGTACATATGCTCTGTTCAAGGGAACGGGAAGTACTTTCAGATTAGTCTGTTTTATTGAGGATTTTCCAGTGGAAGAGCTTGGCACCCTCCTCCCTCTGGCCAGCCCTACCTTCCGAGTGCCTCTCTCTCTCCTCAAGTAACCAGAAGAATCTTTTTCTTTTGAACATCTAGCTTGTAATATACATAAAAGCAGAGTTTGCTTTGATCCTGACAGTGAAACGTTTATTTTTAAACTCGGCCTGGGCTGTTGTCCAGCAATGCTCTTTCCTTTGCATCATGCCCTGGGTTTCAGCTCCGCAGCCTGCCTGGGTGCAGCTGAACCTGCTGCAAGAGGGACCTGGCTTGATGGGTCCTGCTGAGCTCCCTCCCTCTCCCCCCCCATTCCTCCTTCTCCTCTGGTTTTGAAATTCAAATTGAATGCAATTTTCAGCTCATTTGAGCCAGAATATACTCTTGCTGAGCTTCAGTGGCTCTTAAATTCAAACTCGCAGGAGAAAACAGATATCATCTGTCACCGAGGGTGGGAAAGGGTGTCCTCCCCACATTTTATTCATGGGAGGCAGGGCTGCACTGACTAATTCCAGTCTTTCTGACTAATCACTCACTGGCAAACTAATCAGCTAATCGATGCAACTGGTTTCTTGTAGTTTGGTCTCTTTCTGCAGGGTTTTTTTTTAATTTCTCCAGCCTGTTTAGTGTTTATATTTAATGTCCTAGAAGTGTCCTAGCTGGAGTGCCTGCGTTCACATTTGACTGTAGCTGCTTGTCCCTGGTCTTGTCTTCATCACAGACTAATCACTTCAAAGAACTACAGATGAAAATGCCCCAAATTGGATAGCTGGCAGAGAAGAGGTGAGGGGAGAGAGATTTTTCAAAAGAAGCTTAAAAAAATGGAAAGGGACAAAGGGAAAAAAAAAGTGTTAATGCATTAGTTGTTATGTCAGCAGGTTTAGGACCGTGTACATCTATGGGGTACATACCATAGCTACTTACTCTGCCAAATCTGTTTCATATTAACACACGTACCGATATCTCATCAGTCACTTCATGGGAGGTGGTAGTCCTGCTTAAAAGTAGAGAAAATACAACTCCCTATTTTGCCTTACTGCTTTTTTGGTTGTTTGTGTTTGGCTTTTTTATATTCTTTATGAAATATAAAGACTCTTGCAAAGAGGGCCAGCTACTGCTTTTATTGCACTCCTTTACAAACCCCTCTTTCATTTGGTGAAAATAGCATTGGTTTGGAGATCGGCAAACTACTTTCAAAAGGAAATGTTGCAAGAAACAGCAATTTGGTAGGTGTAAGGGCAAAACTAAAGTACAGTCTGTGCTAGTAGAGAAAATAGGTTACTTAATCTAACAGCATGATAGCATTTTAATGCTGCTCTGAGCAACATCAGCTTGTTACTGGCAAAAATCCACAACCTGAATTTTTGTTGTAGCAAAATCTACATGCCGTAAAGGATGTCAGAAATAGATGGGACATCTGCAAATGGTGAGAACATACTAAAGTCAGACTGGAAATAATATCAAACAGCATCCTGGTCCCTCAATTGTTTTGTATGTTCTAGAGCCTTGATATATTTCTAAACCTGGCATGTGGTTGGAAATGGCAGTTCTGCAGCTTTCTTGGTGCCTGTTCTTTGTTCCTAATACCAGACAGGGGTTTGTGTAGACTTAGGGCCTGATCCTGTAAACAGTTTTGTATTTGGTATGCTAATGTCACCCAAACTGAAATTAAACTTTGTGACAATATTCAGTTGTCCCTTTGGGCACCTTAATTACTTCCAGGTTTATGTGCTGTAATCCCTAAAAAAATACTTTTTTGATGTGAGCTGAGTCAAAGCAGAGAGCTGGCCAGTCCACGATAGCCAGAGACAGATGCCTTGCACGGAAGCCAGCGCACTGTTATGGCAGAACTTCCGTTATTTTGTCTTAGAGGGTCACTGGCAAAAAGCAGGGGTGAGAAAAGAGGGCAGCCTTAGTGCCTGTTAGGAGTAGCCCAAGCTCACCTTTGGGACACAGGCAGTGGTTAGAGACCTGGATCCGGATCACGGTGGAGTTTAGAGAGGTGACAGGCACGTGGCTGCCAGGGTAGAAGGAATTGATTTCTGGTGGTCTTTATGGTTGTAAATGTTAGCCCTGATGTTTTTACAGTTTCTGAAGCAGGGGACTTTGGAATCTCTTTTTAAATTAGGCAATTAAATTCAGGTTAAGCCCTGTTTTAGGCACCTCGGTGCCTCTCTGAATCTTCCCCTTTGTCTCTAGCGGCTGTTAGACATTGACACTGACCTGCAAAGCTGGTACTACAAGTCTTTATAAAGAAATCTGATATTCCTATGGAAGTTATGATGATGTATGTAAATCAGCTGCCATATCCACACTGTCACCTCTTCGGCTGAAAAAGAAGGGCAAATCATTTCGTTGGTAGCTGCTGAAACCGTCAGCTGCACTGTCATTAATACCCTACCCTCTTTCCTGGAAACTCAATATGTCAGCTACCTGATGTACCCTTCCTCTTCCAAGAATACATCTCGCCATTCCTTCAAATTCTTCTTGAGCTAGGACCTCCCATCTGCCAGTTTATTGTTCTTCTTCTGGCCCATTAGTTTTGCTTCCCATTCTTTTTTCATAGCCTCATGTGTTTTTTATAGTTTTGTCATGTGCTAATGACCAGAGTGTCTGAGCTCCTTTCAGGAGTGTCTGTAGTGGTATGTCCAACTGCTATTATGCCTTTTTCTTTCCTCTTCTTGTGGGGAGCACAGTGCAGGGTAAAGCATTAGGTTTTGAGTTTTTTTATATTGCTGTGATATGTACACCTGCATCGTCACAACCCTGCTCACCCTCTGCCTATAAAGCATCCCCTGGCCTACCCTGTTTGGACTTTGGTGCTGGATCTGTTCCTCAGGGAGATTTGCCCAAATTTCTTTCAGTGGTCTCTGGGAAAAGACTGTCCATGTGGTATCACTTCTCTGGAACAGGTCCCTCTCTGTGGATGTCATTGCTGAACTTTCTTGTTCCACACCCTCTATCTGTCTTGCTGTTTAACTCTCATGGTCCCAGAGATCTTCCATCATCAGTCCGCTTACCTGTAATTTATCCTTCAGGGGCCACACGGCAGCTGAAGCACTTGCACAGAAACTTCATGCTGGAATTTGTATAATAGGAAGTATTTTGCTTCGCAGCAGTGCAAGAGTCGTGGAAATCCATGTGAAATAAGAAGTGCCTGCCTCCTTGCCTTGGTGGATCTCCTGGATCTCACCCCTCTCTGGCACTTGCCCGCCTTTCAGACCACAGCCATCTTCCTTGGTTTGTGTTTGGCCCATACACAAAGCTTTCTGTTGCAGAAGGAAGCAAAACTCTGGCTGATGTCAATGAACATTGGCATTGATGGGATTTTTACTTAAATTAAGTCTCTGCAACTCACCTTTTTGTTGTAGCAGATATTCCTGTACAACTATTAAAAAGCAGCAGTTCCACCTGTAGAGTTTTCCATGTGAGTAGACTCTTGTGCACCCAAGGAATCCTATTAGAGAGGAAGAAAAGACTGGATTGCAAGGCACAAAACTCCTAACATTGTTGTCCTGTCCTATAAAAAACACCTCGTGGTGTGTCTGTGTGAGTTTTGCATATATAGGTGTGTATGCATAAAGAGATACGCTTCATGATATCTCCTAAATAGCGGATTACTTGTTGCTATTTGGAGGTCACTGCCACTGGGTGACCTGCAATTCCTGCTTGATTATAACATGCTCCAAATTCAAATGAATAAATAACTGCCAACCAAACTGTGGGTGTTTGTGGTACTGAGCCTATAATCAGGTTTTTGCATTTTAATTTTGTATCTACTTTTAAGAATACATATGTTAATCTTCCTGATTGGTTGTTATTCTTCTTTATCATTCTATATATATTTTTTGTTTCTTTCTTTCTTTACGATGGTTTGAGAAATTTAGTAGTGTAGGATCAGAACCGTTCTCTTTGAAACTATCTTTAAAAGTGCTATTGACTTTAACAGGATTAGTGGTCATGTTAGGGAGCCTGAGAAAGTGGTCTTATGGCACACACAGCATCTGATTCCTACAAAACAAACCTGGTCAAGTCAACTCTTTCCCCAAGTCATGTTTTGTTCTGTCCTGGCACAAACTAGACTGGGACAACAAATTGTATCACCAAGGAGGCATGACATTAGTCTTGCGTATATTTTCACCAGCCTTTGTATTGCCATGGCAACAATAGTTTTAATTATGGAGAGCCAAAACGGTAACTTGTATATCAGATGGGGCTCAGTTTTCCCTGTGGACAAAACTCTGATTAGCCATTGGAGAAAAGCTTTGTGTCTTGGTTTTCCTCCCAGGCTGGATTTTATTCTGTGCATTAACAGACAGCTGCTGTGCTCACGGGGCGAACTTGGAGGGGCTGTGGCCGGCTGGAGGGCTGCTGGACGGTGACCCGGCAGGAGGTGAAGTGACCCTCCTGTCTCGGGGCAGCCTGGCACCGTGGTGGTTTGTGTGTTTAAGAACAGTTCTCTCACTAAAGGACCGCTCGTGGCTTCCCTTTAAACCGCTGGAGATCTGCATATTTGGAAAAGGCTGGTGTGAAGTGATGTCTAATAATCAGCCTTGACAGTCTTCAAGATTGTGCTTGGGGGACAAACAAGGAGCTCCTCTTCAGTAGTAGACATGAACATTTGCAAAGCAGATCCACATCCAGCTGTGACATGGGAAATATGTCTGCCTGGTAGGATGCAGGTCAGGAATGGCTTTCTTTGCAGTGGCAAGGATGGTATTTAAGTCACTTTTCCAAGATGGGGCATGTGAGGGCAGTGACCAAAAATATTTATATCACTCAGGGAATTCATACCAAGAGAGAAAAAAAATTGTTGATGCAAATTAGTGGTGGTTGGTTTTATATATATATATATATATATATATATGTTTGTAAATAATCAGTTCTGTGGACTTCTAATGCATTCATTTCCTATTTTGGATGAATGGTGGCCCTTGGTGCTTATGGTAAAGCTGCTTCTGGGTTTGTGAACTTCCTGGCAGTGTCTGAAGAGCAGAGAGGCTGGTGAGGAGGTGGAATGCCACATAACTTTGTCCGGATCTTCTCTGACACGCTGAGATTCCTAGCGTATGTTTTCGTGATTGCAGGTCTGAGACAGCATCGTCAGGAGTTTACGGCCAGAGATCATGAAATCACTGAGAATAAGAGTTGCACACTGTTAAATAGAAATTCAATTATTCAAATGTGGTTTCAGAATGCAGGGGGCTCAGCAAGCATGTAGGCTAATATTTAGACTTGCTGAATCTCTAATCTCACTCCTTACAGATTTGTAACAGCTTTTTTTACAACAAAAAACCATGAGCAGGTATTTCACTGGTAATTGTACTGTTGATTCACCTATACTTTTTGAAATTTAAGAAGTCTTGCCTCTAAGATTGTGATTTTGGAATTTGAGATCATAAACTAAGCCCTCTTATGAAAGAAAGTAAGAAGTTTGCTGCTGTTTAATAAGATTTTATGGTAAGTATGGCAACGGTAAGTCTGTCAGTCCCAGCTTTGCTGCACATGTGTAGCTCTGTGCTTTGAGACCCTTGAAATGTCTGTTTTTAGGACATCAGCAGGGGGCTAATGAAAAGGCTTTGTTGATTTTAACGAATTGCAAGCCACTGTAGCCAAAATAAATATAATCTGCTTTTTGGATTAGTTGTCACACATGATTTTACCTACTAACAGTGATTAAAGAACCCTGGTGGACCAGAAGCATAGCTGCTCTCTGGTGACTGTTGCTAAAATAGCAATAAACAGAAGTAAATAAAGACAGGGCATTAGTTATCTTTAATAAACAGTGACACTGCATATAATGTTGGGGGGAGACTTCAGAAACCTGCGTCGTGTACAGCAGTGTCACTCTTCGTGGCGCAGAGAGTAGTGGTCATGTCGGATGTCTGGAAATGATGGCATCACCAAGCTGCTTTCCTTGCGTGAGGGGGCTGCCGACCCACCCAGACACCTCGTGAAAACCTTCGTCACTCAGCAGTTTTCATCCAGCCGCAGACATCAGAACAAAGTTGAAAATGTCCAAAACAGGAAAATGAAGGGAGCGTTAATTGCTTATGTAATTATGCAACCTCCGAGCCACCGTTACTCCATCCAGTTAATGAATGGAAGGCCAGCGCTTGTCTCTCTTATCTTAGTCTTTGTAAACTGATAAAAAGAATTACTTGCCCCTGCTGACATCTTTTATCCCTGATGTTTTCCCAGTAATCAAGGGTGGGTGTGTTTCCTGATCCCCTTCACGTTTGTTGTGAAAGGCAACAATTATAGTTGATGGTATTGTACTACTCCTTTGGACTCACTGTTGCTTTTAATCAGTGGATAGAAGAAACAAAACAAACGAAAGCATGTTCTCTCTTCTGCGAGGGAGTTACTGCTGCAGTACTGAATGTTGGGATCGATTTTAGGCTCTGTCTTAGGGGGAGAAACACCTTACTGAGAGTGGCAGGGAATGGAGGAGTTTCCCTCCATGAAAAGTCAGGGCTTTTGAAATTAAAAAAATGAAGGCATAGCAAAACAGGAGAAATATTACTTTAAGGAAAAATAGGGAGAGGGTCTGAGCTTCCTAATAAATCTTCAACTTGTATTCATCTGTCCCTAATTGTATAACCCTGGAAGGCACATGGCACTGTTCTGCAAGGAGTTTATCTTTTACATGACAGCTAAAAAACTTCAAATTAATCAAGAAAACATCCTCAGGCTTTTTTAGAATTGTATAACTCCTTTTTGATGTATGGAATTAGATTCTTTTTTGGTGTTTTTGGTGAAGTTGTGCAGCAGTTACAATGCACTTCTAGCTTTACAGTCTATGGAAAAAATATTTTGATACCCTGCTCAGGAAGGGAGTAAGACCCACCAAGGACCCATCCTTCTCTTGGCTGGCAGTCATTAGGAGTTTGGAGTCTTGCCCGATGGTGTAATTCAAATCTTGACTGCATATCTTATTGGTTAAAAATAGGAGCCAACTCCAGCTCATCAGTTTTGCTAAGAAACTATTGATTGTGATTAGCAAGCTTAAAAATAATTACCTTGTGTGTTCATTGCTATCTTTGGACATAGTCTCATATTCCTACTGTTATAGAAAGTATTGAGCAGCACAATAGGGCAATTTGATGACTAAGGTGTTACACTGCGTTGGTGGGAGAAGGGTATTGAGCACTTCTTAATTGTTCCATCTCCTGGTCATTAAACAAACACACAACACCTAGACAGGGGAGAAAACCCACTGGCCCTACTGAAGGGTACAAAACGAGCTATCCACCCCTACCATGTTCCCGTGGCAGGACAGATATCCAGGCCTTCCCAGTTTCAATCATCACTCTCTCCACTCAGCTCTTCTTCAGCAGGAGCCACAAGCCCACCCAGCACCACAGGTGCTGCACCCTGGGGAGGCGTGAACAGCTGATTTGCTTAGACCTTTGCTTTAACTCCTGATTTAAAAGCCTGATGGTGCTGGTTCATACTTGGTAGCAAGTTGACCCTGAATGGCTGACTCAGGTGATACCTGTAAGCCTGCCTGCCTCTCTGGAAGCTGTTGTTCATGTAGCAGGAACGGTTGCAGCAAGCAGCTGAATTGTTGTTACTTACAGCACTGCGCATTCAAGTGAACCAGCGTCTACTTCAGTCTGTTGGAGCCTGGGCTGCCTGCTGAGCGTGTGAGAAGAGCTACCTATACCTGTCAGGCTGCTAATGCAGGTCAGTAGCCACTTCAGGGGGCCACCTTCCCCAGGCTTTAACTCTTGAGCACCCTTAGAAAAGCTGGTTTCTTGCCATGCTGCTCCTCTCTGTTGAGAGAGCCTGGGAAGAATAACTTTTCCATTTGAGTTTGGTGTCAGAAGTTGGATGATGAGAACACTGTTGTGTGATGCTATGTCTGTAGGATTTCCCCACCTTGTTTTGTAGCTTTTGTATCCCCCTATGAATACATTGGTAATTTCAAATCCTAACACTCCGTGATGCCTAGTTTGTTTTGCATTTTCAATTTGTATTTCTCCCAGAGTTTTACTGTTGTACTGGTTTGGTGCGTATCAGGGTTACCCTCAGCGGGCACTTGATGTGCTGGTGGGGACGTGTGTGATAACATGGGGTAAAATACAAATTATACAGGTGTTTTGCAACCATGGGTGCTTGCTGTGGGGTTGTGTGTATCGAGCAAGTCTCGTTTGCGCAACCAGCTAGTGACCTGGGGGCCGGGTGCAGGCAAACTCTTGAGGCCACTTGCAAGTCATGTGAAACTGTGTGTGTGTGTGCGCAGGAGAGGGATTTGTCCCAGTTTTTTGTCTGGTAATGGTAGCTTTTGAAATTGAGAGTCAGAATTCACTAGGGAGGGGGAAATCACTTACTAAGGTGTTTGCTTGTGCAATGGACTTCATGCCAGCACAGGTGGGAGAGGCAAGCGCTGGGTCGCACCAGGGCTGCTGCGCCTCATGTGGATTTGGGGTTTTGCATTGCTTCAGGAGCACAGGAAAATGAAATGCAAGGCTTCAGTATGGTAGCAAGGGAAACTGTGGGCCTGTTTGCTTTCTGTTGCACTGTGCTCTGTGTCAGAGCAGGAGATGCAGATGGACTGCAGCTGCAGCTCTGAGAAAGCCGAGCTGGAGCAGGAGCCCTGTGGGGGTGGCTGAGGAGCCACAGTGAACCTGGTGGGAAGGTGCAGCTCTTCCTCTCGCTGCCATGCAAGGGACGTTGCGACAGCCCTGGAGAAGGTCTGGGCTGTGTGGATAGACAGCAGGTGATGGCACTGGAAAGAAAAAAACCAAAACTTCATTGACAGGAGTTTCTGACAGCAGCTTTATGCACTGAAGGTATTGTCATATGCTTTTTAAGACTAAGTGACTCTAAACCTGTATACTGCAGTAATTTCTTTATAAATATCTGTGTAAACTCTCAATAGATTCATACACATAAGCTATATATTTCTAAACAATTTGCTGCAAAAATACTCGGGCTGACTGAGAAAAGTATTATTGGCGGAGCTATTTTTTTTTCCCCTCTGTATTGAAAAGGGCTTAGGCTTGAGCCCTTAAATTCAGCATCCTGTATTAGCATGATTCCAGGACTTGCAATGATTTATATAAGAGCTTGAAACATTTTAAAAATATATTTTTCATGTTTAAACACAAATGATAGAACTCTAAAATTTGATCTATTGGGCTATACCAGAGCTAGACGTGAATGTTGTTTCGCTTTCCTGTGGTTTGAGTACCTGTTCTTTCACCCAGGAGACTGCAACATATTTTTTCGTGTCTGGCTGTCTTGGTCTCAGATACTTATGTGCCTGCAACTACTGCAGTTTCTGATTGTTTCACAACACTTCTGGGAGAATATTATTACCTTAAACGTATCGCTGGCTCATGAATACTGAGTGCCTTTCTTTAGCACAGATGAACTTTGACAAGGCTTTTGGCACTTTGTGGGAGGAAGGGTGTGATTTGGAGGAAGTTTACTAACAAATGTAACAAGAGCAATGGCATATTTTGCACACCAACAGGGAACACGGGGCTGAAACCTGACCAGTTTTGGCCATGGAGAAGCTGAGCTAGTCAGAAGCCCCCCATTTGCTTTATTTGCCACGCAAATGTAACTGTTATATAGCCTATTGACTACACAAGCAACTTGTGATCTTACGCAGTCATTTTTTATGTTCCATTTAACACTTTTCTTGACAGAAGCAGTGAGAAACGGGGCGAAATATTTCTGCTTGTGTGTAGTTGATGGCTGAGAGTCAACCACAGCCACTAGCCTGGCAATAATTTGAATTATTACAAACACATGAGAAGAGTAAAAAGATGCAGGGCGAAAAAAAAAAAAAATTCAGCAGGGACATTTCTTAAGGATAATTTTATTAAAAGTTCATGTTTGAAGTGATGTCATCCTTTTCATTCTCTGTATTCAATTGCCTTTCTGAAGCTTGGCATAACTATTCTGATGTGCAGCAAAAATATTACATCAAAGGTGAACGTTTGAATCCTGGCTGAAAAATAAAACGGAGGGCGGTGGGACACAGAGCAGGGGGGAGAACCCCCAAATGACTAAAAGTTCTTAAAAGTAAGATATAAAAGAAAATAATCACTTCTCTCCCCTGACAAATAGTTCAAAAAGTAGCCAACAGTTTGGATCTGGTATGTCACATTGCATACAAATGAAGAAACTGTCACCATCGGTTTCCTTTGAAACCTTTTGATCTTATCTTCTGTAGTAAAGGGCATGTGACTTGATCAGGGCTTCTTCTCTCTGATACATAGTCAGAGTCCTGATCTACTGAAATATCTGTGACAGGTTTCTCCACTCAATTGATATTTTTTTTCCTTTGCCTTCAGTACCTTTGTCTGTGGTGGGTATGGTTCACCCTTCCCTCTCCATCCAGGAAAACCAAGATTCCTAATTTACTTCTACATACCTCTAATACTTAATATTTAAAAAGCACAGTTTCTGTGAGGTGTTTATATTTTTAATATGAGCTATATTAGTTAAGGTGCTTTAGTTGATTAGTATTTTGGTCCAGAACTTGTGAAGTCAAGGAAAACTTTCCCAAAGGACTAAACTGCTCCTGTGGCAATTGATGGCAAAACTGTCTTTGACTTCTCTACTGTGAAGCTGTGCTGTGAGGGAGAGTTGAAATAGGAACTAAGCCCCAGGAGGTCTCGCTGGGCTCCTCTTTGCAGAGTAAAGGCCAGAACAAAATATTCTTGGGTCCATCTGCTGTCACTGCTGGGCTTTGCTGCCGGGCTCCTGGTGGGGGATGCCCTTGCTGGTGGTCGCCCCAGGGTGGTTTCTGCCCCTGCTGAGACCCCACAGCTGGAGGAACTAGTTTGCAAAATTTGTGAGGCTTGCAGAAAAGACAAAGTTTATACCGATTTTCATATTTTAATTTTTTTTCTCTCTTCCTACTTTTTCTGAGGAAGGTAAGCAGTGATTGAGGTGGCCAGGAATTGTCTCTACCCAATCTCACTAATTAAAAAAAAAAAAATAAAAAAAAATGCTGGAGTTATTGAGGCAAAGCAGTTTTAAAATGGGTGAAAGTTAATGGCCAGTGTTTGCACAGGAGGTCGGACTGGGTGATCTCTTTTAGCCTGCAGCCAATTAACCTCTGAGTATTCAGTGTTGCCTTGCCCTGCAGCCTTGCAGATGGGGAGCTGTCTAAGAGAAACCCAAAGATTTCCCGGTCCATAGGAGTGACCAGGCTGGTAGTGGGCTGCCTGCCTGCCTGAGCAGGCTCTGCTCTGTTTGGTTTTCTGCTCAGCTTCTGTCGCCAGCACATCTCCGTTACAAGTAACGAGCTGATAGAGACTGGAAGAAAGCCTGAAGCGTGCCAGCTCGTCTGGGAGGTGCAGCTGGGTAAAGTGCAGCAACAAGTCATTTGCAGTGCTGGTACTGAAAGCTGTTACACAGAGCAATTTTGTTCTTCAGTGATTTTAACACTGCTAGCAATTAGATGCTTTTACGTGGTAAGTGTCCCTCTGCACGCTGAGGTGGCTCATGTGTTCTTCAGAGCTGGAAGAAGGTGGTTGTTGGATGCTTGTGCAGAAGGATGTCTTTGGGAGTCCTTCATCATGTGAAAATCTTCTGGGAGAACCAGAATATGTGGGGCCGGTCCACCAGCATGTTCTTTTGTCACTGAACTTCCTCATCTCCTGGTTTAGCAGAGTAGGAGAGCACATCAGGGCATCCTGCTGGGGCCCAAATATGTGCTTCGGGTGTTTTGCTTCTTGGCTGGCAAGAAAAGTTAGCTTTGCTAACTTGTCTTTGTTTCATCTAAAGAATTTGGCTTTTCCTGTATCTGTGCTTTTTCCCTTATGTCGAGTGTTGTGTGAGGAATAAGAGCTGGTATTGAATAGTGGTGCCTGAAAACTGATGGGTTTGGTTGCTGAAGGGCCTGACTATTGGGATCTGACAATGTAAATGGCATCCAAATCAAAATGGATTTGCCTTTTATCTGTTAACACCAAAGCAGGTCAGATGGCATAACTATCAGCGTGGGTGAAAAAGCAGTCTTCCCGACGCTCCACAGGACTATCAGTTCAATATATTCTGGATGCTTCAGCCCTGGAGTGTAAATGGCCAGGGACAGAAACCCCAGGGGGTTGCTTCCTTCTGCACCATCTGGAGATGTTTGCTGGCTCCCCAGCGCCATTTATCTGGGGTAGGGGGCGCTGGAGCTGCCAAGCAAAGAGGCCTGCTGGTGGTGCTGAGGGCTGGAAGAAAGTCTTGGATGTGGCTGGAGGTAACAGGCTGCCATCGTGACTCCCCTCTCCCTTGGCTGGCTGGTGGGAGGAGGATGGTGGGGACCTGACGAACTCGCCACTTCCCCACCAAGGAGTGAGGGTGTGATGCTTAACGCTCAACAGCAGGGCTTAGGAGATCCAGAAAACCACCTATTTGCTTTCAAGGCTTACTCTGCAATCAGCGTAATTTCTCATGAGGAGTGAATTTTACGGTAGAACAGAAGGTTGGGGAATGGAGTGTTTGCAAAGGGAAAAATAATTATATTTATAGACTGGGAGTCTAAGACCTTTTTGGACCCAATCACTAAATCTGTCTGCTTTGCATACAGGAGGCAACTTATTGGATAGTTTAAAATGTTGGCTACTTTATAATAATACTAATAACAATTTAAAGATTTTCCCAGCTGTTGGAGGATGCCATTTTTCTTTCATAGGCCATTATGTATGCAAGACCAATTGGTAAACTGCAATGTACTGTTCTGTAATTATTCTCCCCTGTAGCTTTAATGAGGAGATCTGCGTGCAGTTTGATGGGAGAATATACTCTGCCAACAGCTACATCAAAAATCAAGACAGGTGTAATCTGCTTACTGTAGTCTGTGAATCCTCACCATGTGGCTATGTTATCTCTAGTGCATGTTTATAGAAAGATGCTTGTAAAAGGATTTAATTTAATGGAATAATGGTAACTGACACTATGAAAATGAAGGGGCTCAAATAATGTGGTGAGCAGTCATATAAATACTAAAGTAGATGATTAAAAAATTGCTATATTACGTCATTCAGCTAACATCATATGAAAGGAAAATACAAATTAAGCCATGTTATGTACTAAAAGAAAATGCATTCTTTCTTACTAACCTAGTCTTGGAACAGACCTTGGAGAAAACATAACATTTTGGACTATGCACGCAGAGATGCGTGCCCACTCCTGCAGTTGCGCTGGTGTGGGCAGATGTGCATGCCTATTGCTGGAGCTCTGCATGGGCACGTTTCCAGGACTGGAGTCCTAAGAGCAGAATATCTTTTAGAAGGCAGATACTCTGCTGAGCTGTAGCCAAAACCTGCAACTTTCTCTCAGGTGGAAGCATAGTTACGTGATGAAAGGACCGGTAGAGACTTCAAGAACCCACTCTGTGGTGGGGAGGCTTAAAGATACTCACACATGATGTGCCTTTGTTTCCTTACCTGTACAGGAACGACAACAAACTATCAGTAGAAAAGCAGCAAAATAACTTACTGTTTTGAAGCCTGTTGAGAAAAAGGAGCATCTCCTTGCTAGCAGCAGTTATGCAAGATTGTTCGATTGGAAAGATAGAATTATTTAGGCAGAACTGTGAATCTAGCTCTTCTTTTCAGAGGCTGAAAGAAATAATACCCAATCACTTGGTGGATGTGATTTATTAATTATCAGTCATTCTTAATCACCTGATACTGACATATATCTAACACGCTGGAGAGTTTAATATCTGAAAGAATACTTACCATGATTTTTCTCAGCAGTCCATTTTTAAGTGCTGGGGGGAGATAATGTGGTGCCAGCACTTAGGTATTGTGTTTCTGATCCTCTATGACTCTGTCCTTGAACGTGGAGCGTGAGTGCACAGAGGATGGCAAAAAGTTCATAGCAAGAGCTATGCTAAATGCTGCCGTGCTTCTCACTGAATTGCTTGAAAGCCTTTGGCTGATAGAATTTGGACATCTTGTGACACTCGGATATTTTTTTTTTTATATTTAACCTTTTTGATGTTAAGGTAAATGGATCTGAATTATTATCCATGCCAAGTATAGTGAAAGTGCATGATCGGGTGTATTATGTTACTGCATCAGGCAAATGTATCTTAAAAAAAAAAATGCTACTGAAAAGCACTTCTGTTGGGGAAAGATGGGGTTGGATGGGAGTTGGGCATCGCTGTTAATTATTCTTATTATGCTGATCTCGCTCAGGTTTTGAGTCTGGTGATTGCACTGACAAAGGAGCAGCCTTGATTTCTGCACATATGTTACAGTTACTTGTAAAACTGGGCTCACAGATTGCTCTGAAGCTTTTACTGTTCCTGCAGAACATTTCCGTATTTCCAGCAGTTTGATCACAAATGCAGCATCTCTCTCCTAATGCTGTGCAGGTTGATAAAACAGTTGCCGAGCTGGAGTCCCTAAAGAAATTATTAATTATCTGGTTAATGTGCATCAGGCTGTGGGAGTGTGAGATTAATCACCAGTGCTGGGATGAGTTGCTGAAGTGGATTTTGGTTTTTCGTCTCCTGTCACTCGGTAATGGCTTTTCCTTCCTTCACCATCAGGTGAACAGGTGCGGAGGTGCTGTATTTTCATTTTCCTGTAGTCGGTAACAGCCGGTGACCAGGAGATGCCTTTTTCTCAGTCCTGCTGCATGAGCAGTTTACAACATGGAGCGCTACCTGCTCTGGATGTTCCAGCTGCGGGAGGTGCTCCGGCAGCACAGGACTGACCTGGGCCTGACCAGATAAACACATTTGAACACAGGCGCTTGGGGAAGGGTGCCAGGGAGGAGTGCTGGGCTGAGCTGCAGCTGGCTCTTCTGTATTCCCCAGGTCTCACAGGGGTTGACTTGCATTTGGATGTGGAATCGCAACTTGACTCCTATTTTGAATGTATTTATAGTACCCAGAATTTTTCGGTAAGTGAACATTCAGCTTGCCTCCTTTGTTTAATATAAACAAAGGAAGAATGTGCTCCTTTATTGGAAAGTTACAGGAGGTTCTTCTAGCTCAGTCTTCAGTGGTACCAGCCTTAAAGCCAAAGGACTGCATAAATATTCAGCCATGGGAGAATGAGTCAGACTCCTTCCAGTGGTGGATCAGTCAGGGTGCTCAGCTGCAGTGTTGCAACACTTGTCCTGCCCCGTTAACTGCTCTTAACTATCAACAGCTACATCAGAAATTGTTCAGTGAAGCCCTGATGTTCTTCCAGAGGTCCCTACTGGATTACATACACTTGTACCCCTCAGTGCTCTGAAAAAAAACCCTGAGGAGTAATTTGTCTTTAAAATTTACAGTGGTGTTGCTACATGAATCTTGTACGTGAAGCCGTAACAGCTCTGCCTCTGGGTCAGGACCATTGGCTGGAAGAGTCTTTTGTTTTAGTGACTACTGGTGAGGAGAGGAAGGATGATGGGATGGAAGGAGCTACATTGTATGCATCTAAAGCAGACGGTTTGCCTGAGGCCAGGGGAGCATCTTCTAGCTAAGAAGGGAAAAAGTTGTAGACAACAGCACAACAGTTGCTCCACTAATACGCATTGAGGGACAGAAGTAGGGTTTTGACCTCTTTCTATTTATAAAGTCTAGTCATTTGAATTATTTCATCTCTAACACAAGTGCCTTTTCTCCCTGAGGAAGTCGTGTAGATGACCACAGCTATTGAGACACTGAGGTGCATGGCACTTGAGACTGGAGACCTGTTTTTAACCTTCAACTTGACTATGTTGTATCAAGCACACACTTCTCTGACGTGAACATGTGGGTATTGGCCTTCTTCAGCTTATGGCATTTGTTTCTTCTTGGCTGAACTAGTGGTTTTCTTGTCCCTGGTGAACTGAAAATTTTTCATTGCCTTGCCACTTCAAAGCAGGCAGAAACGTACTTGTATTTGAGATTGCATCGCACTACTTCATCGCTGAGCTTTTACTCCCCATGTTGTCCTATCCTGAATCCCTCTTCAGCTAAAGATGTTACCTTGGGAGGGGAGGAGAGGTGTGTAGTTCTCGGAGAATTTGCTTTTTATAATAGCAATGTGCTTCGGTCTGGAATCCCTGAACAGCCCCATGGTGGCATATGCATCCATTTGTTTGGCAGGCTATGGTATAACTTGCCATTAAATGTAGGTGACCTGTTTGTGTTTGAAACCCCCTAACCAGTGAGTCAGCACAGCAGCAGTGGGGTTTTAAACATTAAGTAGTCTTCGGGGCTTCAGACTGAGTGTTTGCATCAGAGCTGTTTGGGTTTCTGCTCCTTGTAGAGCTTCCTGAGCTTGTTGTGATAAGTAAAATCAAGTTTACTTTAAGCTCAGCAGTTCCCAGCACTGAAGAGATAAAAGGGGGAAAATAAGACCTTTAGGAGACAAGAACACTGTCTTGATGAGAGGACTGTGTGGGAATGCAGGTCACTCCTTTCTGCATGACTTTGATGGTGATGTGCCCGTTTCTTTATGCATGGTTGTGTGAGGGTGCGTGCAGGTGGGCTTGCCTGTGGTGGTGTAGAAGTCATGCAAAAGGAGTGTAAAACTTCCTTCAGTGTAGGAACCATAAGGGCAGTAACTCACCAGACTCTTCTGTAGCTGTTGATCTCTGGTGCTTAAAAATAAGTAGAATAGCAGACTTTCAGAGGAGTAAATTGTGCAAATCCATGCCTAATTTACATGTACGATCACCTTGGCTGCTTGTACAAATCAGGTAATTGCGCATGCAAATAGCTAATTAACACAATTAGCTGATCTGCTGATGCAGTCTCAGGATCTGTAAGTGTGTACTAGCCATGTATTCATCATGTATCTGCAAACCAATTGTATGAAAGAAGTCTGAGCCCTCATAACCATTTGCAGGTGTGGGGAATGGCTTCTTTTTTAATATCGCAGTTTTTTGGCTTTGGGATGGAGAAGCGTCTAATGGGGATCCCAACTGTTATTGCAGTTGGGATCCAAAATCACTTAGGTTTATTGGAAAAATTTCACTTCAAAGTAGCAAGCTGGCATCACTGCTGAGGCACACTCCCAGCACTGCAACCCATGGCCGGCTAGCCGGTCTGGTGGCACGGAGGCTGCAGTCGTGCCCATCTCATATAAATTGCTCCACGTGAGCACAGGGCTGTGCTAGCTTTGGCCTATGGCTTCAGAAAAGTACCTGTGAACAACACTTGTTAAATATCTACTGCTTATTACTTTTAGATAAGCAAAATATTTCAGATTTTAAAGCTGCCTGCCTCCTCCTACCTTGGTGGGAAAGAATTTACTGAAAAAAAAAAAAAAGTTAGAGAGTGCGTCTCTGGATTTCAGCTGTTTGTCCAACTTAAGAGCTCTCCTCCTTAGCATTTGACTGCTGAACAAAAATACCCAGGCAAGTTTAAACAAGTAAGGTGTCAAAGTTTTGTAGCTGCATCAATGGACACGAATTAAGAGTCCAGGGATTTCAGAAGTGTTGTTCCCATCTTTCTTTCTATTATTTTTATAGCTGTTATGGGATGGACAGACACCCTTAATCATAGTAATTATGTATATTTTTAAAGCAAACATAATGTGAACTTGCAATCAGTTCCTACAAATAATTTGTCGTCAGCATTTGTGGCTTCAGGTTGAGTCTGCACAAAAGTAACAGCATAATCTTCTGAAAGCAGGTATTTCTTGAACTACCTTTAAAAAAAATGTTTCCTAGTTATAAAATAGAAAACTGAAGCCTGTGTATTAGACTCGTGACTCTACTTAACATCCCAATTGCTCTCTGAATTTCCTTTCTTACAAGTGTAGTAGCTTTATTTTAAAACAAAGATGAAATATGCCAATACCACATAACTAGCCAGGATTCAAATCCTAGCAAAAGGCTCATGTCCAAGACCACACCACTGTGTTGTCTTTCATATTTCTCACATAGATGTCTGTGGGATGTAGAGTTTTCCTTACTCAGGGGACTTCAAAACACATTGAAAAGCAATGAGTTAGATGCTGATTGTGCAGGGACTGCGCTGGCAAAAGGAGCGCCTTGTTACATGCTCCACAGTAACACTCTCGGATCCTTAAAATCTGCTCTGTGAAGGGAATTTAATGGGGCCGGGAAAGCTGGGATGTGTTGTTTACTGCTGTGAAATGTTTTACTACCATTTAGGTAGCCACCAGACAAAGACCTAAGGGACTTCGGTGTCAGACCTTGTGTGAAAAAAACATATTTCTGGTAGAGCTGTACCCATCTGGTGGTAGGTGAGTGCAGAGTTGAGTGAAGAGTGTCAGCCCTGAGGGGGTCGTGAGGTCCCTCCCCTGAGGGTCAGGGCGTTTCTAAGCAAGTACAGGGAAAGCCCCTCAAATGTAGAACAAACAGAAAAAAACCTACTTAAAGGTACATTTTTAAGAAAGCAGAATGAAAAGCGTAGTGGAGACTTCCACGCTTCTCTGCAAGGTACACTGTGAAGAAGCATAAAGCCTGTAGAGAGCCTCTGTCAAGTTTTGTGGTGATGCTATTCAAGGTGGGAATTAACACGCACACCACCACATCACACCACCCTTCCCACCACCCTTCCCCTTCAAAAAAAACCCAAAACCAATCTAGAAAACAAAACAAAGCCCAAAGAGACAAGAAGTCCAAGTCTTGGATGCTAGTTGGCATGCTGATGCCTGAGAGCGCATCCAGCCCGCAGCTCACTCTTACCAGCCTCAGGGTCTGAGCCCTGGGAACAGAAGGGAGGAATCTTCTCCCTCTTCCAGCATGTGCTTTGCAATTATGCATGGAGTGACAAATAATGATTAGCAAGGAGCTGAGGCCTCTGTGCTGTGAAAGGGAGCTGGGGAGGATGGCTTTACTCCTGGCCATGCCAAGCTTTCACCTCTGCTGCTTGCTTGGTCTTCAAAGGAATGGTGGTAGCTGTGTATTAAACGCTTTATTTAAAACTTTGTTTTGACAAAACCAAAAGCTTTTATGTTTTTATAACCAATTATTTTTCAATTAATCTTAAAAATTAAAAAATAATTTGCTGTAAAAATCTTTCCCATTATTGATCAGCCAAATTTCCTCATGGGTGACCTGGAATTGAAAATTAATGAAAAGTGAGCAGTCTGCTTCTAAAGGCCAAACAATGAGACTTGGGGAGAAAGAAAACTGAAAGTAAGACAAGTAAAGTTTCTTTAGCACTTCATGTTGGGACACCTTAAATCCTGCTTTTAGCAGGTTGCAGAACCGCTTGCAGAATTGGGGCTGAGGCTGTAAGATGCTGAAGTGCCTCGTAGAAGGAAAAACTCCACACGTCTGACCTGACACTGGCTGTGGGCTGTACAGTGTCGGTCAGAAAAAGAAAGAGCCATCTATTAAACTGTTTGGAAGTGGGAAGAGCAGACATCATACTTGGGTATGGTGATGACTTCTACACTTTTGGTTAGTTGAAATGCTGTTAATATCTATGAATACAGGCTTAAAGCCTTTTTTGAAACCTTAGGAATTACCTGTCCCTTAAAATGAGACGGCTCGTTCTTTGGCTGATCTACAGCCTATTGAATTCAGTGGGAAAACTTCTACTTGTGCTGGGATAAAGTTCCCAGTCCCTGCTGTGTTTTAAGGACTAAAGGAAAAGGCAGGGTTTGTGTGCTCTGGAATGGCTTGTGAGCTTCTTTCAGAAAGGATACACCTGCCAAGCAGGGAAGCAGCACCTCTGTTCCTAGGCATCTCACTTGGAAAGTCCTAAAAGTTGATGATATTTTCTCTCCAGTTACTCATAGACATTAAATAAACTGAAAATGCAGTATTGATGCAAGTGCCAAGTTGCTGCAATGTGCAGATGACTTTTCTCCTTGGCCTTTCCTGTCGAGGACCGTGGTGCCGGCCAGAAAGATGGCTGATTGCCTTTGCCCAGTCGAGGGATGTTTGAGGAACCGCTGATGGTTGAACTCCTCTAAAATGGAGCTGATGATTATGAAGAGGAGAGACCAGTGCTAACAGTTGGTAACCACAGTTTATCTAAAAATATGTGCCTGCAGTTCAGGAGCCTGCTTGAAATCTCTCACATTGTGATGTCCACAAAACATGATCTGCGTTATCTCTAGGGGACGGAAGACTATATTCCCTTCTGGCAAGAGATGGCTTCCTTTGTCTTGCAGCCCACAGCCTTTTGGTGTCCCTGGACCTGAAGGCGGTAGCACTTGGACTAGTCTGTTCTGCACAGCATGTAGGAGCGTGTGGCCTCAGCAGTGCGAGCCATCCTAGCGCTGGCTTCCAGGGAGCTTTAAATCCCATTTGGAATCCTGGGTCTCTATCTTTCAGTTTCTTTGTGGCTGGGCCTTGCTTGGGTATTTTTATTAAAGTCCTGTGACGAAAATTGTGACGAGTGGCTTTGTGCCTCTGGCACAGTGGAGTGCTCTGCAATAATGGTGTTAAGTTTGTTCCCCCCCCCTGCCCTGAAAAAAAATAATCTAGTGGAGTCATGGAGAGCTATGCAGGGAGTTTAACGCAGTAGTCTGTTCATCTTGGTCATTTCAGGCTTATTGACGTTCAAAATCCAGTGTTCTGCACAAGTGCAGAGTTAGTCTGTGCTCCAGGCAGGATTTTCTTGTGGGATGGTCTGAAATGGTTATGTGGGCTTCCCCACAACTTCCCAGTCACGTGTCTGGTCTTGTGCACTGAGTGCGTGTTTGTCCTCATTCTTGCCTTCCCTGTCACAGCCACAGGGTCTCTGTTTACAACACAAACAAAATGCTGTGAGAGTTGTTTCCTTTGTGGAGAAGATGAGAGAAGAAGTAATATCTGAGAGATGGTAACAGTTCCACCATGTGCTGGTACTGGGGACAATGTGGTGATACTTCCTACCACTTCTTGATCCCCATTTCCATGGAATATATGCTGTTACACCCTTCAGAAAGCGAAGGAAACGTGCCTTGGAACAGACAAAGAGAAAAGAATTGTGTCTTGTCCTGCAGTACCTTTTATTTACGGAGTCTATCCTGGGAGCCTCAAAGCATCGCTAACTGTAACGGGAATTCAGAAGCACAATGACTGAATTTTTCCCAGTGAATCAACAAGCGTATTGTATTGACATCTAAGGTTTGAGGTCTTTGTATATCCCTGGTGCAGGAACGAAGCTCCCAGATCAGCTGCTGCTGGTGAGGAGACGTAGATGCATTATTAGGGATAACTTGGTTTATCTCCTCTGACACTTTTCTGATATCTCTTGATCATTAAGGTCTGGATTAAGTGGGAAAAAACATTACTTGCACGGACGTTATGTAGCTTACGCTTCAGATCTTTTATGAGAGAGTTTGGGTGCTTAATGTCTTCTAATTCAAAAAGACAAATCAAAGTCTTGTGTACAGCTTCCTTCTGTCAGGTGCCGAGATGGGGGTTAGGTGAGTGCTAATAACAACCCTGGATATTTGAAAGTCACACTTCCAGATGCATTTAATACAGTCACAGATAAAACTCACTGAAGAGGAAGGGTTTTTTTTGGGGGGTGGTTTTGCATTTACTTGGTGGGTTTAATGATGTTTTAGAGTGACACGGAGAGTAGTATACCTTGGGAGAGCAGTCACCTGTATCTTCTTCCCTGTGAACCTTCATCATTTTTGTGAAACGCTGCTGTGTCAGGAGCTTGCTGTACGTTCATCCCTGGCATTGGGGGGAGATGGCTCTCCAGCAGTGGAGTGGGCAGCGTTGCACAGATGAGAGAAGGTGCTTGGCAGATGGCAGGTATTAAGAGAACAGGAAAAATAGGTCTGTGATGTGTCTGGCTGCCCCCAAACCCACATTGATTTTCAGAGAAATATGTGGGGGTTTTTCAATATTTTGTTCCAAATTCTTACTGTGCTCAAAATGTAGCTATTTATTAATATAAATTAATGGTTTTTATCTTGGCTGTGCAACAGAATGCAGAAATCAAATGTTTTTGTCTTTCAGCCTGACCAGAAGTGCCTGTTTGGGTTTTACAGGAGCTGAACAGGTGTTTCTGGTCCCCCTGAGCTGATGAAAGATCAAGGAAACTATCGCATTGCTGTGCTGTCATAGTAGGAACACCATAATAACATTGGAAGACCCGTCCTTGGGACTGATGTATTTAGCAGCCCGATGCACCCTAACCGGGGCAGTCCTTTATTTATCCAAGTTTGTTCCTCTTCAGCATTTTTCATCTGAGGATTACAAAAAGTGGACTTTACCCTGTGAAGCTGTTACGCTAACTGTTTATGGATAGAGAACTGAGGCTAAGATAAACTGTGACTTTCCAAAGGTTACCTCACATGCCCGTAGCACAAACAAGGAGCTGTATGGCTGTTTCCTGAGCTGCTACTTTTTCTCCACACTTTCTTTGCCCACGTGGGAAGAAATTAATCTCTACACAGGGTCTAGCACAACTTTGCATAAGCAAGGTTCACTTAAATTGTCGAGTGAGACCTGTTGCTGGTGCTGCACAGAGGGGTGGATTGGTTGAGAACTTTGTGGACCGCTTCACAAAAAGACAAATGGCCACATGGAATTTGATTTATGGAGAAACTGCTTCCAAGGAGAAAGCAGAACCTCAGCATAAGTAGATCTGCAAACTAATGACGTAAAAATAGCTTTGATAATAAAAAGCTGGTAAATAAAGGTCTGGTAGCAACTGGGATGTATGTGAGAGGCAAGCTACGTTGATCTGAGTTTGGAGGAATTTATTCCTTCACAGAGTTCCTCTGGTTTAACTCGGTCAGTGCTAGGTCACTTTCAGTTGAAGAATATTTATTTGTAGAAGCCTAAAGTCATCTTCCTGTAAAACAAAACAAAAAAGCCTGCCCAACTGCTGGTTCAAGCTTGCTCAGAATAATCCAAATTTGTTTTGAAGGACTTTGGGGATATATTTGCTTCTGAAGATTCCCATTCTTCTGTATTTTCTTTGCCAAGTGAGTAATTAGTTACTCCTTGATTATTGCTTATCACTTTATACTTTTTCGTGGAGACAGCAAGGGACTGTGAGGCTGGTAATAGCTATGTTCACATCACCTTTCTTTCTCAAACGTGGTTTTATTATCTTAAAACTAAGTGGGAGTGAAACAGTTTTAAGTTCCTGTACTTTTTTTTTTTAAAAAAAAAAAAACAAAAACAAAAACAACCTGGAACCCTGAGTACTTTCCAAAGCATCCTTGGTAAGTACCAGGAGTGTGTACTCTCATTTTTCTTGCCTTAAATTGCTACACCCCAACAGCGCTGATCCACATCTTTGGACATGCAGACTTGACTTAAGTGGTCTTAGTCTCATTTTCATCCCATTGCTAAAAATTTTCTTTAGTCTTTTCAGATGTTCCTAAACATGGCAACAAGCGTGTGGCTCTGCAACAGATGCAATTCTTTCTAGGTCTCTGGGTAACATTTTAACCTGTGTAATGTTCACAGCATAGCATCGTAAGTAATATTCCAGGAAATACGCTGCTGCTTGTTAAAAAGGATAGGACCCCAGAGATGCCTTTAAATATGCCTGTAAAGTGAGAGGTGCCAAGAGAAAGATAATATGGCTGATTATAGTTATTTACCTTACATTTTCATTCGCCCTTAACTGGGTGTAATTTAGGGGCATGAAATCTCTTATTGGAAGTGTATTTGCATTAAACAGCTCTAAGCAACCATGAAAGCGCAGAAGCTGAAAAATTGACAGACTGGGTTCCTAGAATCCCAAAGTAGCATTTTTGTAATAGGCATACAAACAAATCAAATAAACATGTTTTGCTTCAACAATTTAAAGAATATGGTCTTTGGAGTAATTTGTCTTTTTTTTATTTTTTTTTTAAACTATCATTTCTAACCTTTTCATTGCCTATCTCTAGTTTGCAGCTCCTCCTAACAATCTGTAGCAATTTCCAACCCAGCTGTTGTGGTTGCAGAGCATTGTGCCTTTGTTTAGCTTTCCCTGAGCTATCAAATCGGCCTATAAAGGGGATTACCTGGCTGGTGATGTTGTTTTTCAGGTCTGCACTTTTTAACAAATTATTGTTTCACAGTGGCTCTTCCCACCCCCTGCCAAAAACAAAAAAAGAGAGGGGAAAAAAAAACCCCTAAAAAACCCCCCCAAAACCAACCCAAAAAAGGCTCTGAAAATCAGACTTTACAGTTGAACGGAATAAAGTCTTGCAAGTAGGTACCTTTGGATGGCTTTGATAACCCCCCTCGCTTCCTTTGCAAGTAGTCATAAACAAGTTGAAAACAACTGCAGGAGTAGTGGTTCTTCTCAATGGGGTCATGTTTTTGTAGCAAGACTTAAATTTTCCTGTGGGTTTTATTTAAAAAAAAAAAAAGGCCTTTTTTGTCTACTGTGTTGGTGTGTGCTAATCTTGAGAAATTTATAATACGACGGTGTACTATTAAACAGGTATGATCTTCCACCTCAGCCTCCTAGTAGTCAGTCAATTCTTTTATATCCATTGCCTCTCCCACCAGGCAGTTTGTTTAACTAAAGTTTGCAAAATGTTGTGATCTTTGCATGAATGGAGTTATTGAAGTGAAAAGCATTAGCAATATTTATTTCGGTAGGTTGTGGAATTAATGCCTAAAGAGAAACTGGTAAAACATGCTTTTTACCTATACAATAGAGTCTTTAAGACACTTAATTCATGTTTAAGAATGCAGACATGTCTGTCTGAATTTATATTGTGGTATGTATGCTCCCCGTATCATGCTGTGTCAAAAGTTTTCTAACTATGTTATTGAAATATATCTATAGTATTCATATTTTTAGTATTATGTCGAGTGTTCAATGGAAGCTAGTGTCTGTCTTGCTCTGCTTAGTGCAGAAGATATATTTACTGTACTTGAGTGTCTTCAATTCTGGTTCTCGTTTTGCAAACACAGTACATTTTAATTAAGGCTTGTCACTCGAGATCTAATGAATACATTTACTGTAATGTCTCCGTCTTTCAGGAGGTGAATTTGACTTAGAAATTGTCTCTGACAGAGGGGCTGATAATATCAGTTTAAAGATTTCTTCTCTTCCTGGGGAAGAGTGATTCGCGTGGTTTGTGCTGCTTTTGCTGGGTACGGGGTAGCAGGTTTCATCTGAAGGATCACAGAATGATGCTTATTGCAACATACAGACAAAAAAAAAAAATCCCTAAAGATGCAGATGCACGTTTAGCTCTGAGAATGAACCTGCATGAGACTGCCCTTTCTTTTTTTGCTTCCCCTTTTTTCTTGAACACGGTTTCAGAGGTGGTTTATTGATTATATTTGGAAAGATTAAGAAACTCCTCTCCCCAAATCACCCTTCTGTTAGCATGTGAGAGGACTTTGATCAAACAAACAATGAATTGTCTAATACACATAGTACAAAAAAAAAAATTCCTATAAAAGCAGGTCTCAATCAACCTTTTACCTGTGCCTGTTTCTACTTTGGGGGTGGGAACTGCCTGAGGAGGGTTGCCGTGCTCCTGTGTCTCTAACTCATGTTACTGTTGGTATTAAAACTCCTGCTTTTAATGTCAAGTCTAAGCCGTAATAAATTTTACTGCCATGTAAATGCCATTCTGTGTCCTGTTGTGCAGGAAAGCACCACAAAGTGAATTTGGTCTTCAAGAGAAAGAAACTAAGGAAAACCTCAATTCTTCTTGCTTTTCAGTATTTCAAACTGGAATGACTTTCAGCTAGTTAAATCAGCTTATATTATGGTGCTGCCTTCTGATCCAGTGTTACGAGGGGCAAGGCTTTAGTCCCCAGGCTTCTGGCCTAGCCTCTTCCACCAGCAGCCCTCACTGTAGGAAGGGCCTGGTGCAGGGTCGAAATAAAAGGAAGGTTCTGGGGGAGCGCCACAGGGCGCGGGCAGGTCTCCTGCCCCAGGGTCCGTGGTGGGGGAGGCTGCCCGCCTCAGGGCCCTCCGCACCCTCCCAGCCCGCCGCCCCAGGCGTGCTGAGCAGCGCTTGGTGTGGCGGTGAAGCGGCAGGGTTGGGCCGCGCTTGTGGCACGGGGGGTTGAGGGTGGGAGAAGGCTGGTGGGATCCCTTGAGAGCATCCCGTGCTGCGTGCAGTGCAGTGATGCCCAGAAGAGAAGGCGAAGGGGTAGCTTCTTGCTCGTTGTCCTCAGATGCCTTTGTCGGGTGTTGTTTGGCAGGTAATATGCGATTCACCCATGACCATCCAATGCAAATGTTTGGGAAGTGCTATTGCGTGCGAGGAATCACGTCATACCGAGAGCAAAGCCCAGGTTTTCAAACATGCTTAGGCACTGCGCACTGGTGTCCTCACCCAGGGTCCCGGCGGAGCTCTGTGGTGGCCAGGGGACCAAAGCTGCCTTGCCCAGATTGTGCCGCGGGTCTCGTCCTTCCCTCCAACAGCCCACCCCCGGTGCAGGGGAGGCAGGCGCATGCTCAGGACCAGGGTGCTGTGCCCTCTGGCAGCCGCCGCCGAGGGGCAGGGAGTTAAATTCTGTGCAAGGCCCTGAACAGGCTGCCTGTGGGATGGCAGGTTATGGCTGATGACAAACGTGCCGCTGATGGGTACATGTTTTTGTGACCTGCCTTAATTTTTCTAGCTGGGCTTTTAATTGCCAGGGAAAGATAGGGACAAATACAATTTAAAAAAAAAAAAAAAAAAAGCCAAACTAAACAGAGCTATAGCAAGGCTGTACAAGGAAATACGTTTTAGAAAGATTTATTATTTTTTTTAATTAATCGGGATTTTGTTGTCGGGCTAAAGCAGACTAAAAATAAACAGCTGTACAGTACTTCATTAAGCTGCCTGCTTGGAGTGATTTTCCCATTGATTAGTCTCAGGGCTAATGCTGGTTCATTCCTCATTTCATTGCTAATTAACATCAGCTCTGCTCCTGACCACTTGACCGCACTCTTTTCTGTGAACATGTGCTGGTTTGGCAAGTAATAACTGCTCCCTCCCTCTTAAAAGAGAGAATTAAGGGAGAAAATAGCTATCAAGCGTAGATCTCTGGCTGCTTCTACTGTAAGGAGAGCAAACTGTAAAACCGTATCGGCCTGTACGAAGGGTAATAAACATAGTTTACAGAGCGCAGGAGTTTGATTGAGGAACTATGTAAATACAGATGATGAGCTCAAGCTGCTGTATGAATTGACAGGCTTGGCTCATCTCCTGTCAGCTGAGTTGATTCAGGCTCTTCTGGGATGCTCACGGTGCAGATTGCCTGACCCAGGGGCTTACGGCTGCTGGCCATCAGGGAGGGGGCTGCGCTGGATGGGCAGCACTTTTCCAAGTCTCTGCAATGTTCTCGGAGTCCAAATAATGAAGGATGTTGGCAGCGGGTACAGCAGGAGCAGGAAACAATGCCATGGTTATAGCTTTGTCAGGCCACTTCCATGCAAGCGGAATATAGATGAAAATAGGGGAATGAAATACTAGAATTGGCATGGATGCACTCTGAGAAAATATCTAACAACTTTAATGAAATTAGCAGCCTCTGTTCTGGGTGAAAAGGTCAATTTTTCCATAAAACCCAAGTAAACTGGCATTTTGGAAAACATCTACTAAACTTGGCACAGAATAAATAACATTATCCCGAAGTCTTGGTTCAATTCCAGATCATAGCATTTTCTTTTAATTGAATTGGGTATTACATTTCATTTTCAGAAAGTTGGGGTTTTTTTTGTATTCCTACATTTTGAAGCATTCATATCTCAAAACTAATCAGAAACTCAGCCTTATACAAATCTATCAATCAGGAACAGTCACTGGAGAGCAAGCTTGCCTGAGCGATAATCCTTTTCTACCTACTTTTGAGCAGAATCCTAATTCACTTGTTCATCAATTATATATTTTATATATTTCCACCATTAATTTAATGGATTTAGGGCTCAGTCTTGCAAACACTTCTGCACGTGAGCAACTTTATTCATGCAAGCAGGCTGCTCATGTGAGTAAAATTAACCATGTGAGATATTTGTAGGATCAGGCTTTGCTTGTATCCACACATAAAGCCATTGCTTTCCAAATTCCCCTTCCTTGATCTGTATTAAGTAAAAGCATCTTCTACTCGCATGATCAAAAAAACCCCAACAAAAACCTAAATTAATTTTAGTAACTATACTAATTATGATAAAGATGGAGAAGTCATTCCTATGCTTAAGAACTTAACCTCATTGGATTGGGAAGGGCTACCTCCTAATTAAGTACTGCATGATTGGTTACATCGTGTAGCCTTCATGGATGGTTTTGGATTTGGCCTCAGAGCAGGTAGAAAATCCCATGTTGTTGACACCTGACTTTAGACAAGGCTAAAAACAAAGTCTTCAGCACAATATGATCGGTTGGAAATGGAATTTTACTTCTTGTTCCAAGGATACATCCAGCATCTCCTCTTTCTAAAACAGATGCCTATGATATTTTTAACTTGCCTTATGATACTTCCATTTCCAGTCCTGGTTAGATACAAAACAGCAAACAAATATTTTTACATTAATAATAAAACAAACCAAGAAAAAATATTTCCTTGGATGCTTTTAAACTCTAAGGAGTCCTGTGTCTTGCTTTTGGTAGGTCAGTAGTTACACTCCCTTGCTTGCATTAAGATTATTTCATATTTTGCTCTCCTGTGGAGGGGTGTCAGGAAACTGTAAAATGCTGATTCTTTGCTGGCATAAAAATAACCCCAAAGTTCTTTCTTTCCTCTGGCTTTTCTAGTGAAATAAGCATATCCATGTCCTTTTGCACGTATGTATTAGGAGCAAGCGTAGTTCTTTTGCACAGTAGTGTCCAAGCCACTTGCTGGCTGTCCCGTGTTGAGGTGAGCTTTCTGGGCAGCTTCACTGGCTGTGGGATGCGGGGTAACACCAGTGGGCAGCCCCCAGGGCACAGGGACAGGCTCTGGAGCCCCCGTCACAGCGTTGGAGGGGACTCTAATGGTGATGGAGAGAAGAGCAAGCAAATGAGCCAGGCACTATGGGCAGGAGGTGGTGGGTGCCTGGAATATTGCAGATTTAGCTGGGCAATAAGCCTGTAGATGGTTCCTTACCTGCTACCAAAGCATTTAATAATGAAGTTAAAAGTTGGGTGTTTTCCATTTTGCCTCTTCATTTAAAGAATGTCAAAGGAAGGAGCTAACGCAGTTTTAAAAATCCTTATGAAGGTGGCATGCTTTAAATGAGATCTTAGAGGAAGCTGACCTGGGTGACCAAAGCTTTGTGATCCTCAGCAGTGGGAGTATTTAAGATATAAACCTTATGATAAAAGTGCCCTTTCTGGCCTTGTTATCCTCACTATTCAAAAATAAAATGAATCTTTGAGTTCTCGGAGTTTAAAGTTACTGTCAAGGCCTCCAGTCGTTTGGTCTGTAAGTTGGCATATCATATTAAATAAGCTTCAGTAGCTTCTTGTTTCACTACAGGCTAGAATTTGGAGAATAAAGTACGATTAATAGCTCTTACAAACCTCTGGATGGACACCCAAAGGAGAGGAATAATACAGTTGCAGTATTACAAGTCTGCAGCATATTAAACATTTTTTTTTTTCCTTGGGAAAGGATTTCCTGTAGAGGTCCTGAAGAAAAATAAGTTTCATTAGTCGAGCGTCGAGCAGAGATAGAGCAACAGGATTGATTGTAATAAGCCTCTCCTTTTTACCGAAATCCATTACTTTCTGAGCTATTAAGTGATGAAAGGGATTAAGAGAATAAAAAAATATAAGCGGGACTGTATTCGTAAATCTAATAAAGTTGATAACAGTAGAGCATTTTGTGAAATTTGCATGTGAATTTATAACATCCTAATCCATCGGCAGGCAGCGTAGTGCTGCAGAGGGAAGGGGGTGCACCATGCACACAGGATGAAAATGCAAGAGCAGAATTTCTGGCCAAGAAGCTTGCTTTTTTCTTTTTTTTTTTTTTTTTCCATATGGATATCCATATGTTTTATCACAGATTCCATACTTTTGGTGCCAGGATCCATATGTTTAGCTTTTGCTCAAATAAAAGACTAAAATCATTCTTCATTATCTCTTTCTTCCTAGCTGGTGTTTTTGTAGACATAACCAAATGTGATGCTAGATGTTTGAGGCATACCCAGATAGGATGCAGTTGGATCTCATCAGAGGTATTTAAAACCAGTACCTGGGGAGTTCAAGGGCTAGATTATCTTCTGAGTATAATGCCCCTTGACAGCGCTCAAACGGTGCGGGGGGTGCTATCATCTGATTGCAAAGTCCTGGCAAGGCTTTCCCCTATAAAAGAGAAGCTCCTTTGGGAGCAACAATGAGAATTTTCCTCCTTTCTGTTTTATTTAATTCTCGATCTGCACCTCTGCTTCTGCTGTGAGGGGTGTGTGGTGCAGGGAGATGACATGACAGGGCTTTATTTTACCTTTCCTTTTTCTGCTTGCTGAGGGCCCGCAGTTGGTAGAATAGCAGCAGAATTTAGAAGTGCTGATACAGAGAATTTGGGGTTGGCATAAGGATGGTGCATCACCGTCTCCTTGACATGACCCAGTCTGCTCTATGCCAAGCAGATATCACTCACTAAGAATGGTGCCTAATAAGGTTTTATTTTTCGTTTTATCTTCTCTTTTCCCTTTTGATGGAAATGTTAATATAATGCTTGTAAAGGTGTAAGACGCAATTCAATGTCCATAGTTAGACCTTCAACTAGGTACCAACTAACCACCAATAGTAAAATCTGCACGTTGGCTCTCTGGTCAGTTCCCATCTTCACTTGGGCATCCAGTCCTTAACTTCTTCGCTGGGACAGCGTGTGGCAAAAAAGCAGCTGTGGTGTGTGCGTTGGCTTCTCTTGGGAGCCCGATTGCCTACCAGCGGGTTCTGACTGCCTTATGGCTATGGCATTTTTAACTTGCAGAAGGGGTAAGAAATACCCTGTAATTTTGAATAGGAGAAAATTAGGGTAGTCGTAATTACAAGCATTATGGTACACAGTTTCAAAATAAAGGCAGCAACATTAATATTTGATTCACAGTTCCTCCCTCCAGCCCATGAAATGTAACCCTGAGGTAGGCTTGCAGTTATGCTTTATCCTCTGCATTCCTGACAATAATAGAAATTATTGTGAAAGGTTAATAACCATTGTGCATCGGAGCTGTATTATCTTTCACGTGGAAGAAAGAAAAGGCAACTAGCTTCTCTGAATAAAGAAAGCAGTAGCATCTTGACTTTAGAGAGGAGACAATCAATGCTGTAAGAACCCTATGAAAGCAGCTACATCTCTGATAGACTCATTATATTAATTTTCAGGCTAACCCCACTCTCATCGGAGACAAGAGCAAAACTTACCACTGATATCATTCAAAGCAGACATAACTCCTGATATTATCTGTATAGAAGCTATAGAGAAACTTAACCTTTCTTCTAAGATTTAGTTGTGAAAGTATAGTCTGTTTGAGGCTGAATTTAGTTTGCATTTCAGTGGAAATAATCCATCATTTTTCAGTTCTACCTCTCCTTCCCAGGGTTGTGGCTCTGGCAAGGTCAGCAGCAGGTTTGCATCAAGTTTCCAGTTGTGATCTACCTCATGGGTCTTGATTGATAGCGCAGTGAGCCACTATGCAGAAGAGGCGGCTCGCAAGGCTCACCCCACGCGTGGTGGTGTGCCCGACACGTGGTGGCCGTCTGCATGCCGCGGTTCCTGGGCACAGTGGTCAGACATCCCAGTTTGACCTCCCCAACTGCCTTGCCCACATATGCCATCCCCACTGGAGATGCCTCAGTGTGAGGAGCTGGTATTTTGACCCCCAAGTTGGCAAGAGGTTGGCTGTAACCTACTTGTTATATTCGTACAGGGAGGATAGACTAAATACTGAATTTTACTCAAGCTGATTGTCCAGAGAAATTTTGAGAGACACCTTTTCTCCTTTCAGAAATTATTCTCCTGTAAAAATGCTGTGGGTTTTTTTTCTTCTTCTTCTTTTCCTTCCCCCCCCACCCCCCCAGTGTTTGAATACCAGATTGAGCTAATTTTAAGATTCCTCAGGGCAGTGGCACTGCATTCCTTCCACTCCGCTATTCCTTACCACATTACCTCACCGCATCAGCACTTGTATCTCCCGCTGATGGCATCCAGTTTCCATTCCATTCACAGCAGCCAAGGATCATATCTCTGATCCACTTAGAAACACAATGATCTCTACCCCTGAGAATGCAAACGCTTTCTCAGTCAAATCTATTGATCTACAGGGCTCTATTTCTGGCTTTCCATTCACTCACTTGATGTTTGGGATGCTGCATATTCTTTCTGGGGAAAGAGTTAACTTGGCTACTAGGAACTCGGTGAAGAACGTTTCTGCAGAATCCAAAGATAGACGTGATCTCTTATATATTCTTGTGTTTGTACAAATACTACACTACTTAACTGAGCAAAATGAAAACCTCCCAGCCAGCACTGTGACAATGATAGACCTGAGCATTCTTACCCCAAGCTGATGCTGATGCACCAAGCGTGCTAATGTTGAGTTGAACCAGGCAAGCACATGCTGTCTTCTGCAAGGGAGGAGGTAAACAGTTTACATGTGGTGTCCAGGCTAGGGGGATTTACAATCTAAAAAGAGAAGATGAGACCAATGGGCAAGGGGGCAGTGGATGTGAAGAGTGATGTGGTTTGACAAACGTAAAAAATCAGTGAAAGCACATTAATGAAAAACTACTTCTTTCCCCGAAGAGCATTGCTGCTGCAGAACTTGGTTCCTAAAGGCCTGACTCTGGGCTCTCTCAGAAGTGTAGTTATGGAGAAAAGCAGGGATTTGTGTGATAAGTGTTCCAGCCTCTCCACACGGGTTATGTATTGAAACAGGCCTCTCCAGGAGGCAAGCCCAATGTGTGCTTCAGTGGTCCTCAGACAGTTCTCCTCTTTCATCACTGATAGCATGGGCCACAGAGCAAATACACCTACATGCTTAACTTTGGCCTTGTTGGTGTTCAGAGATGTTCACCACCATCCCCAAATGGGATTTTGGTTCTTAAAATATGGGATTTTTAGGATTTTTGGGTGTTGCTCAACATTGACCTTGAACTCATGTTTAAAAGAAATCCAGGCACTATGATGCTGAGTGAGCTATGCCTGAGTTAATTAAATTATCTAGACCGTAGACAATTTTGAAAATATTACCTGTAATTCATGTCTTCAGGGTTCCAGATGAGTGCCCTGTTTTCTGTACTTGTACTTGACAAATGAATCCTCTCTTTCTGTGGTTTTGGGATTTTTTTTTTTAAAATACAGATATTAGGTTACTGTTTGGTCCAAGTGAAGACTTTTATTATTCAACACTTATACTGCCAGGGGCGTAGTAGCTAACCTGGTTTGGTCTTGATTGTGTCACTCACTTTATAGCTGAAGTCACTTCCCACCACTCACGGTGTGCGGTCTAACACCTTGACGCTATAGGTGAGTCAGGCAGGGATGGGAAGGGTCCCAGGTGGAATAATTATGGGGTTGATTGCTGTGATCATACACAATTATGGTCTTTCTTAGTATATCCATGAAAAGTACTGATGTATGAAAGAATTTGACTTGTGAAGGAGTATTAAATTTTTGCGTGGAAACTTACTCTGAAGTTAAACAGATACTGGCTCCCGTTGCGCAGGATGAGTACGCGGTCAGTGGTGAGCTGCCTTACTTTGCTTTCTCCTTTAGCCACAGAAGATTCCTTCCTCTTGTAAGCCTTGCCTGCAAAGACAGGTAGTAAGAAATAACCGTTCTTTGTAACTCTCCCATGTAGCCAGCTCCTCTAACTGTTCAGCGTGTTTGTCAGCATTTCTGAATTTAAACTGAGGGAGGGGCAGGAAACTTCTCTTTCCTAATCAAAAAATGCAGGAAGAATAGTATAAAAAATATGAATGCTGAAATTAATATGTAATGTGATATAATGTCCTTGTCTGGACATTTCATTGCCTTTACAGTAATAATTTAATGTTCTAAAACTCCAGGGATGTAATAGTCCATGAATGATCCTTCCCTGCTTACAGACATGAAATGGACTTGTACACAGTGCTGTTTTGGGCTGGGATAGAGTTGATTTTCTTCCCAGTAGCTGGTATGGGGCTGTGTTTCGGATCTGTGCTGAAAACAGCGCTGGTAACCCAGGGATGTTCCCGTTACTGCTGAGCAGTGCCTACCCAGAGCCAAGGGCTTTTCTGCCTCTCACACCGCCCCCGCAGCGAGGGGGCTGGGGGTGCACAAGGAGCTGGGGGGGGCACCGCTGGGACAGCTGCCCCCAGTGACCAAGGGGATGTCCCATTCCATATGGCGTCATGCTCAGCATGTAAAGCTGGGGGAAGGAGAAGGAAGAGGGAGATGTTCAGAGCGATGCCGTTTATCATCCCCAAGTAACCGTTAGATGTGATGGAGCCCTGCTTCCCTGGAGCCTGCCGACGGGAAGCGGTGAATGAACGCCTTGTTTTGCTTTGCTTGTTCACGTGGCTTTTCCTTTACCTATTAAACTGTTTTTATCTCAGCCTATGGGTTTTCTCACTTCTACTGTTCCAGTTCTGTTCCCCACCCCACCTGGGGGGGTGAGCGAGCAGCTGTGCACTGCTTGGCTGCTGGCTGGGGTTAAACCATGACGTACATGTACATACACATAGGTGAAAGCTTCTGCCTCTTTGTCTCCCAGCAGGTACAAACCGTTGATCACAGATTCCTACAGAAGTCGGGGGAGCAGGCAGGCATCTTTAGGAAAAGCCTAGAGCTGCTTGCCCAAGGCTTTGATAAATCCAGTCCTCTTGACTGTGCTCTGTACTTAGCTGCCTTCTCCCAGCAAATGGCACAGATTGTAATTCTTTGGCATGAAACAAGAAAGACTAACTACTTTGAAGATTCTATTACTTTGTTTTTCAGTCCTTGCTCCTAGTACACTGTTTACTATCGCCTTTCCCTCTGAAAGTGTTGAACACTTTCCACCTACATCCCTTCTCCGTACGTGCACGTAGTGTGTCTATGCACACAGCACCCGTAGGTCTCGCTGGAAGAGTGTGTCTTCTCCAGCAGTTTATCGTGGTGTGTCCACCACCAAAAAGGTTTCTTTTACCGGTTTCTGTAGTGGCTTTATAAGATGTGAAGCCTCCCTTTTCCCACCCTCTCCCAGTTCCAAATAAAGAACTTCAGAGGGTAGCTGTGCTGCTGCTGGTAGACGTGCAGCTACTGTTGTATTATGGGGTTTTGTTTTGTTTTGTTGCCAGCTACTTGACATTGTTTTACAGCTGGACTGCGCGACTATTTCCAAAAGGCTCAGCTAATTCTGTTGTCCTTTTTTATCAAGGAAATTCTTGAGAAACCACAATAAAGCAGCTGTAACCCTGGCGATGCTTACAACTGTGGCCAAAAATAGAAATCGGTGCTTCATGCGTTTTTCTTAATGATGGTATAAGGGTGTTGGGTTTTTTCAGTGTGGTCTTTGACATGTAGCCAAGTTAGGGCTTGGCTCTGAATGTTGAGTGTGAGCTTTATAAATAGCCCTAGATAGATGGGGCACCTCTTCGCTCAGTGGCGCGCCCCCTCCGGGTGGGCTCCTGCCTGGGGCAGCTGTGCCTTCGGGACGTGCTGGAGCATCTGCAATGAGCCTTTTGGGGCACGGTTACTGAATACTTCACAGAAGGTGCTGATCACCTTGTGTCCCTGTTGGCTTGGAGGAGGAAGCTCAGCATCTTGCAGAATTAGGCCCGTAAGCTTTTGTTATTAATAACTGCCTTCGTGTTCGTTTTGCTTACAGACAGGATTTATTTGGCTTCAGACCACCAGTAAAAGTGTCCCTATAACTGGATTTTTATGCTTTCTCTGTACAAATAGAAAACCTTGGTTTGTTTGCCAACTGAAATAAGAGTTTATGAATGCAGGTTTTTTTCTGTGACATGTAACATGGCTAGTAAATGGGTGTGAAAAGGCTCGATGCTGGGAATTCAGTCTTCCCACAGGCAGAAGAGAGAGAGATGAGGGAAAATGAATTAAAACTTTGGGAAAGTTCAGTCAACAAACTAAGAAAGTGCAGACATACTGATTTATAAAGATACTATAACTTTTAAACATGTACTTTCAATCTGAAGGACTGCAGTAGGGATTTAAAATATGAGTATTTAATTTTTTAAAATTACATAAATTAAGTGAACAGCCCATTAATGGGATGCCTTCAGGATCACATGGCCAATTCAGTTCAAGTTATATTATCTTGCTGGCCGGATTTGAATAAGAATTAAGAAATTACTATTCAAAGTAGTATGGGACATTGATCCTCATTCACAATGAAATTCGTCACCATAACTACCTGGAATTCCACTGCTTTCACAGAGGTGTTCCACTGAATCTTCTTTATGGAGCAACTAGAAGGGAATTGTATTAGTCAGAGGAAAAAAGCTGCTAATTAGTTGTTCTGCCTACATGTTAAATGAAGTCTTGTCTTACAGCGAGTTCGCAGATAAGCAGCAAGACATGTCTAATGAATGGTAACCCAGCTCCAAGAGAAGGTGAACTCCCTCCAGCTGGTCCATTGCTTGACTAAAGGTTCACCTCAGGGGTTATTTATCTGTCCTAGGAGAGGAGCTTGCCTCTTATTTAGCAGCTGATACTTCATATTTGAACCTGGCAAATCGAAGCATGTGTGTTAGGGTTAACCAAGCTGAGTGATGTGCTTTAAGGATGAGTTGTTCTCTGTGAAATATTTTCCAGTGTCTTTGTTTAAACTCAATAACTAAAATTCACCATTACATGCAACTATTTACTTACTTCTCATGATTTTGGAAACCCTTTTGAAAACACCTAGAAGTATGTCCATCTAGTTCAGTACTACACTGTGTCAAGCACATGTAAAGAGTAAAAGAAAAAGCTGCTATGAATGGTCAAGCAACTCTTGGCACAATTTAAAAAAGCAAAGTCAACATTATTAATGTTCACTACATTCAGTTTATTTTATAAATATTACTTTTACCAAGCAACAGCATTTTTCTTGACTTCACTGCAGTGCATTTCAAGTCTTCTTTCTGTGATAATTAAAATGTGACTATCAGAATCTGATTTCGCTTTCGCACCTTTTTTTTCTTTGGTTCCAGTTTAACTCCATTGACTTGCTGCTAATTTACACTGGCATAAGTGCAAAACTACTATGCTCAGCAGTTCAGCATGTTGAGATCAAAACATTTTCAAACGTTTTACTGGCAGAGAACACTTGGAAAGGCACATGCTGAGTATTTGCATTGTTAATCATTTACAAAATGTGATGGTTATATGTAAGTACTAAAGTGAATGCTACCAGATAAGTTATATGTCCACACATCAACTGAAATTAGCATTCTGGAGTTTGCAGTCCATGGAAAGAATTCCAGTAGATGATCACAAATGTTTGCATTGCTCACTGTTACCTGACGTTTCATAGGCTGGTGGTACCTGTACCTGATATAACACAGATGTGTTCCCTTGAAAAGACTGGCAAAAACTTTATTCGTGTTTTTTCACAAAGTCTTTTCTGCACCTGGTCTCCCCTAAGGTCACAAATCACTATCACAGGGTTTTTTCCTCTTTTTGCTTATAATGAGTAGCTAAAGTAAGAGTGTGGTAGCAAGGCGTAATGTCAGCGTGACTGTTGGTTTCAATAATCCGTTTCAAATAATTGCAAACAAAACATAAAAAGTGTCTGTGTAACACAGTTAAGCAATCTACCACTCGTTTATGAGTACCTATGTTCCTAGATAAGAAATAAAACCACACTTTCTTTTTAACATTCTGTAGTATTCTCAGATATCTCTTCACTGCTAGCATCTTACCAGCAACGTAATGGGAAAGGGACTTCTCATGGGTTTTATATCTATGACTAAAACCAGAAGAGCCTAAAGCCTTAGAGGAAAGACTAGGCTAGTAAGATTTGCATTTGGCTTTTTAGTCCCAGTTGGATCAGAGTCACTTTTAGAGAGGCAGCTGGTGATGATCTGAATAATGATATGAACTGACCAAAACTCTAAACTTTTTGATTTAGCCGATGTGCTGAAATTTGTCTTGGACACTATATTTTTTAAACATGATATTTAACTTCATTTTAGAAAGTTACTTGGTGCCAGTGTTCTGGTATTGACGTTTAAATTCCAAGTCAGTGGAAGGCTGTAGATGAGGGTGCCACTGGGGCTGCTCTCTGCTATTTTCAGATGATAATGAGTGAGGAAATTTACATCCTGAAAACTCAGTTTCCTGGTGTAGCATAAACTACAACCAGAGACTTAAACCCCAAACTTCTATTACTCATCTCTTTTGTAATCACTTAAGCTGTAAACGTGAGCTTGAATTTTACCTGATGAGCTGCTGCAGAAGTCCTGTGCTGGCCGTATGCCTGCGGTGTTGGTGTATGATTTATGTGGTGGGACGCTGTTTTAAAAAACCAGAACAGAATTCTTGGGAAAGAAGCAAATCAAGGAGGATGATGTGGGATCTGGCTATGAGCACAACATACATTTTTTTTTTTTTCTGTGACTGTAAATGTTAAAACTGGAAAAAACAAAATGTCTATTGAACTGACCATCTGACAGCAGCCTGAGATATTTTTTTTTTTAATTTTTTTAAAAGGATGTTGAAGTGTTATTGTTTGTAGTGTGGTAGCAACTAGAGACTTCTGTCCCTTTGTTCTAAGCAAAAAGCAGGCATGTATCAAAATGACAGTTTCTACCATGCAGTGACTCAGCTGAGACTGGTTTTCTGAAAGGTTTTCTGAAGTTCCTGTAGTTTGCTGCTCTGTTGTTTCTTCTTTTAAAGGTTTCAGTTTTCACTGCCTCTAGAATACCCTTACCGTGTCTGCAGAGTTTTATTCATCTGCCCAAGGAAGAGAAACCCCTCGGTGTGTTTTGTGTGGCTAATGGCAATTAACCAACAAAACTTGGAATAGGTTTGTTTCAGGGTCAATAAAATTTATTTTACGTGATTAAAAATAAAACCAGCTAAAACTAAAGAAGAAAAAAAAATAAAGAAGAAAAAAACCCACCAAAAACCCAAAAAGGGGAAAATTACTTGAGGCAGGTGTGTGTTGGGGTATTATACAAACTATCTGTTTAGAAGCTGGCTGGCAAACCTTCTACCTATGCGTTAGACTAGTTTATAATGGTTGTTTTCTCCTTACCTGCCTCTGACTTTAATTTTACCTGTCCAATGGAAATGTAAAATGAGCTTCTGTAACACCAGGGTGGAAAAGCTGCGGAATTCCCCAGTCTGCAAGTCTTCCCTTGCACGTGGATCAAGGCTTTGGCTTCCAGTGCCAGGAATGTAAAGGGAATTTTCTGGTGTCAAAAATGAGTGCTATGCAAGATGTGTGGCTTCATTTTTTAGTGGGTTTTCTGTGTGTGTCGTTGGTTTTTTTTCTTTATTCTTCTGAACAAACAAGCACACAAATGCTTTTTTATGAGAGACCAAGTTCATACAACAATTGTGATTTGGTCGCAGTTTCTGTTGCAACAGTCTCCTCTGAAAGATGTATTATAAGTGCCTCTTTTTTTGGTTTTTATTTACTGCCAACCTGTGTTGGATTACAGAACTCTGGAGAAGAAAAAATACTTTAATTGAAACTTTGCTTTGCATTTTTGTCTCTTCTCTTGTTTTGACTTTGAGTTCAAGAGGGTACTTAGGTTTGTGCTTAGGCTGACCTGGGTTCAGGTGGGTGCACAAAGCTGTGCTCATCTCTAACGCTACTCAGCACAAGTTGAAGCATTGCCTAAATTCAAAGCATTTTCTTGCAACAGCGCTGGCTGGGAGGGAAAGTGGGGCATGGAGGGACCTGACCCTCTTTGCCAGCCTACACCCTGTTTGCTGCCGGAGATTGTGGAAGACTTGATTGCCCAGTAAAGCCAATGGCAGGGCTCCCAGTGCCTCACTGGTGGTGGTGTCGTTGCAGGGGGGAAGGAAGGACCTGCAGTGAAAAAGGGAGGGTGCCTTCCCTCTGCGGGGGCTGCATTAATGCAGCAGTGTGGCAGCAGCTGCCCTTTTTAAGGAGCTTGCTTTATTTATTTCCCTCCCATAGAGTAAGCTGACCAGATTTGCCATTTATATAAAACTGGGACAGCCTAGCAGGGGGTAGGGTTGTCCACGCACCGTCTTCAGGGGATAATAATATCCGTCAGGGAATGACTGCCATGACAATTGCAGAGAGGGGTGAATTGCCGTGTGCGTGTGCCCACGCAGTGAACAGTTTCCTTACGGAGAGAAGGATGGGGCAGGCTCCCGGGCTGGGTGCTGCCTCTCCTTAGGGCTGCAGCAAAGCGCTTGCTGAACGGTTGAACTCTGGGCAACGTGCTCCTGTAAACTCTTCACCTCAGTATTGTTTAGAAAGAAGAAGGGCTCCAGGAATTGGTTTAAATAAATAAACAGAGCTAGCAAGGATCCTTTCAAGCTCTGGGTTTGCAGCTAGAAGTAAAATATTGTGGATAACAAAGAAATCGCTCGCCTAAGAGCAGTGTTTTTCTTCTTGTGCTGGGGATCTCTCTTTGTACCAGGCACCCAAGTGTGGCTCCTCTGATTTCTCCGGTCTCCGCGGGTCCCACGGAGCCGGGGTTAGTTGACGTTGGGGGCATGCTCCAGGGGCTGCCTGTTTTATCTGGCTCTTCCCAAGGGGCTGCATTGGTGGGGTGCAGCGAGGGAAGGCAAAGCTGTGGTACTGCGGGCGTTTGAAGGTTTGTTAATGTAGCTGTTGGATGAACAGTGACTGCCACACAAAACCTTCTGCTGGTTTGAACGCTCACTGCAAGTTTTCAAGGGGAACGTTTTTTTTTTCCTTGTGTATTTTTAACTGATGTGCAGAGAAAATTAAACACAATTTGAAACAATCTTTGTTTCTTCTGTTCTGTCGAGGCCTCGGGGGCAAAGAAGAGCAAATAGCCACAAGCCTACCCGGTGTGTTTGAGTACCAGCCCTGTTTAGAAACCCGCTGTTTCAACAAAGCCCTGTTTACTTGTTGCTCACGGGACAGCTGATGCTCCGTTCCCCTACCTGGTCTGCAGTGTTCCCAGGGGCATTAAAAGTAAGAGTTACAAACCTGTACATACAGAAATGATGGGGATTGGATTACCTGGGAAGATTCCAATAGCGTGGCTGTCAGTTCTTCACTTTTCCTCAGCTCTTAAAATTGTAGATTCAGCCTTGTGTCTTTTCTCCTGCGAAGGCAGTATACACATACGCCTTTACAGACGTACATACATACGTGTATTTCTGACAGCCACCCAGACGTGATTCCTGCTCTTTCCAAGGGCTTTCCAGTCTCTGAACTGAATCAGAGATACCCAATAATATCCTGTGACTTGGTCACTATTGCTGGGTACCACCAGCAATCCTGGTGCTGATACAAACCAAGCCATTCAGATTTTTCCATCACAATTACTTTTTTAGTTAAATGCTGATAAGTCTTAGCTATGTCATAGCTTGGTGAATGTCACGAGGAAGCAGATCACTTAATCAGTATGTTTTAACCAAATCTTTGAAAAGAAAAGGCACGGCACAATAAATTAGGGGCAGGAATATTTTTTTTTTTTTCCTCTTTTGATGTGGTGACAGGACCAAATGTAGATGAGGAAGAACTGGGACCATAAGTCAGATGTTTTATCGAACTTACAGAAGACAGTGAACTTATAAAAGCAGGAGGAAGATTGTATTTGTTAAAAGCCTCTGATATCTTGAAAATTACGTACATCATTCCATTTCTCAGCTTTCGGTCTGGTTTTTGTCTTTAAATTGTTTAGACAGGACTATCTTTTTTTGTGTGCATGTGTGGTTATCTGTTTACCTGTAGGCATCAATGTGTGCACATGTGTATATAATAAACATGTACCCCATAGGTGTGCTTTTAGAATGCTCTTCAGTAATTCTTTTTCCCTCAACTCCTAGATTTCAGTGTTTGACCCCCTACTTCAAGAAACCAAGAGATTAAGCAGGACCCATTATTTTGACATCAAATGCAAGCCCTAAACCGTTGCTAGGATACAGGATGTGGCACTATAATATTGCCGTGGTGTAAGGTTATATTGTCTTAAGTGTGGGGAGCAGGCCATATTATAAATCTAAGTAAGTTGATAGAAGAGATAACGATTGCTGCTCTTACACTGTAATTAAAAGGAAGGGAATGTGTATAAAACAATTTGGTCATATACTTTGCTTTTATTTGGACAGTAAGTGAAGCACTATCAATAAGCAATTTCATTACAGTCAGTATGGGTTTTGTCTACTTTCATTTTCCATCTGCATTAATTCAGAGTAACTGCATGGGTTTATTATTGATTGACACAGATATAAGCGATGCTAAAATTTGGCTGTGATGTCAGACCTGTTAATTTTCTTTCTTTATTTTTCTTTTGTGATCCCATGAATTGAAACTTGGCTTCTGATTTCAACAGTATGAATTTGGGGGTGGGTTTTTTCATACTTTCTATAGGGCTAAAATGAGCTGCAAAAATGGTATGTTGTGGTGGGGGGGAAAAGTTTGCCTTTGATTTTTATTGTAGACATGGGGAGTTGTGTAATTGTTTCCAATACAGTGTCTAAATGAGCCAAACCCAGTGCATGTGTGACTGTTGAAAACAGAAGTGGATTTTTTTAGTACTTTTAATTTGTTTTGTCTTTTCAGGAGGGGGGAAAAAAAAAACAAACCCAAACCAAACCCACAACCCTGTCCCCCCAAATCAGCAAAATTGAGATTTTTTTTTTTTCTTTCTCTCTCTCTTTTTTTTTTTTAAATCCCAGTGAGTTGTGCTGAGGAATGGCAGTGGTTTATGTGCAGCCCCTGCATGCAATTGCCACTTGTAAAGCAGCTGGCTCATGTGGAGTGAAAGCCTGCACTCTGCTGTAGAGCTGAAGTCTCCATTACAGAGAAAAGAAGGCAGGCCTTGGACTACACAGGTGGCAGACAGGGTAGGTGCAGGTAGCTGCCTCCTGGATCAAGCTGTCCACTATGCGCACAGTGGGCCAGATCAGCACCGCAGCCTCCTTATCTACAAAAATCAGTGATTTTCATAGGTGAGGATGCTGCCAGTGATTCTTGGCTGCTTCACCGCTGCTGATGCACACAGCTGCTCCATGGGTCTTACTGAGATGCCAAAAGAACTTTTGGTGTACTCAGTGCAAGTGTGTTTATCCTTATCACATATGCCGAGCTGAAGGGACATCCCAGCTGGTACCTCAGAAAAGTAGTGTATGTTGGAGATGGATGAAGACTAACTGTTTACTGGGGCCAAAGTAGTGCATGTTTGGATGGAATGTAACCAAACAAGCCATTGTGGTTCTAACTGGTTCAGTGAGAGAGGTTAGTGCTCAGAGAGAGAGAGAGAACGTGAGTTTTCCTACTCTGGGAGTGGGTACAGTGAGTGAAGCTGCTGAAGGCTGTACTGGAGCAGACTGGAGTGCTTTTGTGAGCAGCTGGTGAGGCTGCCTTGAGAGACTGCTGGTCAACAGTGGAGGGCAACACCACCATAAAGCAGCAGAGCTGCTCCCAGCAGGTTTCTCTGTCCTTCTTCCCACAACTACCCAGGCTCATCCAGTTTGGGAAGCACCGCAGGCCTAATTCCTTTTGTTTCCCCAACAGAAAGTTTCCTTTCCCAGGAGTAACAGGTAAGGATCACATGCTCCATGCTCACGTAGTCCGACTCACTGGTTAATGGCTAAAGAGATTTTTCATATCCAGCAAATACCCAGCCCATTGACTGGTCAGCTGATGGAGAGTGCAAGGCTGTGTTTTAGCAGGCTGGGTGATGGCTGGCAGTTACAGATTTCAATGACTCCAGTGTTGCACCACTTATATAAGGTTCTGCTTTGTGCTATTCAGTTGCAATTATTTTAGCGGCATCTTAGTCTAACAATGAAATACTTCCATACCTATTTAACCACATCTGCGAGTATATCAAGTTAATTCTTGTGAAATATCTTTAAGATGTTAGCTTTATCTTTCCTGGTTTATGCATAAAATTCTGTAGTCTCGGCCCATAGGCTAACGGACACCTGAAAAATCAGATTTGTTAGGTGTCTCCTAGTTCTCTGGATTCAGGACACCACAGTTTTAGAAGTGCAACTGTGACCTGATCAAAATGAAGTTGGATGTGCAATAACAGGAGTAGAAAACAGTCTATGTATTTTGGCTAAAAAGCCTTCTCCAAGGTCAAAAAGAGAACCAGTAGCAGAGCCAGGAATAGAACTGTTATCTCCCAGGCCTTTTTCTTCTGCTTCTGTCCCAAAAGACACTATGCAAGGTACAATATCCATTTGACAAATTGCACAGTTATGTGATGAATTGCATTTATAATGCACATTTTATGGCCTCTTTTGGCCACTTCCTACTAATCCATCTTTCCTGGGGTATGTTCTTAACACTCCACAGCTCTTGGTGGCTGTTAAACAACAACACAAAAATGTTCGTTTCTCCCAAATGTAGATTTTACCGCAACTACTTTGGTCTGAAGCAGAGGCCTGGAAATACTCAGCGCTTCTCAGGTGATGGGTTTAAGGCCTGATGTCCTTCAGCCTAAAGCGGGTAGGAAGTCATTTATATATGGCAAAAGGTACATGGGAATTTCCCAGTTTCTCACTAAAAACATAAATTTCTTCTACCGCTGCATGTTTATAAGGTCTGATGCTTACACATAGTTCTACGATTTGATACTTAATATAATTTGGACTCTTTTCGTAAGACTTGTATCCTTCAGCCAAAGCTTTGCCTCTTGTTACTCGTGTCAAGTGTGTAGCAATCAGCAAGTTATCAATTACATCTTAATGTCATGTATTTAACGTGGACATCCATACACTCGCTGACTTACTAGTAACATGAATATTTCAGAATATCAACCAGTTATTTGCTGTGGTTCTAACTTCCTGAATTTCTTGTGATAAATATGCATTTACTAGGGGTAAGATAAAGTGACGGGGCTGGGGCGCAAGCTGCTGGGAGGTGCGTGGGCTTTGGCTCAGGAAGTACCTCGTGATCAAGGCAGCTGGAGTTGGGTGAGAGCCAAGCAGGACTTTGGGGTGTCCTTGAAGTTAGGCAAGTGAGGTCCTGGGTAAGAATGCATCTTAAGTATGTGCTTCAGTGTTATGTTGAGCTGAAGAGCTGTCAAAATTTCTGAGGCATCTTCATGGTGACGGTTGGGTTTTTGGGGTTGTACTTGTATTACTACCAGGATTGCATCGTGGTCTTAAAAACATCACTTAACCTTTCTGTCACCTAGTTTATATACCTGTGAAACAGATATAAAAACATCTACTTCTCAAAGATCTTATAAGAATTAACAAATACTGAAGTGCCTTGAAACTCTTGGTGAAAAGTCATTTACAGAGGTACAAAGTAGTATAATTGGCCATGTTTATAATATTGTGCCTCTGTAAATGCATGTAGTTCAAAACTACAGTTCATTTAAAAAAAAAGTAAAAAATAAAAATACCTATATATTCCAGGTGCAAATTTGAAAATACTGCTATAAAACTGGGTCTTAAGCTCCATAACAAAGGGCATAGATGAAAAAACCTTTAATAGAAGTTACTTTTACGCTAAATTAACATTGTGAAAGTGTTTAATTTTCAACAAACCATATGACCCCTTTTGCTCTCCATGCTTCTCCCCAGAAGACTGGAGAAATAAACTTGTCAGCACACCAACTTCATGCTCCTGCCTTTAGCATTTTATGTTGTGTTTCAGAAAACACGAACCATGGAAAAAAAATTGTTTATTTTTAAATATGAAACTACATGGACAATATTATTGTTGCATTTCTTGAAATGTGTCCAGAATTCAAACCTGGAGGCAATAGACATGTGAGAGAGAAATTGGCCCTAGACAGTTAATAAATTCTAGGCAGAGATGCATAAATCAGCGAGGGTATTTTTCAAACTTTTTTTTTTTCCAAAGGGTGGGCATGGGGGAGGGAAATGTCTTTGGAGAATTGTTTTCTATCAGTTCAGAAAATAGAGAAAAGAATTCAGCAATACCCAGTGCTGGTTAGCAGATTGTCATTTTTGGGTTTGATGTTCCTGGGTTTAATTGTCTTTCATGTGAACAATGGCAGGAGCTCTCTAGTGTGCCATGCGAGCATGATAAAAGGGGGCCGTTCTTGCATAGCAATGCCTTTTTTTTATTATTAGCGTAAAAAATTAGCAAGCTGGAAGTCGTTAGAAGGAGTTCCATTGGCATTAATTGTAATGCAGCCTGAATTTGTTTGCAGACCAGTGCGGCAAGACAATAGCAGCAGGGAAAAAAAGCAATATTAATAGCCTTTTACTTATTGTATCATTTTAGTGAGCCTTAATAAGGTGTCTGCTGTCAACTGGAATTTATTAAAATATAAAAAAAAAGACATGGTAATTGATGTATTGCAGTAAGTATGGATGAGGGCTCAACTTGATTAATGTATGAGTTGGCTTTTTAAGGCATTTTAAAAAGGCTTCTTAACTGGGTCTTAAGAGACTGGCACAAGCCCACTGTAAACTACCTCATTGCAGTTGGAAAACAGCCTGACAGCTGCTGATGTCTCCTGTGGCTTTGCTTTTTTTTCTGATCAGAGAAAACTGAAGTAATATAGTCCTCGTCAATAATTGCAGTGCTTAAAAATCTTATAAAGGGATTTCTGTTCTTCCCTCCGGAGATAACTTTTCAAAGGTTAAATTAGTTTTACTTGTGTGTGCTTCAAATATCTCGGCTCCCAATAAGGATCAAGTTTTGTTTTAAATAAACTGCTAGTTTGTGTGTTGCATTGGATTAGCACCTTGCTGAGTACCTTCTCTTTCATTATGAGATGGACACTACAAAGCATTTTGTTTAAGTCTTGCTGGAGTCCCCCAAAAAGCTGCAAGACATTGACTCACTTTGCTAGTTTAGTTTGGAGATGGGTACTGTCGTCATCTTGTTGTTTTTTGTGGTGAACTTCACCTGAGTTTATAATCTTTGCTGTGCCACTACTCAACATAACTTCAAGTAGTCTACCAACAGGGAAGGACTGGTGAGTGATGTGGTGTATGGAGGATGTCTTGGCCATAGGTGTAAGGTGAAGTGACAGTGTTGAGTTTTATTAAAAATTTCCAGGTTTGTCTCCTAGGATAATAGATGACTTTCTAGTGGCTAGACTAATCAACGTTCTTCCTTCTGTAGCATTGTCCCTATCAGTGCTGCAAATGTCATCCAAGTAGATATCAAAGTCAAAGGGAGAGAGCAGACTTTTAATTTGTTACAGTACCATGTTGTCCTTCCTGATAGCTCCAGGCCTTTCCCAGAGGAAGTGCTCATGCTTCATTATGGATGTAAGCTTTATTAGTATAGACGTCATCGGGTTCAAGTGTTAGGAAAAGCCTCTGCTTGCTAACAAAGGCCATGGCCTTGGATAATTCAACTGTTCTTACTGAAGGTTGTAAGTCAGTGTGGATGATGCTCTACTGTTCTCCTTGTATTTTTTTTTTAACACTCTGATCCTGCTTGGAGATCATATGATGTGATTCTCCTTCTCTGAAGGAGAACTTCAGTCCTCTGTTTTCCATGTGTTCCTTTTGCTTTGGATCCAACCACTTACCAGACAAAAAGCCCAGTTAAAGTCATTTCAGCAATCTGTGTAAGCCTATAGTCAATTAATCCACAGACTGCCACATATGAATAATAATGCCTCTAAGATTTCTTCTTCTTCAGGTTTCAGATACCAGCAGTGCAGCAGCACAGTGTACATACTTGTGAGATTTTTTTTTAGGTTTTTTTTCTTTTTTTCCTTCCCCTTCTGGCAGGCTTACTACTAAATGAAATTTTTGCGTAGCTCTGAACATGGGTTTCAGCTTCTTTTTACATTAGAAACCTAAACTTTAGTTTCTTTCTATGCAGGCTACCTTCTGCATGAGAGAGGCAGCTGAGGGGTGATTTTTCTAGGAACTTTCTTTTCCCGTCACGTTTATTTTATTCAACAACACTTCTTTCTCCAGTAACTGTTAGGTAAAACAGTTCTCTCTTCTGTTCCCTGCCAACAGGAGAGAGTAAACTTGAATGAATTGATAATGATAGAGCATTGCATTAATTGCAGCTCCCGCTCCTTCTTCAGCCTGCCGGCCACCTGGGCTTTCCAGTTTCAAGCAGCACTCCAGTGGCTCTGCTATGCCATTGAGGATAACATTTAAATATAGACATCTCAGATATTTACTCTTCTAGTTACACTGCTGTGGCAGATGCTGCAGTGGTCCAGTGCAGCATCTCTGCGATCCATGCAAAAAAACCCACCATGCTGTCCCAACGGTTTCTTCATTTAGCCTAACTCACAGTTTACATAATAATTCACTTCAAGGTCTGACTCACCTCGAGTCATTTTCTCCTTCTCTCCTTCATTTTTAGGCATGGGCTCTCTGAAATCTGTTCCCGAATATACCCAAAGGTTGCAAGCATTTGAAAGCTAAGTGTGGATTCTGATCAAAATTTTACAAATGGTTTCCATTTTATTAAGGAGTCAGATTGAAGACCATTAATAAAATGGAAACTCTGCAGCTTAATCTAACCTTGATATATTTCCAACCTAATGCATCTGCTTATAGTCCTGTCACCGCTGGATCTGAGCACCGAGAGCATTGCTGAATACATTTTCATACCTTTGCATTTTTTTCCCCCCTGTCCGAAGTTAGGCCAATTCTGCACTGTTCTAGGCATCTTTCTTTCCCTGACTTTGGCTGGGATTAGAAGAGCCATTCCAGACTTTATTTGATACCATGTTTGCTGCTAAATGTACAATTTATTTAGTGGAAAAGGAGTGATGCAGAACGGACACTGCACTTGCGATGGATTTTGGAGGTAAATGAAGACCAGGTGCTACACAGCTTGATTATCTGCTATAAGAGTTATGCTGATGAGCCACCTCATAGCACAACCATACCCAAATAACAAGTAGTGATGGTGATCAAGCAGAAGTCAGCAGGCCTGACCCATAACATTTCATATCACGCAATTAAAGTTACCATCCACATTTGGCCCTGCTGGAACTTCTGCTTTGCTATGAACTTTATGTGGACCCTTGTGTGCATGGATTTTTCTTCCTCCCACCCCAAAAATTCAGTTTCTTCCAGCTGATACGTGGAGGTAACCTCATCTCCTTAGGTTGCAAGTCTGTTGTAAATCTGACTGAATGGATTCATCACTGAACTGTGGATTATCCTTGTGGCAACTACCACGTGACTATAAAATTCTGGTAATTAATGTAATTATTTAATAGTTCTGAGTAGAAAGGGGAATCTCAGGTGTCACAGAGGAGGTGTTTATTTAGGTGTTCAAAATGTTTTTTCCCTAGCTCTTACAAAGACTGAACCTGACCGCAGTAAATGGATGCAATAATCACCTTTGCAATGTGGATGAAGTGTTTGGGGGTGATGGCGAGTCCACTTGCACTTGCCATTTTTGACGTGTGTGCTTGAAAAAGGCCAGTCCATTCTTTTGTTCGGGTACGGTTACAAAGCCTGGCGCAAAGTCATTTCGGTGGCACTGAAAGAGGTCTCGTCTCTCGCTGCATCAGAGCACAGATCTCAGATTCCCTCTTCTGAAAGTGGCCTCTGGTTATTACATGAGTAAAAATACAGACGATCTCTGCCAGACACACACGGAGACTAGGTGTCTGTGCTGACACATCAATACAAAGAACTGTTATCACAGGAAAATTTCTCCTTCTAAACCTGGGCTTAAACTAATATGAACAGACATATAAAGGCCCCAGTGGGTGACCTTTGTTCGCATGAGAATATGTCTGCTCAGGGATTTCTTAGTTCATGTTAATTGATTGCCTGATGGGATTGATTAACTAATTGATTTACTGTGGTTTGTGATTTAACACTAGGATTGGCCTAGGGTGTGCTTCAAAAATTTTTGATGTGGAAGAGAAATTTGGGAAAAGCTGGCACTAGCAGTGCTTGTATGTTTGAACGTGAGGGTGTGAATACTTGCCATGAGCAACGCTTTATAGGCTGGGTTAGAGCAAAGTAAGCAGAGAAGTAAATTTACAGCATCTTTCTTAACTCATCTTTATTTTGTATAAGCCCAGTTGAAGTGCATGGTAAAATAATGTCAGTGTGTGAGGTATCCATCTTCTCCATTATCCTTCTGCAGGCAAAGGGAGAGGGGCTATTGACAGGATCTGTGTTCAAAACCATTGTCCCTTCCCTCGTTCTGCAGGAGTGGGCTCCTAATCCTTATTCTCTGTGTGCCCCTACCTGCCCCCCCCTGCCCCATCATGGTGCATATATACTCGAGCAGCTCTTACCATGGAGGTACAGAGAAAGACGTGAAAAGCCTCGCAGCAAAAACCTTGCAACTAAAAGCGCCCCTGCTGCTGTGGTTCGCACATGTGTCTGCTTCCTGGCAACAAAAAAAAAAAAAAAGGCAGCCATTTAGAGACACCAGAACCAAAATTCAGATCCATGTGACAGTTTTGAAAGCACAGTCTAAGTGCCTGGTGGATGCAGGTTTTGCTGTAGCTTACAGAAACTTGTTCCAAAGAAATCATGTCATAGGCCTGCAGTGAGGGCGCAATAGACTTTCTGTTCGCTCTCTGGGTATTTCTTGCTGCTTAGGATACCTGGAAAAAAAAAACAACCCACCAACATTATGTATTTCCTATTAACCTGTTTTGAAAATAGTCTTCCTATATCAAAGCATGTTTAAAAAGCAGATTGCATTTGATAGCAGTAACTAAAATGCAGTAAGAAGCAGCCTTTTGATCTGTTGCAAATAAACGTTTCTGCAGATAAATACGTTACAAGTGTATTTTTGTTCACTTGCTATCAAATTTAATAACAACCAGTGGAATTGAGTTCAACCAAAATGGTTTCATATCAGACTTTGAATACATACTTTTAAATATTAAAAGATAATGATTTGTATGGCATTGTTATATAATGCATTTCTTGTCTTCTCTTGTGTGCATGTGACGAATTCCAGTCGATAAGCGCAGGACTCTGGAGTCAGTTGTCTGGCTAGTTATTAAGATTAAGATAAGTACTGAGAAGGGAAAGATACAGCGCATTGTACTGCCCTGCTGGGACGGGGCCACCTCGGATTCCAAGTGTAAACAATGCATTAGTTCTCCCTGGTTTATTTCAAACCCGAGGTGTACACTGTAAATATTTGGGAAATATGATGGAAGGAGTGTGGAAAGACTTTTTTAAATTTTTATCCATTAAATGTTATTACTAAAAAGTGAACCTTAGGCCCCCTTGGGTCCCAAATCATTACCCATCTGTAAAAATCCAAGACTAATTTTTGTTAATTACTTATGGAAAATAACTTTTTTTTTTCTTCTTACCCAAGCCATAAAAAAGCAGACAGACATTGGGACGACGTTATCACTGGGCACTTCATGCTGAATGTGCCACGGCAATAACAACATAGTTAACGCTCGCACAGCAAAGCTCCATTAGGGTTTTGAGGGGGGAATGGGACTGGAAGGCCTGAACTGCAAAATACTGAAGCTAATGCAAAGTCTCCATATGACTTCAATAAACTTTGGATCGGGTCCAAAATGAGAGTTAGTGAGGTCAGTGCTTTCTGAGCATGTTGGAGCTGTTATTGCTGGTGTCTCTGTGGTGGACTCCTAAGGGCATCACGCTGCCTTTGCCAAAGGGGGAGAGGGAGAAAGTTTTTCTGTTATTCCAAAACATTACCGAAATACTAAAAAAAAAAACAAAACCAAATGTTTCCTGAAGTTCAGTTCTTGATTCTTACTAACTATAATAAACGTGAGCTTTGCTGCAAATTGGTAGTCAAGGCTTTCAAGACAGCAAAGTCTGACTTGTCTGCAGGCTCACTGGAGGAGTGATAGAAGTCAGTCATTTAGAAAGTGCATTGGAGCTGCGTGCTGTGCAATGTAGAGCGCTGGGTAGCAATTAATTTTTTAATGAATTTAAAACTAGATGTATGGAAATGCTTATATAAAATGTATACACTGCTAAACAGCTAACTAGTCCTTGGGGTTTGCGTTTTCATTATCTGTATGTAAATCATTTCAGCTAGCATGATCTAATGAGTCAAAAACTGCTCTGAAATTTGAGGCACTTCTTGAAAATCCTTATGCCCTGCTTCATCATTTGGACCTTACAATGAAGCTACGTCTATCCTCTGATTAATTACCTCTTATGTGGAGATAGTTTGTAGGTTTCATTGTGTTTCAGAAGGGTTATTTCTAAACTCTAGGAATACCCTGCCTTAGTGGGAATGGAAAATAAAGGAACATTCAAAACCATTCAAGAGAAACAAGAAGCACAGCTGAATGGTCCCCAGTGACCCCTCCTAAATCTGATGTTTCTTATGTGGTAGGAAATAAATTAATAAAATAAAAATAGTTAACTGTAAAAGGCTATCCGACCAAACCATGCAAACCACTTTTTCCTGAGCATCAGAAAGTTCTATTACGGAACTAGAAGCTGTCTCTTCCCTTCATATGCCTATTAAATCATTGTGCTTCCTTAGCTCCCCTAAGGTATACGCTAAGGTTTCCTCTTAACCAGCAAAGAAGATAAATAGCTCCTCTGTCTGCTGTTTACAGGTATCTTAAGCAAAACCAAAATTATAGCAGAATCACTGTGGCATCGCAGTTTCTTACAGAATCCTGCATATAGAACAAAAAGTTGGTAATACCTCTGAAAGAATGTATAATACATGAATTATAAAGTGTGTGTGTGTGTATATACTTGCATGCATGCTTTATAACTTCAATTACTTTTTTTTTTTTGAGGTCTATTAGTAATTAAAAGAATATCTAAGCTTGATGTGCTGTAACCAGATAAAAGAAATGTACAGAGTGGACTGGAATATTTAGAATACCACGCTCTGTTTCCCACCTCTTTTTTCACAGTGTGAGCATTATATCATGGTTGTGTACATTCCAGTTAGCTGCAAGTGAGAAATCACTGCTGAGGTCGCTGAAATGTCAGCGCCACATACGCAGAGGACAAAAATGGATGGAATTCCCTGTTATAACTCTAATTATCAAAACTCATAAGATACAAGAGGAAAATGCGTGTGTCCTATATGCTGCGTACCGCAGTCTAACAGAGACACTGCCTGGCTGAAAGGCCCTACAAACAAACCTATGCCCTAACCTATTTCATATTTTTAAACATTTCATGCACCAGGTGAGTGAGTTTAGTCTCTGGCACACATGTACGGCTTTACGCTGTATGCTCTCTAGATGCTCTTGAAATCAGCTACATGTTTTTTAAGCTCTTTGGCTAAACCCTGTATGGTTTGAAATACCCAAGTAGTTAGCATTCCTGCCAATTTGATATGATTGAGACCTTTACTTGAACTGACCTCAGAAGGAATAGAAGACTAATTGAGGCAGCCCTAGTTCTAGCTCTCTAGAGGTGTAAAACACTGCAAATGGTATCTGGTGCATGCATAAAAAGGTTTACATAGTGGAAGAGGGATATGAGAAGGAAAAGAAAGAATCTTCTTTCTCCATCTCTCAGCAGCCTATTCCCCCCTTCCCCCTGAAGCTTCAAGAAAATTATTTTATTCCCTTCTTAATGTCACTGCATGGTAAAATAATAAGAAAAAAAAAAAAGAAAAAAAAAAAAAAGAAATGCACCCAAACAATGTAGGAGGTAAAATTAGGACAGTACTTGGGTGCCTCAGGGCTGTAATTAAAGCTATCTAGATAAAAAGAGATATTCTGCCTTAGATTTATGTTCTGAGGAGGGGAAGAAAAAAAAAAAAACCCGCTGAAAGTGAAACAGCAAAAGAAATCCGTAATTCCAGTGTGTTCAACTCGCCCATCAGAAGAAATGGCATTAATTCAGGTACCCAATTACTGTAATGTGGTTCAGAGCACCTCAATAGGTGTTTCAATCTCAAGCCAGGACTAACATTTGTAATCCTTTAAATGCACTTAAGAAATTGATGTTACAGCCCCACAATCTGTTAGGGGCCTTGCTTCCTGGCTGATTGCAAAGTATCCCACCATTAATTGGATCATCAGAATGTGATCCGCGTTCTGGTCCCCGGATTATGTAAGACTGACTTTGCTCTGACGCGCTGAACCAGAGGCTTCTTTTGCTGGATATTTTGACCCTTAATGTAGATAAGTGGTATTTTTCATCAATCTTAGCTTGCATTAAAAAAGGGAAATGTCAATTCAATGTGGGGCATTTAACTTAATTCAACATCTTTTAATTTAATACCTTGGAGAAGTTAGTCCGTCTCCGACCTGCCGGAGACTTCTGCTGATGGAATGGTTTATGGAGAAGGGCTGAAGGCATCTTGTTCCCACTCCATACCACGGTCAGTTCCCAAAAGTCTCTTTATACTTTGTCTCTGTATGAAAAAGTAAGATAGTAAAAAAAAAAAAAACAAAACCAAAAAACCCCCCAACAACAAACCACAAAAAAACCCAACCAACCCACAAAACCCCACCAAACAGCCCCCTGACCATCTTGTATTGGTAATGGGACTGCTCCACATGCCTGAGGGAAAAGAGACAAAAAAATTAATTCAGTGTTTACTACCCCGTTTTCTTTTGGGGCTTCAGGTTTTCTTGATATTGGTGTTTGTTTTTTTTTTTTTGGTTGTGAATCAAGGTGCTTTGATTAATTCACTCAGTATTCTTAGCATGTTTTGGTGCTATAATAAAAGCTAGTTTGGAAATCCTCTACATGGATTAAACCTAAAATCCTGATAAAAATAGGGGACATGCTTTCTGATATGAGTCTTAATTATTTTTTTTTTTTTTGAGATTATTACCAGAATAGGAACAGGACATTTTGCAACACCTTTATCTCTTTTTTTTTTCTTTTTTTTTTTTTTTTCTTTTTGTTGTACTGAATCATAAAAGCCCTCCTAGTGCTTCTCTTCCTGATGCTGAATGCATTTGTCCCAGTGGTACAGACAGGAGTTCAAAAGTGACTGCAAGATTTATTTATTTATTTTTAAACGAAAATAGTAAGCTTTCCAATTTTCTGGGCTTGGGAGAACCATTATATGGTATGGTATCTCTTGGCCTCATGGTTGTAAGGATAAGGATGGTGAGGTGAATAGAATCACATTAGGTTTCATGACCAAGGCTTGGTATTGTTTCTCCTGGAACTGATCATAGAATCACAGAATGGTTTGGGTTGGAAGGGACCTTGAAGACCACCTAGTTCCAATGCCCTGCCATGGGCAGGGACACCTTCCACTAGACCAGGTTGCTCAAAGCCACATCCAGCGCTTAATAATCCTGGGTATGGCAATGACTTCAGTAAAGTTAGTACCTGCTATCTACATACATTTACATCAGAAATCACTGGCAGAATCTAACTTTTTTGGTCTTTCAGAGAAAGACCAAGCTCTTTTCACCTGTGTCACATGAAGGCAGATGTTTATACAAATAATTTTGGAGCTCAGGCTGGCTGACTTGGGTTTCCTTTCTCTTGTTTTCTGCCGGGATCCTGGATTTATTTTTCCAACTCTCCTCTTTTGTGAGTCATTCAAAACCGGTGCTGTACTGTGGGCAGGGAGATCTGCTGAGGCACAGCATTGGTGAGGTGTGGATGGGCTTCATGGCTCACTGCCGTCTTCTAGGCTATGGAGACTTCTGGAGAGGTCTTCAGAACTTTACAGGTTGAGGAAAAACAGGCTTTTGAGGCAGCATCTTTGTTTCATGAGAAATGTTCAATCCCACGGAGAATTGGACTGAAGAGGGTAGTTCTTGCATTTGTCCCTCTCTCCTGCTGGCCAGGACCAATTCAAAGTCTGCTGTGTAGGGAAAAAGTCAAAACTTTGAGGCAGGGAGTGTAAATCAGAGTTTTGGGACAGCCTTGTTAGACATCTCATCTGTACGGCTCTTGCAGTCGCTTAGGATGCCACTCTGTGAGGTTTCTCAGCATGTCGGAGCACATAGTTGTCCTTGTCTTTGGTGCACGCTAATCAGGTTTTGTAGATTAGCAGAACACCTACGTTAGCCTTCTCATTGGATTTACAGAGAACAATAAACAGAGATGCATAAAAAGGCTTGTGGTGGGAGACGTTTTTGTGGTCTTGAACACAGATAAGAAGAGAACTGGTCTGGCGATTGGAGTGAGCTGACTTACAACTTAGCAGGAGGCAGCAGTTTCTGGTGTTGGGCTGGGGGTTTGGGGCTGTGTGAGGTGTTTCTTACTGATACAAGGTGCGTGGCTCATACTTAAGTGCTTGACCTTGCCTTTTTTTTTTTCTTCTCTCTCTCTTCCCCCCGCCCCCCTTTCTCCTTCCTTCTCGATATGAATTGAATAGACAGGTAGATATATACAGTTCTGGTCAGCCTAATTGGCGCTAGAGGTGATATGGTGCTACGCTAGGACAGGATAACCTTTAGGTTTAGGCTCCTGGCTGGAGCACAGGACACGTGCATTCAATTCCCAGCAGTTCTCTTGCTGGTCTCTTTGAATTGCATGATGTATCGGTCATGGCAGTCTTCTCTCTTTGCACTTGTATGGCTCCTGGCGCAGGAGGTTCTCACCTGCAACAGTAGATACCACTGAACTGTAAATAAGAGCCCTGGCTAGAGCTTCCTATAAGCAGGTGACTAGCTTTCAAAAGTGTAATTTTTTTTATTTTTTTTTTTACCTTACAGTACTTGAATGTCTATGTTCTCCTTGAAATTGGCCCCACGGATGAAGAATGTGAGTTTGTGCTGTAACGTTACATACTGGCTATACGAACATGTAAAGAGATCGAGAAGTCCGGAGATGTATACTTATATATTATCCATGAGGGAATTACACCTACTTAAGCTTAAATATTTTCACAAGCAGTGTTGAAGGAAGCTGGTTTGGCCGTGTTCAGGCCTGGTATAAACAGAATCGCCTTTCCTGATGTGAGTGAAGCTTCACCTACTTCTGCCAGGCCCAAGTTTAGCTCAGAGACTTCCAGATAAGCACTAGTCTCACAGCTCAACTTGTTCAACACTGATACAAAGCTCTTTTATGAAGAGGGAAATATAAAGCAATATTGGCAAGTCTATAATTACTTGGGCTGCAGAAGGAGCGTATTGTTTCTTCCTGCTTGGAAGGGCCTGTAGGGAGAGCAGCATCTGCGGTACCTCTGGTATTGATAGCATTCCTACAGCCACTGCATTTTCCAGCAAGCTTTGTACTAGCGTAAGATGCTTCTGAGTTATCCCACTGTAGGGAAGGGAAAGGAAACCTTCTGTAGCTTGTGGCAATACCTTCCTGGGCGATTGATTTTAAGCACAGAGAGTGTATCTCGGGGTGTTTTGCTGTATGGAGTTGCATTGGAAGTGCGTCACTCCTCATCTGTTTAATTGGAGTCTTGGGTGACACTTCTCTGCTGCCTTATCCCCGGATAGAAAGCTGATCCACGTTTTAGCTTTAAGTACACTACAAGGTTGGAAAGTAAAGTTGAGTTTGCAGTGAAGCAGATATATTGGCTTCCCATGCTTTGAAGACAAATGGAGTCTCATCCATCGCTGCTATACCAGTATGCCGTTGCTGTTTCAGCCTGCTTTGGGTTAGGATTTCAGCTTGCCCTTCCTTCCTAATGGGGTCCCTTGGTGGAGAATGCCATCCAAGTGCAGGATGGATGAGATGCCCTAAGGACCTGTATCCGGCTTGCCTTTCAAGCAGTGCCTTGCTGAACTGTGAACTGGGCTTTTCATGGAGTGCTGCATGAGGATATGAATTCAACTTTGAGGGGGGGTGGGGGAAAAGGGAACAACCACCACAGCAGCAGCATGTGTCAGCCTGAAAGCATACGCTATTCGGTGGCAATATTAATATGCATCTAAAATTATTTTCTTGTGGTGTCTTAGTATTTCCCAGGGGCCCCTTTCTTTGTTCTAACTCCCTGTGAAAGGGGCAGAGAAAAATGGCTGGTGCGTTTGCTTTGGCTGCTGTCAGTGGTGGGCTCACAGCAGAATTAATTCTGCCCTCTCTAATGACTGTCAATTACCTCATTGCCAGGGGAACGGCACCCTCCACCTGCAGGACAGTAGCAGCTAAGTTTTGTTACACGGGACAACATGCTTCTCTCCTCTGGGCTGCCCACAAAGGCTGGAGCGTTTCCGTGGCCAGTGCAGGTCTCCCTGCTCGGTGACGCTCGCTTGTCCTAGGGTCAGGCTGTGTGGCGACGCTTGTGTGTCCACGCTTGGCATCTTACTGGGTTTGGGTTTTGTCTGGAAAGTAAACCCTGTGTTTCCTTCACTTGGTGGAAGAGGGGGAAAGTTTAAAAGAAGTGGGCGGGATGAAGCACGCGCTGTAACTATTGTGATCATATCCTCACCTGGGCTTCTCTGTTCCCTGGGAAGATGTGCTTGCAAGATGTGGTGGATGTGTATAAACACTGAATTTTTTTTGCATTGGGTTGCAGCCTTTTTGGGGGTTAGAATCCTGCCTGAAATCATGAGTCCACTGTTCATACAGGCCCAACTGCACAAATTGTGAATACTTTTCAAAGCCCTGCGGATTAATTCAGCAAATTCAGACCATCATACGCAGTGGTGTAAAACAAATGCCCTGTTTCTATTCCCCAAACTTGCGCTGGCTATGAGTACAAGTATTTTACCTGTCCAATTAGTTGGATGCTGTTGCTAAAAATGTAGAACAAAAGCGTCCTGTTAGGGAGTGCTAGCCAGCATGTGCTGGTAGGATGGGAGTGATAGCTCACACGTACTAGGGTGTGAAGCTGAGCAAGTGTTTTAAATGGTTGATCTGGATTTCAGTGGTGTGCCAAGCTGTTCCTTGAAACACTCTGTACGGTACAGTAATTGCAGGGTATGGTCTTGTATAAGGAAGCAGATGTGAATCACAGGTGAGCTACTTTGGAACGACGACAATGGTGTGAGTACTCTCCCTGCCTTTGCCTTTCCCCTCCCAGTCTCTCATTTTCCTATATATCTTTTATTAATTTTTTTTTCTTTTCTCCTACCACACAGGTAGGCATGTTCCAATGGGTCTCTAAACCTGCTACGTAGTGGTTAATCTGGTTCTTGTGTTTGATTTAAATGCCTTTTTTCACCTTGCCTACCCCCAAAAACCCACACTGCGTCAGGTAGCTTTGGAGGTACCAGTAAGTGTATGTTACAGAGGGAGAAGTGAGACAGGGCACGTGTCTTCACCCAAGATTTGGAAGTGGTAGGAAATGACCTCTTACACTTCTTTTGCTTTTTAGATCTTTAAGCCCTAAGCCACCCTAAATCTACTGTCCCTATAAAAAGCTGCATTTTAAAAGGCTTTAGGAAGCTTGCTGACCTTGCAACCTACTTTGTAAGGAGTCTGCACCCACAGCTATTAAACAAAATTAATTTCAGCACTTTTAAATTGTTAATCTTGCAAAAGACAACTTGCTTGCTCTCCAGTGATCCCACAGGTCATCATTCTGTGAGCTGCAAGCCATCACCAGGGTTCATGGCTCTGAACATCATCAGTCTGCTTGTGGTCTCCCAAACGCCTTGCAAAATTAATTCCTCTGCCCTCCACTTTTCCTCCCCAGCAGCTCTTTGAATTCTGGGCGCTTGGTGAGCAGTGTGTGGGTAGCAGCTATTCACCAGTAGCCACGCCACAGATTATTCTTATTTTAAGGTTACTCTATCCTAAATCAGTGCTTCCAATCCTCACTCATGGCCGTGAACTCTGGGCAGCAGGACATGAATTCAGGTAGGAAATGACAGTTTTTAGTCTTCGGAGTGTTAGGGTTTCTATTGAAAGGGCGATGTCTCTTGGAAGTTAAGTTTCTCTATGCCCATGGGGCAGATGCTTTACCAAGTACTAATTTATCTTGAATCTTCTTAAAGTGTATTTTTCTCTGCCTGGCCATGAAACTCAGAAATGCTGCTTTTTCTCCTCCAGGTAGCGGTATGTGTGACTGGGCTGGGGAGTGGGGGAGAAAGAGTAGGCTGCATCTGGTATTATCATGCCTGGTTGTCCCTGCTCCTTCCACCTCTTTTGTCTCTGCCACTCAAGCCAATTTCAGCCATCCGCCGACTCTCATTTGGGATAATAGCCTCTCTTTTTACTGTTGTCTTGTCATGTTTGATTCGGCAGCACAAGGGTTTTAAATTAGCCAAAACGTTTGCATGCTGGGCTTACTCTGCTGCCACTACCAGTTGTAGAGCCACTAAACCACTTGATGCTGAAATTGATGATTGCTCGGAAGGAATAAGAAATTGTTGGTGGCTACCGGGAAGATTCATTCACGAGAGCCCCTTTTAAGAAACCTAGGGGGGAGGGAGAGAGAGATTTCCTTCATTTTCCTGCTGCCTGGCTGGTGGTTGCATTGTGCTTGTGCCAGGCTCCTGCTGAGTGATTACAGCCTTGCTAGGCTGCGTAGTTCCTGTGATTTCAACATAAAAACAGAAGAAGAAAAATACAGAGGGGAAGGAAGGGGGGGAATAAGGCTCCAGAGACTTGCAGTTCAATTCAGTAACGTGGAATCGTGATGTTTTAACTCACCAGCCACTTTTTTTTGTTTTGGGTTTCTTGGTGTGGTGTTTTTTTCTTTTTAATCTAATTTATTCCCCCCTAGCTAAAAGTAACTTTTTGGAAGGTTTACCCAGTAGAAGACTCTCTGTATTGGCCTGGCTGAATTGGTGATGCTAAACCACAGCTGGGCTGTAAGCAGTGTTTAATATTTTCTGGATTAAATATGACCCATCACTAATGGGATCTGGGATCACCAAGAAACTACACTTCTACTGATATGCACACATGCCCCCCAAAAATGCCTTTTACTTGTTTATATTACTGTTTGAAGATATGAAGGGCCAGAATTTATAATGGAAAAGATTATGATAGTGCTTGAGAAACTGTACAAAGAGAAAACAAATGAAGCCATAGAATTAAATGTGAATGACTAGGGTTGTACAAGGGAGATGAGTTCAGAACTATATACAATCACATATGCAAAGTGAGAGAGGCAATTTTTATTTCCACTGACTGAGTTTGGTTTCTTTTTGGAGAGAGAGAGAGTATGTTTTGTGTTTTGCCTTGCCTTTTTTCTTTTTTAATATATACTAGCACTAGCTTCTGGGTTACGGTGATGATAGGTAGTCAAATGGTCAGAAAAGGTCAGTAAGACCCCCATGTACAATGGTTCAGGATTTCCAAGTCCAAAGACAAACACTGTCTAACAGAAAATAGTAGCAACTGTGGCTTAAACGCAAACCAACCAACCAGCTAAACCCAAACCCTCTGTAAGCCATACATGCAAGTTGCCAGACAGTTGGAAGCATGGCTTCAGATATACAAGTCATTATACAGTGTCACAAATGAGACCTTAAATATAATATGTGGGAATACAATTGTATAGCATCCAAGCCAAGAAAGACGTTCTTATTTCATCCACTATTGCTAACATTATTAGGAGTAATATTTTAGCATTTTTCCCTTATTACTAAGTCATTATTTCTCTTGCATAAGATGCCCTTTTTCTGCTAAAGAAAAAAAACCCTTTTTTTTAATACAAATTTTTTTTTAATACATAAATCTTGTAAATTTGTAGGTGTTGGCATCCAACGATTTCTTTATTTCTCTCTTGTATTTAATAAATTGTGAAGAAATCATGTGAATGGCTAAAGCTCTAAAAATACAAATCTAAGAGGCCGGCTCTCTGGGGCGCAGCAGCGGTGTGCTGTTGTGCGAGCCCAGCTCTCGGGGCTTTCGTCTGCGCCAATTAACAGTAGATTGGAAAGCCAGGCGACCATGATGGGTTTAGTCCTGTTATCTGTCCCTAACTGCTGCACTGTTCAGAATTGCTGATTTCTCTGCAAAATCATGACAGATGTATTACAGGAAAATGTATTGGTCGAGTAGCTAGTGAGAGAGTTAATGCAAGGGATAATAAGTAGCTAAGGCTATGTCCTCCAGCAGACTTTGATGTGGTTTGATAATATATGGGATGGGTCAATCTGCCCTATTAGCAAATGTAGCCAGTTTATGCTCTACATACAAACTAGAGATTTGATAAAGCACTAAATTAGTTTTCACAAGGTATTAGATGTTAGATACTTAATGGGATCATCATGCTTTTGCTACACTTGGTTAAGATGTGTTCTGTAACAGAAGCATGAGGCAGCATGACATTTCACCAGGAAAGGAAGCGTGTCTTGTGACTGAATCACGAGTCTGGGAATTATAATGTCCAGGCATCACTCGGCTTCCAAATCACCGTCCGTCTGATTTACCAGAGTGGTTTCTCTTTTCACATCTGCAGAATGGGACTGTGTCCTTCCATTTTCACTTCGCCTTCTTGTGAAGCTTAAGCCACCAGTCCTTGTAAGTGGTTTGGTTGGGGGTTTTGTGGGGTTTCTTTTTGGTTCTTTTTTTTTTTTTTTTAATCCTTGGATGCAAAGGGTGCAAGTAATCACAATTCTGCGAAGCTTCAGTTGCACAAGACTGATACTGTCCCACTCAGTAGGGCTGGGAAATTCCCTGCATTTGACGTCAAATAACTTACAGGTTCAAGCACATTTGAATAAGTAACCCCAGCAGAGTGTGACAGCAGAAGCTCAGGGTTTTGCTGTAGTGCCCCACAACTGTGCTCTGCGTTCGCTCTGTGCCGGTGTTCAACTACTATTTAATAGGTGAAGTAAAACCAGCAGTTTAGCAAAGCTCGTAAAGTTTTTGTACAGCCAAAAATCCACTGGTAAGATACGCGATGTGGGGACAACGACCTTGTCTTCACATGCCTGCACCCATCTTACCGGTGGGGAACATGGGTGAAGAAGGTGACCATCCCGGGACCACACGCCATGTCAGTCTCCAGGAGGGGTCCTGGGTGGGCGCATTCCCCTTATCGGAGCTGATGTTTTGTCCACTAAAGCAGGCTGCTGCTGTGGTTAGCTGGTGACGCTTTTGTAAGCTTGTGTCTTCGCTGTGAAATGACTTTTTTTGTCAAGTCCTATGATTTTTGTCCTGTTAAATAAAAATCTAAAACTGCTGACAGCAGCCTATGCCCACAGCTACCTTCAGAAAACTAAGCTTTAAAACCCATTAGGCATTTTGTATTTATCACATTAATCTAATTTTTGCTAATGCTATTTTGCCCTGTGTTTACAGATACTATTCTTAATTACATTTGAAATGCATCATTTTGCTTTCCCTAACATCTTACTACTTAACGCAAGTAGCTGGTCCTGAGTGACCGCTGCCAGGCTTTGCACCTCTCCTAGTGATCGGGAGACGTTCCTACCTTTTTGTGAAATGCATCAAGAGTGTCATACATAAAATGATCCCGTTTGAAAGGATAGAAGCCACATCCCAATATAGATCACAGTGGAAAATGACTCAAAATTACATGACAGCTTCTCCCCCGTTTACCCCCCCCCTCCTCCTTCCCTTTCTCAGCCTGTTTCCCAGTTGGGCTGCGGTAAGAAATGCGTCGTGTATTGTGGCATTTTAGTTTACTGTTACTAATAATCCCTTTGCATCTTTCATTAGCGTGTTATTTATAGGATCACGAAAGGGCATCGGTGCTGCTCAGCCTGCGAGGTGGTGGTGCCGGTGTCCCAAGGACTGGAACGTTTTTTCAGAGTGCTGGGTCCGCCCTGCTCTCCACAGTGGGCTCCCCAGCTCTGGCAGAAGCCCGTGCCACGCTTTGGGCTGAAATCTTGCCTTTTAAAACCCGCTGAGGCCAGCGTGGGCTTCGGATGCTTGTATAAACAAGGAGACTTTGCCTCGTAACTCCTCCTAAGCCTGCACCCGACGAGCTGCTCGGAGCTGGAGGGCTGCGTTTTCCCTAATAAATTCCAGGTTTTGAACCCACTTGTTAGTCAAGCGTTGTGCACACTAACTACAGCGAGGGCCCTGGGCATAAATTACTCTCACGTGGCACTGTCTCCGAGCAGCCCCCCAGTTATGGATTACTTTGTTCTCGACTTGACAGGAACATAATTAGAACTGTTGATGAAATCTACCAAATTGTTCCTCCGTGGCCTCAATGGTCAGGAAATTTGGCTGAGTCGTATTTGTCACCGAAGTAAAGGCTCTAAACACTTCATATTAACTACGTTATTAATGTGCCCTCTAATCTGTCCGTGAATTGGTAACACTTGGAGTGAGCTTGTGCTCTAATAGCACCTTGTGATGAATACACTGGGATGCTGTTTAGAAGTTTCTGGAGGGTGGCGGGGTTGGGGGGACGGGAGAAAAAAACCCCACAACCAACCCTTAATAGAAAGTGAGCATCTCTAGGTTGTTTCTCTTCTCTGTATGTGCATTTTTTATGTTATATTTTTGTTTGTTTAATTGGAGATTCATTTAGGCTTTACATTGACAGACCGTTTTCTGTTCTATAGGATTTGCTGACATTTGGGCTGTTTCATTGCCAGAGGAGGCTTTGTGTGTCCCAAAGGAAGTGAGTGATCTGGCCATAACAAATCCTGCCAAAATATTTTAACACCGTTACGATTTTCTAATGCAATGCGTAGTGAATGTGACTAGAAAAGGATGGTGAGTCCACGAAGGGGGTTCGCTCCCTCTCCTCTGCCGTTTGTCTGGTGGAACAAGCACGCAGGAGCTGCCGGGGGGGTGGGAGACTGCAGCCAGCAGCGCGGTGGGGTGGGTGTGTGTGTGTGCCCCCTGATGCGTACAGCTTCAGTCGTGGCAGTGGCTCACGCGTAATCTTGAAGCCAACCTTGCAGTTTTGGCCCTGCTCCTGAACTTTCTGAGAGTCCAGGGTGATCAGAGACAGCGCTCTCGTTACGTTCAATACATGCATTTTGGCAGCGGTGAATGTTCAGTAAGGTAAAATGAGGAAACGCATGTTAGACACTTAAAGGTGAGAGAGAGATTAGTGGCTGAAGGTCCTAGAAGTTGACAAGCTGCTCCCTTGGGTAAAACAAACTCTTACCTTCAAAACAAAGGGAGATCTGATACTTCGGGATGGTTTTGAAGAACGCTAAGGTGGCTCTTAACTGTATACTTAACTATATACTTAGGTATAAGTGTTAGAACACAAAAATAAGAGTTTTCACATGTAGCATTCAGGGGGCGAAGACAATTCTGACAACCTGATGTTTAGCATAGAGCTGGAAGTATGGCAAAACAGTAATCTAGATCCCTGAGCTATTGTCTAAAGCAGCAGGTTCATCAGCTGCTGTTTTTCTAATACCTTGGTGATTTGCTCATATTAACTTTAACATCACCCACTCATCCCCACCCCCCAAAAAAACCCAAACCACGGCTTAAACTGGTATTTGGTAAACAAATTCAGCAAGCGGTTCAAACTGTGCTGACCATAGAGTATCAGCCATCTTCTCTTGTGCCCGACATACACCGTGTTGCATTGCTCTGGCAATTATCTTCTGTGGCGCAGTAAACTCATGTTTCTTTGGTCATTTTACATTCACAAACTTAAGAATAAAGTAGCTGACCTCGTATACCAGCAAGTTTTGCTGAAGGGAGGAAAACTAATGAGAAATAGAAAGGTTGAGCACGACCACGGCTTTGGAGGTTGCTCTGCATGAGCAGATCTTTCTGCTTCTACTGAACAGTCCCATGGTTTTGACTTGGTTGAGCGATTTGCCCCTGACATGTGTGGTCAGGTACTCAGATGGACGTAAATAAAGTCAGGCCTTCGCTGCTGATGGTGTTTGCCATTTGGATGTTTCTCTATTTGTTTGTCTTAGAATACCAAACAGAACTGCAAGTTCTCATGCTCATCTCCAAAGATCTTTTCCAGTTTTTGCCAGGCTCACTCACACTGCCTCTTCCCTGTGGCCACTGGATGTGTTATTTCCCAGGTCCCGGGGCAATGATGCTGTTACCTACGGGGGGGAAGTGTTAGCCCGGGAGTTAGGACTTTGAGACTTCATTTCATGATCTTAATATTTGTAAATGAAATGGGAATGTAACTCTGAACCTTTCTCATGCAAATCAATCTATTTCTAGTAATGAGCAATTTAAGTGTTATTTTTTTTTTAATATGTAGTTGCCATCTCTAGAAATCAGGATCAGAATTCAGGATGCTCAAATTAGGTGTTAGTGCATACAGATACTCTGTTGATGACTCTATTATTAGAATAAAGTAGACCAGTACTTTTGCTGGATCTGTTTCTTTTCACTGCTTTTGTCTCTCTTTCTCTTTCAGCTCATCTTGTCTAAGTTTTAATTGTATTTTTTTAATTTCACCCTTTAATTCATTTTTATCAAAGCCATGAGATCTTGAAGGGCTTTCTAAATAATTAGTTCTTGTTACTTGTTTGCAGTTTGTTCAAAGCTGAATTGCACTTTCTTTTGTCAGTCTTGTCTTAGCACTGTTCTAAAATGGGATGTTATTTGGGGCATTCTTACCCAAAAGCATGCTTTCTGCTGTTCTGGCTGTACTTCATTTGTCTCTCCAATATGCATTCAATACTAAAAATTTTTCTTTAAGTGAATGATTATTGTATTATCCTTGAATATCACTAGTTTTTGGGCTTTGCGTTTGGATGCTTTGGGGTTTTTTTCAGTTTCCAGTGGGAATGTCATGGTATGCATCCTGTACATACAAATCTACCTTGTGTCATTCAGTAGACCAAAATGCATCATGAGCAGAGCTTAATCCTGATTTCGCTTGTTGTTTAAGTGTAGGAAGTAAAATTACTTGCATAGAAACCAAGGCACTTACTCAAGGGGGAGGTGGGGAATGGGGATTTAATATCAGAGTTGGGCCCTGGAATATTAATTTGATAAAACTGTATGATCTTACCATGTCAGCTGTGGAGAGCATATGCTAGTAAACGCTTGTGTTTGAAATCAGGATTCATGGTTAATCATTCTAAGAGATAGACTTATCACTTCATAAACTCTAGGAAAGACTGTTTTCTTTTCCAAACATTTAAATTACTCAGCCGTTTTATACATTAAAACCCAATTATAACTTACAGGGTATTTCGAAGAATTTTCAAAGCTGTTTCTTTTAGGAACTGTACGTAGACTGAAGCTTTAGCACAGGGTAGTTCATATTTTCCACTGCATCTGTTGGGTTTTTTTCTAACAAAATAGGGTGTTGAGAATGTTCGTTAGCCAACTGGTGAGTACAAATCCCAAACAGCCAGTACCGCTTTCAGGACATATGACATGTCTCCTAAAACTGGCAAACTGAAATCCCGATGTGGTTAATGAGCTCCAGAATATAGCTTAAAAACACTTACTTTCTCTAAAAACCAAATGACCAGGTTAAAGTAAAGGCTTATTTTATCACCTCCCTTCTGCCACATTATGCAGACTGTGGGCAAAACACATTGAGAGAGAAATAAAAATCAAAATGTGGTGTGGGATTTTTAGGGAATGTGATGTACCAGCTCCGGAATGGAAACGTTCCTTCCTTCTTGGTTCTCAGGGCCAGCTTAATGCTTGAGGCTGGACTGGCCTTCATCAGTGGCTTTCTCCTTCTGAAAACTGTCTTTCCTCAAAATGCATAAACCCATCCTGTTTTTCAGAGCATACAGCAAACTTGATTTGACAGAGTCCAGCTATGGAGTTGTATGTTACTTGACCCATATGAAATCATAATGTTTCCAAAAAAACATACTGTCCAGAGCTATAGAATAATCTTTCAGATTATTCATTTGGATGCTGATTCATCACATGTTAGTTAGGTCACACCAATCTAGATGAGGAAATGACCAGTGTAATTGTATATAACGCAGCAGCTAGGGAGTGTATTACAGGTATGAAGACCTAAAAAGGTGCATGTGACACTAATGCCATTTTAAGACTACTTACCAAAAGCACCCTTCTCCTGAGCATAGCAAGCTGTTCCCACAGCATTTTTGACCTGATGGGAATTAAAAGGATGATTGGTAAACATTATATTCCCAAATCAAGGTTTAGCAACCTGTGGATAGCAAAGAGTTGAAAAGGAGGTTCATAAGATGGAGAAATCCTACTTTAAAGGCCAAGTAAGAGAGAGAATAGGATTTCGAAATTAGAAACTGCTTTCTAAAGGTTACTGTGGGCCCAGGATCCCCATATAGGAAATAAATAAAGCGGTTTGCTTTAGCGAAAAGGGGGCTAGGCAGTTGCTCTTCCCTCTGTCTTACAGCAGAGCAGAGTGGAGGTGAGAGCCTGGTGCTTCTCTTCGTGAAGAGACTGCATGAATGAAAGGTCGCAAAGATATTAGGATTTACTAAGTAAAGTCATACTTGTCAATAGCTTCTCTTGCTAGATATTTAAAGTTCAAGTGCTTGTTTGATTTAGTTAAGTGCTCTGAAGTGCTTTAAAAAGTATTGGCCCATTTATATAAACAAACAGAGAAACTCACTGATAGTCTTCCCAGTCAGAGTGCATTACCCAATATTTGGATATCCTTCCTTGGGTCTGAAAAAGATTTGCGCTGGCAGCTTCTAACACATGTGAGTTAATGGAGTATTGTGTTATATTATATTATTTGATCGTAGGCATCACCTGTGTTGAAACATGGTTTCTCTGTTGCACACAGTCATTGAGGACACGGAGGGAGGTGAGTCGGCTCTAAAACTTCTTTATCCAGAGCTCAAAGCTCGGCCATGCTAACTCAGGAATCTCTTAGTGCCGACAGTCAGGCATTTCAATTTTTACATTGAAACATGTTCTCAAACCATGGCAAAATCCTGTTCACACGTGTATGACCGCTCACAGAAAGAAAAGAAACTACCAACGCTAACTAGTAGTGAAGGTGAAGATTGGGATGGTATTACATGCTTCCACACAGTGTTCCCTACCGCTTGTCCCTATGGTAACAGATGTACCATCACAACATTACTCCTCTGTGGAGTAATGTCCTTTAACCTAATGATACTGTTGTGATACTGAAAGCCTAAGAATGTCATAAATTTGTACATTGACACTTATCCTTCTCATATGTGCAAAGAAATAAGCATTATTTGGAGGAATCAGTGGACATACCTTATCCAGTAAGGTCAAGGCGGTTAGCTCCATAAGAAAAAGTAAACTGAATACCATCGGCAACAACCTCCAGATATGCGACATCAGGTAGGGAATAGGGATGTAGCTTGGTGCTATCTTAAAACTGAAATGTCATCTTTCATTCAAAAAAAAAAAAAAAAAAAGTTTGTCCTAATAATTTTGATCTGAATGCATTTTCTTTTTACCTATCTCCCATAATGTCTGTGAAATTCAAGGGGTGTCATGAGCAGGTGGATTTAAAGCTGTTGCTAATTTAAGCTGCATTTAATAAAACAGAAGTTTAAGATACCTTACAAATCAATGAATATGGCACAGTTTGAAGATTGCTTTTGTTGTTTGATTAGCTCCAAAAGAAACCTTTCCTAAATATTGGCTGTGAGATTAATCCGGCAATATAAGACCTTGAATTATTCCTCATTGCAGGAAAACAACGTAATGTATTATCTTATGTGATGACTAGGAAAATATAACTTTTGAGGATTTAAAATTTGCATTTTAAAGATTGGACCCAAGGGAAAACGTTGAACTGTTCTTTTTTAAATTGACTTACAATTTTTCATATTATACTTCACTTTCTGTAACATATTCCCATATTGCAAGTTGATAGTACCAACATCATTACATTGAAGGATGTTCTCATTATTGACTCCATTCTCAATTAATTATAAGTTTGTCATGTTTTAATGAGCAGGATTAAACTTTCATATTCCAAATATATGCCTTGCGTTGCTTGCTTAGAAACTTTCTAAAGAAGGTGGTTAGGTGGTTGAACCACTTCTCTGAATGAGTATGAGGAAACAAAATATTCTTTATGCACATAAAAAGTATTTACAAGCACTTGTAAAAAAGCTTTAGTAGCTCTGTGGTTTGGAACAAAGTTTTGAAATTTGGGCAAAAGCTTTCCTCTTCTTTTCTAGCCTCCTCTGTCACAAACAGTTGTGGTCTTCCCTAAAATAAGCTCATATAGGTATGTGTTATGTCCTGTAAAACGCAGGATAGCAGAAGGAAGAGTAGCACTAATCTATTTCAGGCATACTCTAATTTGCACTGAGAAAATTCACCAAAAAAAATTGAAATGGTACTTTGTGCTTCTGCTTAACTGCCCTGTCTTTTAAAACCATGGCATGTTTGCAGCAAAGCTGCTGCCACTGGTGCCTTTCAGGTTCAGATTAGCTCCAATGTAGCTCTGCAGGGCATCTGTCAGGTTTTCCCCCCAAAGTTCACTGTGCATTAATAGACCCTCTTTATTCATCATATTTTCTAGCATAATTTTGATATTTGTTTTTCTTTTATTTCCTTATACAACTTAACACCTTTCTCGCTAGTACAGATCAAATCCTTTCTAAGAATGCTGCTTCTTTCGCTTATGTGCCTGCAAAATATGCAAGTGGGATGGATGTGTTCTTGCCCTGTTGTTGCTGGACTGTTCCTGCTGATTTCAGTGTGGTTGTGATTTTGTTTCCCCAATCTATCAAGATTAATTAGATACCTGTAAGCAATAAGCACCAATAAGTTTGAACGCTGTCAGCAGACGAGCATCGTGGTATGGGCAGGTAGTGGCATCACAGCTGCATAAATCACAGCAGGTTCTTGCCAAAGAAAAGCAGGTTCCATGCCAAAAAAAGAATCTTCCATTAAGTGTGTTTTACATTGCTTGTTTAGTCTGTATCAAATTAAAACTGTAACTGTGCAATTTGAATAGCAATGTCAACTGATATCCCAGTTTGGCTGATAACACACAAGCATGATTTAAAGGGGGCTGGGTCAGCATGTCCCTCACCAGGTAGAACCCCGAAGTCCTGGTAAATGCTGGGCAGGACTCTGCACCCCAGGCCATTTCTCATGAGACCTGCTACTACAAATAGCTGTGTTTGGGTAGTCAGGTTTTGGTAGGACGTGGTGGCTCTTTTCCACTTACCAGATGGCTTTCCATGTACCATCACCTGTCCTAGTGCTCCTTCACCTCACTAAGAGTTGTGACAAGCACTGTCATGTTCGTTGCAAAAGCTGCTTTCTGCATGTGGCCACCATAATTATCACATGTAGGCACCTTTATTTAGCAAGTCCATGTCCATATTACCGTTGCAAATGTCTTATATTTGGTTGTGTTCAGTTAATATCACCCATCTGTGGTGTTGATGTTCTGCAGCCTGATCAGAGAGTTAAACCTGTGTAAAACCTGCCTGATCTCAAGACCAGGCTTTGTATGTCTGTACAATAAGGGATGAATGTTTTTATGCTCCTGTTTGGAGGAACATCTTACAACTCAGTTGTGGCGTTGCGCTACTTGAAATTAATTCAGTAATCTCATGCATGGCAATGGAAGTTTTATACTGCACCTCCCAGTCACCCATCCTCACGCACATTTTCTACATGTATCATTATTATCATCAGCATCTGTCTTTTGAGAGATGATTTATTTCTCTCTAGGTCTCTGTCCATTTATACAATACCAGATCTCAAATTACATCTGTCTAGAGAGAAAGGCATGCTCTCCAAGATTTAATACTGGTCTCAAAATTTTATTGCCAATAACTAAATGTGAAATTGCTTTAAATTAACCAGTAATTATTTAGAATGAAGTAGGAAAGAGTTAAAAATTTTTTTTAAAAATAAATCCCTTTCCCAGGCAAACTGGACCCCCTCGTTCCAACAAAGCTGTTGCAGGAGGTTTCAATGGTATGAATAAATGTATTTCTTTTAACACTTTTGTTGTTTAAAATGCTATTGTTTCATCTGGGGTGTGAGGAGATGTGCTAACCTTGTCAATGTGGGTGCAGTAGAGCAGAAATGATAACTGTATATACTTTTTTTAAAAAACAAAAATACAGAGTGAGTGTGTGTGTGTGAGAGAGAGAGAGAGACAACTTATTTAAATCCTGAATACAGTCAGACCTCATATGCATTGTTAAAAAAAAGCCCTAAAGAATTGCATATGGATTAGGGGGATGAATATTCTATTATTTCAGTCTGTTCTGCTGATCTTCTTATTGTGACTTTGCGCTTCAGAAATCTGCCAGGAATTTGGCTTTGCTGTACTAGACAGTAATTTTAAATGTGTATCAAGCACTTGATAGTGTATGATTTGCGTGCTGTTGCATTCCCATTCCCTAAATTTTCCACCAATTTATTACTTTTTTCATACTGTTTTAATATTTCAGGATGATGAATATATACAGCATCATTAAAGGTAAATAAAAAATGCATGAAATTAAAAAATGGAATATTAGATGTTTCTTTGCTGTAATCCCTAGGTCCAGTAGGAATGAAATGTCTCTGTTCTGTCAAGTAATCCCTAAACATGATTAGGGACCTTGTAGTTTCCACATAGCCCACATAATATTTGTATCATATAAGCCTATTTATGTAAGGTTTGAGTAAAAGTTGTTATTAGAAGACCTATAAACCTATTTTACAATTCAAAAAGATATGCTTGCCTCTTAATCTCTCTACTTTTATTATTTTGCTGGAGATGGCAATACGTCCTTAATTCATTTTTCAGAAGTCTGTTACATCTTTCGGGTACTTATATCGTGCATTAACAATCCCACCGAAATGTATTTTTAAGACAGAGGACCGAGTTCAACAGTTCATCTACTTGTGTAGCTTCTCCTTAAATCCACATTGGAAGGGACGTGCACCTCTTTCTAGGTCTCTTCTTCGATATCCAGGTTTAATCTGAACTGGGGGTCAGGAGGTGCAGAGATTGTTTTTCAGGTTTTTGGGGAAGGGGAGATGGAAAGAGAGGAGATTAATTTTCTCTGTTTAAGTCGTGTGAGAATATATTATCAGTGATGTAGGCGCTTTCGGTGGCATCACAGAAAGTTTTAGAAAGCAGCTTTTGATTTGACCAGTCAATAGCAGAGTTCTAGGGAGAAAAAGCTAGAAAGAAGGAAAATGGGGAAAAGTTTTGAATGACAAAAGAATAAGATAGGAGAGACAATAGCTGTTGCCAGCTGTGTCTTGTGATGTAGTTGTGCTGGGGATGCACCAACCCAACACTTCCCATTCCCTGCTTCAGCTTCTTGCCTGGGCAGCAGAGATGCTCATAGTCCTGTCTTCTGTGTAGTTAGGCTGGATTCTTTGATGTTCGGAGGTATTCAGATACCATGGTAACACAAGGAAGATCAATAATTAAATAAGAACAGTAACTTGTATACTTCTATGGTTTGAGTAGACATTCACTAAGGAAATATTTTTGAATGATAGCAGGGCTCAGCTGTGGCGATTCTCTATTTCCCATAAGGAAATTTGAGATTATATTAACCTTGGGCTATCTACCAAAAAAACCCTGTGGAAATACACCTGTATTGCTTCCGTGCTGCACTGAAATTTTACTTTTATTTCATTTTCAGCAGCGAGGGTGGCATTTGAGCAATAGCTCTATTCTTGTATTTATGAACTGAGAGAAGCAAAACTGCTCACTGCTGAGCCCAGGGATCCTCTTCCAGGAAAACTGAGATCAATAACTGTTATCAAGTCTTCATTTATAGGGAGTGTTAAATGACCACAAAGTCCTGATGTTCATCAGTTAATAGGGTATGCTTAAAACCGGGCTGTCTGCCTCCCTCAACCTGCCGTAGTCAGAACTTTTGGTCTTTGCTATCATTTTAAACAGTCATTTTCCGTTATTATGATTTCTTTTTAAGCGGAGATTTTGTGTTATGGCGGTGCCAGTAAGGTAAAGGTGAGCGATGTTTTCCCTTGCCAGCTGCCTCCTTCCTGCTAGCGGTGGAAGACAGGGATGAGATGCTACCTGTGGCTCGCTTTGTGATCCAAAGCAGGGGTTTACAGTTATTACTGCACTTAGGTTTGTGTTTTGGTACTCAGTGAGAATGCAAGGGCACACCCCAACTGGAGCAGAGCAGACCCTGAAAACTGAAAATAAAAGCCTTGCATGCAGATGCATTTTTCAGATGCCTTTATTCCCTCAGTTTAAGTGCAAAAGAGGGATTTGGAAAAGAGAGAGCTTAATTTAACAAAATAATATTATGCTTTCGATCCTTAAAATGAATGAATTATTTGGATACTTAGCAGTATAATGTCTTTGAATAATGCTGGTACTTAAGATAGAAGAAATGATATTGTGAATGTGCTGTGTTTGCCTCTTATGATGTTTTTACCAATTTGGCATTTATGGGAAGCAATATCATTGTTGCAAAGTTTCCAAATTGCTTTTTGCACAAATCCGCTGAAATTAAATCTCCTCCTTGTTATGAAAATGAAGTGATGTCTTGAGACGCTGGTATATTAGCACGAGTCTGTGGAGACAATAAGCCCAATTCTGCTTGCGATTGCCGTGTGTCCACTTTTAATAGCTCCAAGAAGCTACGATACGTATGGTCTGTGGCACGACAAAGTAAATAGGCGTATGGTGAAGTGTAGCATGCGAGCAGTAGCAGAGATGTCTCCGGGGACCTCTTGTGCTTAAAGTTAAGCCCACGCCTGACCGCTTCTGTGGTGAAGAACTTCGCCTGTGACGTGGAGTAGTGTGTGATGCAGGAATAATGGCAAATTATGTAAATGGTGAGCCTTCAGAGAGAACATTGCAAATCAATTTCAAGCTCAAAGAAAATAACGCGAATACAAATTGGCACAGGTCACATGGAGATTTTGGGAGAAAGCATACCATGTGGTGTAATGCAGATCAGGCTGGTTGTGGAGGTCTTGAGCAAAAGCCTCCTGGCGTTACTCCAGTTTCTGTTCGGAACAGCTTCAGGAAAGGCTGCACGTTTTGCCTGAGGTAGGAAAATGGAGTGGTACAGACTGTACTACCACCAGGTGGGGTGGGGGGAAAAGACATTTAGTAGAAAAATATTGTGAGTAGTGGTGGTGTTGAGCTCTGCCCGCAGGCGCCAGGTGAGAACTGTGCCTGGCTGGTGAGCGTTCAGCTGGGTCCTCCCCAAAACGCTGCCCGGCCATCGCTGTGACAAAGTTGGTGCCAGCAGCGCTGGCTCGGGGGCAACATGTGCGTGCCTGAGGGACTTCTGCCCCGTTACTAAGGCAGTCTAACACCCCAGCTCCTTTCCCCGTCCCCTCGGACCCCATGACTCACTACGCATTGGAAGGGAACAGACACAAAGTGAGCTGAGAGACCAGAGACCGGTTCACGGACAGTCCAGGTGACTGGCATCACTTCCAGGGGAGCCACCATTTACCACAGAATTATCTTAACTCAGAACCGTTATGCGTCTTCATAGCTGAATCTAAACTACATTAAAGTGCTGTATGTGATGTGTTTAAATTCATTGACAGAATTAAGGCAAGACTAAGGCAAGCGTGTGATTGATTTTTACAAATACAAATGAATCTAATAGATGGAGGAAAGCAAGATGGATCAAATTTTAAGACCTGGGAACTGATTTACCTACATCAGATGTTTAATGGGATGCTTAATTTGATTGCTTCTCCAAAAACTACTCGCAATAGTCAAGCCACTGACTAAATGTCTGCGTAATCAAGGCCTCTGTGTGCATCTACATCTTGATTTCCAGGTACAAATAAGCAGCAATTAATGCTGCTGATTGACTGCAGGGAACAGTTTGAGGCTCAAAATGGCAGCTCCGGAGTTTTGGGGGGTCTTAGCATCATTTCAGTGTGTTTTCAGAAGTGAGTACAGGCAGACTTCTGCAAGTCTATATAAACAGAAGCGTTTCGTCTCCAATTGCGCAAGGTTCTTCGTGGCTGTAGCTAGAAAGCATGTCTCTTCAGCAAGGTTAGACACTTTTAATTGTGAGAGTTAGGCTCTTTATATTAAAACCAACGTATTAGCCCACTTCTGTGTAGCCTAAGGGTCCCATTAAGTGGGTTTATATTTCCATATTAAAAAAAGTAATAATCGGGGAAACATGTTGGAATGGAAGAGCGAGAGCAGTTGTATATATTTTGTAGCAATCACAAGGCACTGTATGCTTTCTTCTTTTTCAGGATTGAACACATTCCTGAATGGAAAGTCAGCAGTTGCTATTGGCACTCTTTTCTTTTTTCATTATTTTTTTTTTTAAATCTGTCTCATTATAATGTATATGAAGGATATTAGAACATTGAACAGAGATTCTTGAAAATACTGGTTCTTCCTCATTATTTTTACTGCTGTATTTTTACAGTAGTGAATTATCAATTACATTAAGTCTTTTTATTGCCGTGGCACAGCTACAACAACTAAAATTAAGGGTGTTATGCTCATAGTCCTTTGCACCACTCCTTCTGCTATGGGCAAACTTTTGCTGTTTTCTCATACTAACCTTTACAATGCAACTGATAAACGTTACTCCTGTTTTAATGACTCCCAAATAATGTCATATTTAAATGAAATGCAGTTTGGCTCAGCAGGGTTCTTTGAATTTATGAGCATTTTTGTCCCATATCCTACAATAATGTGACAAATATTATTTGCATTTTTACTGTTTTCTTGAATACTTTTAAACACCCATTTTTAGGAGACTTCAGATTGCTTTTGAACATATTTGAATGCATTTTTAGCTATCACCAAGCTTAAAATAGGAACCCTTTTTTCAGCTTATCTTTATTAAACACCTGTAAAAATCAGTGGTATTTCTTTTTTCTTACAAAGCTTTCTTCCTTTAATGAATGCCAGAAAACTGCACAGTTTACTCTAGCATGGGCTTCATTTCTTGGCAGTAATGGGCAGTAAATGGTCTGGTGATGTCTGTACCATACACAAGACATTTGCTTACCAGAATGTCATAAATAGGAACTTGAAATTGTGATGTAATGCATCTGATCTTTAACTGTGATCAATTAACATTAGAACTTTTAGGCAACTTTTAGAAATTATTATCCAGATTAACGTCCTAGGAATTGATCATTCTGTACAAATGATCATGCTTGCAATAAGCCTGTGATCTAAAGAATAGGTGGCTAGGCATGACAGTGACCAATTAATTATATTTTATTATCGATACTCACTTTGCATTTTTTTTTAAAACCACAGATATTTTTTTTTTTTGGTGGTGTGTTTTATGGCATTGGGGGTTTTTTTTAGATAGATATGTATTTTATAATAGATTTTATTATGTGACACCTTTATAACCTAAAGGTGAACTAGCAGCTTAGTCTTGCTGTTCTTGGAGGCTGATGCTCCAGTGATTTCAGAGTCCTTCATCTTGGCTGGGTTAAGTTTTCTGTTTTCCTTTGGTGCTGCTATTTTTTTTCCTTCTTTTTATTTTTTAAGAATGAAAATTGATGATTTTTAAGGCAATGTTTTATGCGTTGAATCAAATTAAAAAATAAATCACAGTAATTCTTGTACCTCTATACAGTCAAACTAAGACCTCTCTAACATTCACAGAAGTCAGTTGGAACATTTCTTTACTGCTATACTGCAAAAATAACTTCTGCGTATGTTTTTGTGGTCAAAAAACCCCAACCAAACACCCTGTACAGAATTTTGCAAGTGAAAGCAAATAGTTTAAAATAAGATTGCGGTCGCTCACCAGTCTCCATTTGAGCACTGTGCTAGACGCCACTTAAATTAGACCTCCTTAACGGACTAACGAGGGAAGGTAGGAGTGGAAACAAGAAAAAGATGACAAAAGTAAATATGCTCGTAAATAAGGAAATGACATGTTTGCTTTTGTGGCCTTTGATCAAGCCCAGGAGTTTATTTTCAAAGGACATTGTGGGATGCCTGGGAAAGGAACAGCCATCCAGTGTAATTGGAAAGGGGAAGGTCTGTAGCACGCTGCCTGCTGCTGCTCCTGCCTCTCTGATAAGATTGTAAGAGTTGCCAATATCAGTATTCAGTCTTGTAGCGTGTCAGGGCGCTTTCATGTGAAGTGAACTGAACTGTCTGTGAGCGCTCCCTCCCGCTCTCCTTCCTGGCGCTCGTTGTTGCATTGAAGTCAGGGGAGAGGAAAAAAAGATTTGAGGATTGCCCAATTTGTTCTGACATAAAGAGATGTTTAGCTCTGTGAAAGGTGGTGGAGGCAGAGTGCCTGACTGACATTTCAACAGGCTGTCTGCTGGGATTGCTCACTTCATGTCCCTTCATATTCCTGCTGTGTCCTGCGCGAGTGCTCTTGTCTAATCTTCACAGCGAGAGCACCAAGAGTCCCCTGGGCTTTGGTGCTCAACACCTTGTTAGACGGGGCGTACGGTGCTGTAGCTCCTGCTTTTGTACTTGCCTTTGCTCTAATGTTTCAGGCTTGTTTCAGGTCCAAATATTTTTTTAATATTTTTTTAAGGCATTTACTAAAATAACAGTGTGTATCTCCTAATCACCTTGGTCTTCACTTGACAGTGCTAGATTTGGGTGGCACCAGGTTAGACACACACGGAGGGAAAGAAATTAAAAGACCCCAGACAGTCAAAGCTTTTAAGCGGCATCCTGTGCTTTTGTTCTTAAGTGAAAATGCATTGACCTGCTTTGGCTGCTTTAGAAAACAGGTGAGAGAAAATAGTAATTGAACAGCCAACGGGAGGTATAAGACATGGATAATAAAGCTAAGACTGTGTCCAGTTGGGAATGCTGAACTCCATACTGGGGCTGCAGGGAAGTTTAGTTGTTGAGGGTTTGTTTGCTTTTTCCGATTCTGAACATGTTGTGATGCATTCTGGCATGCCACATCCTGTTATATCACATTCGGGTCAGGCGGTGATGCTGAATAACACTAAGAACATGAATTAATGAGAGCTAATGCTCCCAGCCTACTGCGGCAGCATTATCAGGTACCTTGTTAGCCACAGTTCCTATCTGGATTCAGTCCTCCTGAAGCAAAGCTGATACTTAAGATATGTGTATTATGTTTTTAAAAGATAGATATGTTGTTTTTCATTAGCCTTCTCAAAATACATTAATTAATGGATGTGGTTTAATCTTGTTAAGCCATTAAAAATAATCCGTGCACTGCACTTGCAGTCCTCCTTTACATCTTTTTAAAGGCACTTCTTTTCCTCTAGTGTTATTCCTGGTGACAGAAAGCAGAATGGTAGCATCCTCTCTGCTTCCTGCAGATATGGGGTTCCTGTACTATTATCCCAGAAATGCATTGCATGGATTCCATAACATAGGGTTCATTGTGAATGGTTGCCGCTGTTCAAATTGCCCCTCAATTTCAAATTTTGAATAAATATATCTTAATTGGCTTCTCATCCTGAGGTGGAGTTTTGTGTCTTGCCAGGTAAGAGGTTTCTAAGGTAAGCTTGCGTTCTCAAACTTTTCAAACTTGGGTGCCTAAAGCTGAATGCTCCTCCCTCCAAGAATGCAAGGACAGCTACACAAAAACACTGATCACGAGCAGCAGCGTGGTTTCCTTCAAACAGTGAAATATCTAGCCACGCATTCTGTTTGCTAAGGATCAGCAAGGATTTCTTTTCCTGCAATAGGCTGAACAGGTGGATACTAAAACAAACTTGATTTCTGTAGCATCTGTAGCATAGAAGAGCTAAACCTGTGTTAGTGCACTGTCACAATTAGAGGATGTCGTAGAGATGCTGTACTGGTCTCATGAGGGTCCAGGCTGTTCAGAAGACTAAATTCCAGTTCTCAGAAATTAAAATAACCCGGGAATTAACTAGTAAGCTTTTTGCTGTAGGTAAGGGCCAGATAACATCAGAAAGTTTTAAAATAGCGTCTTGGTGAATCTTGGATGCTCAACAGAGGATTCACACATATGTAAGGATCAGATCTCTTTACCTATTATCCAGCATGACTAATAACTGGGCCCATGCTGTAGCAGATATAATTGATGCCTGGATTGTATTTATGTAAGAGTTGCTGTCATGCTTCATTCCCATTTCAATGTGTCTGTCTTCATTTTGCCTATGAGTTGGAGTCGGTGCAAGCAGTCATTAGCATCCCTTAAAATACATACAAAGGAATCACGATGTCTGACATTTTCACTGGGAGAACATTATGGGTGTACCCTGGCACGTATAGCCTGATTCTGTCAGCTACTGAGATGATGGTTGGTGTAGGTACTGTGCAAATTCATAGGAGGAAGGAGTTCTTTGGAGGAGTCTCGGGCAGGTGGTGGGGGCATCTCATCACGGGGCATTTGGAAAGGAGGATACCAAGGAGGTAGTGCCAGTCATGCCCATCTGAATTGCTCAGGTATCCCAGCCTCCTGGAGACGTTTCACTACGAAGCAGCACATGGGCAAAACATCTCTGTACTTCAGGCTGCGGTCCAGCAGTTTGCAATGTATGTCTACTTTAAACATGTGAATAATCCAAGAGATGCTCGGGGACAAGTCATGTGTAGTGTTACACGCGTTTAGTGACTTACTGGATTAAATGCCAAGCAAAAGCTCTTTTCTCCCCAGCAAGTAGGTAGCCAGTACACGTGAGATGTTCAGAGGCGCCCACGGGCAAATGGGAGCGTGTGAGTTTCTCTCTTCCTATTTTCTTTTGTGTGCACACACGTATTATTAATTTCTTGAACTATTCTATTATTTCTTTTAATGAAACTTGCACTTCTCCGGACAAGTGTAGCAGTACAAGCCTGCACTGTTAACTCAGGTTGATTGTTTGCAAACAGCTGGTTATAGAAGTTACCATCAATTTAACAGAAGTTGCATTTATTTAAAAATTGACTTAAAAGACAGTCAATGACTCAATGACTCATTCAATCAATTTAAAAATTGACTTAAAAGACATTAAGTGACTCATTATATTAGGCTATAGAAAGACACCCAGTAAAAAGAAGAAGAAACAACCGTCAGGAAATTGTAGCTTGGTGTCCCAATTGATTTTTATTTTTTTTTTTTTGTTCAGAATAAAATTGTCTGATTACCAGAAGTGGATGAAAGGACATCTACCTGACTATTATGAAATACTCGGGTAGCAAAAGCACCACTTTAAAGCAAGGGGCCAAGTGTCACTGAAATATTTCCCTGATTTTTCTATCAATAAAGTTTACGGAAATGTCTAGCTGGGAGATGTTTAGTTGTGTACCTGGATACTATTAATTTACTAATATTGAGTAACTGTTCTATATGTCCTTAGATTTGTTGAACATAATATCTTAAATGTTGGACATAATGTGTTAAACAGTTTTCTATGGTATTTAAAAATTGACATTTCAAAGAGTGTAATAGCATAATGAAATGTAAACTGAAAACAGGAATGAGTTAATTAGACTAATGATCCCTTGACTCCTTTATTAGCCAGCTCTTTAGAAATTGGGATTAGCTTTGTTTTCTCTGCTGAATAAAGACAGGAAGGATGATGTTGATTCTAGTAAATGACAGCACCAGAAGAAATGAGTGTTTTCCTATTCGTTATAGGTTTCATCATTTAAGATAAAAATTTATCCTTCCTGCACGCATACCTAATTTTATTACAATTTGAGTTCAGTTCGGATTAGAAGAGAGAAATTAGGAAAATAACTTAGCAATGCCTACTGATTCCATATTGTAATTTTAAAGATGATCCACTCTATGCCATTCCTGTACTTGAAACTTTGCAATTTTTCATACGAACCTGGAGTAGACTGGGTTTGAATCTAAACAAAGTCTTCAGAAAAGGCAAGCTTGACAACTTCTTGATCAAGTTTTTTAACACTTAATTTCTCTTCTCTGTAAGAGAGTGATTTACACATCTCTCTCGCTTTTAAGGGCTATCAAGAAGCAAGAGAGTTATCTCTGTAGTGGTTCAAACCAAGCATGCACGGAGAAACAAAATCGTTTTTACGACAAATAGGAGGATTCGTAAGTCAGCAGCTGTTAGAAAAACAACATCATTAAAACTTCCAGTGATTCCAGACCTTGCTCTCGGGAGTTGCTCAGGCCAAGCAAAACCTTAGATAAAGTGCTGAATTATAGGCAGGAGAAAGAAAACCAGCGTTTAATTTGGTAGGAATTAACAATGATTCACTAAGCTAATTCCTGCCCTCCGTCTCCCTGGCGTGACAGCGTGGCTGTGTGTGGAGCAGTGATGAGCGGGATGGGAGAAGGCAGGTCGGGAGCTGCTGATCGCCGGCGTTTAAGTTTGGATTCTTTCTGGTAGATTTCTGTCCTGCAAAGTAATGAGCTCCTCTGCTTTCCCTGAAACCTAGAGCTGTAGAGGGCACCCAGCACCGTGCAGGATGAGCCCTGTAACGAATGCCTGAGGAATACAACATTTATCACACAAATGAGGCGACAGAGAGGAGGTGCCAGCAGCTGAGTTATGAAGCTTTTTACTTACAGGCAGGGTTCATTTGCTATCCCACGCGCCCTCGTTAAGCACTCTTTGAGCACCACGCTCAAGCAGAAATAATAGCGTCATTTGTGTGTAGTGTAGTTTTTTCAGCTTTCTGGAGGGTGCTTTTGTAAAGGTGCGGTGAGCAGCCTGGGGCTGGCAGGGTGGCGCTTGTGCTCTCGCAGGCACCCTCCTCCTTCCTGGAAAGGAGCATCTGGTACCCATGGAGTGCCCGTTCCTCCTTTCGTAGGTGCTACGTGGTGGCTCTTTGGTGTGAGATTCACTCGGTGCTTAATTTTGCTGCGCTTTGGGCAGAGGGTGCAGCTTGCGTGTCACGCAAGGGAGAGCTGAGCGTTGCTTGTAGCCCAACGCTGTACCTGACCTTGCGGCTCAGTTTTAATTTGAAGTAGTGGAATTAAAATTTTCCATTCTTTTGCATTGTCATGCCTCACATTGATAAGCACAAAGAAATGTAAATAAAAAAGACCTATTTCACAACCCTAGCTACAACCTTTTTGTTTTATGACAAAAGACAGTTAATTAGCATACTAGCAGTAAGCAGCCTTCCCAAACTCGTGCTAATTATGTATTCTGTTGACCGTGACTCCAGTCATAAGGTAATTGGCTTGCAGCAACATGACATTTCAAATCATCTCTTGAAATTACATCAAAAAGCCAGCCTGTTTTGTTTTGATAGGGGAACAATCAATTTGATAAGTGGTAACACAGCTCATTGTTTCACATTAATTAGACTAATTGCAGCATGTTAGCCTCTGAAATAGACAGAACTTGGAGAAGACAAAGGCTGTGGCCTTTAGCATGCAGTGCATGTGGTGGTTCCACTTGCTTGCACATACTGTAGGCAGAAAACAGAGTTGTTAGGATTCAGCCTTGCGGGAGACTGGGTGTTAACAGTGGTTTGATGTGTTATGCTTAATCCACTGGCTTTCAATTATAAGATCCAGCTTCAAAAAATCCCGGAGAGAGAAAGGAGGAGGCAGAAGCCATTTCAGTATTAAAGGTGCCAAGGTTTTTGGTGATCTTTGGTTTTCTGTCTTGTGAAAGATGAGGCAGAAATCTGGCCACAGGATCTCTCGGGTGTGTGTGGACTGTAAGGGCTTTCTTTGAGAAGGCTTCGCTTCCACTCTTGCTTTTCCTGCCCATTCCCACTGATGTTTATTTCTTAGTATACTTTAGTTGGGCTATTTCTATTTTCATTTTTATTTTCACTTTTATATTCACTTTAAGAATAACATACGAAAAAAGGTACTTAGCGGATGGATTACTGCAGACAGATAGTAGAGATGCATAACCCACCCACACGTTTCTAATTTAGAGCATCTTTGCCTGCTAAGAGATTACCAATTGTACTTAGCTCTGTGATGATTTTTATGATCAAGCTATATTATCTGTAGACTGACATGACCAAATGGATTTTGCTTGTGACCTAATTGAAATGTAAACCGAAGTTTTAAGAGATGAAAAGTTTAAGAGGTTATCTCAGTCCACAGGATAGGCTAACGTCATTACTGTTCGCAGCTTGGTACAGTGTTTCTTGCACATCAAACCCAACGTCAGGCCACTGGATATGTAAAGGATGCATTCTTTGACCAGTACATTGCTAGTCTGTTTGATAAATGGGGTCATAGTTAGCAACTTCTCCAAGACTGAAAAGCACCAGAGACTAGATTCCAAAACTGTGGGAATGTTGATGAAATCAGGTGCACAAGAACAACTCTTCTGCAGCTTACTAGTCCACCTGGGTTCAAAACGAAGTACGACCAGAGCATTTTGCCTCTTTTAATTACTTCTCTTAAAGAAAAAGTATCCTCTCTTAAAAAAAAAAAAAAAAAAGAGACAGAGAGAGATTGGGGGGCCAATTGTTTAATAACCATGAAATTGCTTACGCAAATGCTGTAATTCTTCAGTTGTTCTCCATGGAAAATGAGGTGTGTGTTGTGTTCTTTTTTGTTTGGTTTTGTGGGGGGTTTTTTTGTCACCAAGTGAGGCAAGGAGATTTAGGTATCCATATATTCCTCCTGGGCAGAGACTTCACTCTACATGGTTTTATTTCTGTTACTGCACCCACCCCGCTGTGCACGCACACCCCCCCCCCCCTTCCAGGTCATTGACTAGTTAGACAGTAAAACCTTTGGGGCGGAGATTTTGTTGAATTTTCCTGTAGTCTGTGTTTGGAGAAGTGTAATTTCATTTAAATCAAAGAATTTGTTCCAAAAGCTTAACATTATCATTGCTCGTGGAAGCTGTATTTTTATTAGTTTTGCTTATGCTTTATGTTGGCCCCTTAGCAAATGGTCATAAACTCTGTTTTAAATCCAGCTACCAGTGACTTCATGCTGCTGATTTATTTCTATCATTTACTGGCAAGAATACATTTTTTAAAATGTATTCTAAGCAATTCATTCCTCTCTACCTCCTCTCTTCTGTGCCTCCCTTTGCTTTTCTCCTCCTTCAACATTTAAATCACCTTTCATTGAGCTTAAAATTATGCCCGGATTAGCGATGTAACTACCCTAATGTGGCACTCTCACTAGAAAGTCCTGGGTTTATACAGGAGGTGAATTGGAAAGAAGCAGAAGATTGAAGCCTTTTAGCATTCAGCTTAAGTGCTGGTTCCACTTGCCTGAACACAAGCTGGAAGCGGTGTTGTTAGGATGCAAGCCTGCACCCTCGCTGTCACTGCCGGTCCTTGTGCAGTCAGGTTCCTGCTTGGAGCAGAGCAAATCTTTGCTCAGTTAAACGAGCGTCAGTCACTGGCAAGCTTGGCTGCCAGCCCAGGGTTGTTAGACTTTTCCGTGCTACACCTGAATGAGATATTGAGGAGACGTGGCTACCTAAAAAGAGTCAAGAAGCACCATATATATACATACGCATACATAAAAATTAAAAAAAAAATTGTCAGGGAGTGACAGAATAATACCTAACTCACACTTCTAGTTCCCTCTTAGGAGGCTTGCAATGAGGTGCCTGCATTGCCTGCTTGGTGGCAGATCCTGTGTGATCTTGTTTAAATACCTTATTTTCTTGAAATCCAAGAGTAGAGGTAATGCCGACTTCTTGGCAAGAAAAAGGGGTGCAGGCAAATCATAGCTTAGCAAGCTGAAACATACTGATACCATCCTGCAAGGTGCTGAGCTTTTTCAAAGGCACTGAATTACTGCTTTCAGCGTACATCTGTAGCGGGCACTCAGCTACTTGTAGGATTGTGCTTTTAAGTGGTTTGATTATTATCCAGTCAAACAAAATCGACAGGGCCACCTTCAAGTGGAAAAAGAATACCGAGAAATGAAGTTGCAAAGTTTTGGGTTGCATGAAGACACTGGCAATGGGGATTCTGCACACGGAGTAGAGGAAAATCAGAGGCAGGGTAGAAAGAGGTAAAATAGGCGTAGTTTTTAAATAGGAATTGCTGGCAGAGCTATTAATCACACAAGTCTTTGAGCTCTAAGGGTTGCATGAGTGGAGCTAATACGAAAAAAGCGAGATACTTTGCCGATATCTTGAAATACACTATTAAAAGCAATGAGCAGAATTAAAGGGAGATAATGCCTGAACAGATTAATGACATGTAATAATAATTTTTTTAAAAAAAAAAAAAACCTACAGACAAAACCCAAGTACCTTGAAAAATCCAAATCCCCACGTGTGACTGTTGTTTCGTGTGGGACAGCCTTTTAATAATCAGTTTTGCAAGTTGCTCGTCTTGTCACACAGTCTCAGCCCTGAGCTTTGACTCTGATCCATTTACACCATGCAAATAAATCCAAATTTCTGCCTTTTCTCTGGCTATATGTCACAGCTGTGACCAGAACACAGACTCTGCTAGAGTCTGTGTGGTTTTTAGCAGATTTCACAGCGTCTCTGAAGCAGAAGAGGGAAACGCATTTTTCATTGCTGTTTAAGGTAGGCCACTGCTTGCTCTTTGCAGACTTCCAGACTAAATGGGGACTTGATGCAGGTGGAGGCTTTTTGTCTGAAAAAAGGCATCTAGAATCTGTGAATAAAAGAGAAAGACTTCAGATATAACTTGTATTACTGTATTTCTTTTCAAAAATCAATGACATCATCTTTTACATTTTATCAATCATTGCAGTCAATTCAGGCCAAACTGAACACAGGTTTAGGACTTTGCACAGGGGAATAATTTTTTCCTTACATGGGATGATAATTTTTTAAGTCCTTTTCTTGTTATTTCTATGACCTTCCACCCCTAATGCACAATTGTAGCTGTTTAATGAAAGAAAACAAACCTTAATTCTGCACTGACCTGGACTTTTGAAACAACCAGGGTTTTCAGTGAAGCCTTCATAAGCTATAAATCAATGTAAAATTTAGCTCATATTGCATTCTCATTGGAAATGGGTTATATGATAATTTATGTTGAGCTGATCATAACTAAGCACCTCATAGTAGTGTCCTTCAAAAAATTTTAATCAAGATTGTCTTTCTCCACCTCTCTTGGTGCAATTTCAAGAGGTTTATTTGCATGTCAATCTGCACGTGTTACTGAAGTTATTTCACTGGAGCAAGCACAACATCTCGGCTGCATCCGTGTTTTACAGCAGCATAATGGCAGGTGACTCTTTGCATTTATTTCTGAATCGTGCTGGTGGAAGAGTTAGGCCCTTAATTCTCTTAAGCCTTGAAAACAGGGGTATTTCCAAGTGCCTGTCAGATCAGTTTTCCGAGTCTCTTTGTGCTTTGCAGTGACTATGTAATGAACAACATAGGGAAGGAAGGTATTGATCCTGTGAAAATCACTGAGATGTTCCAACTTTTACTTTAAAATCTACATCCAGCAGTGTTTCTAACTATGTCTGATACTTACTTTTAGAAGCATGTTTTCTCTTGAAGTTTTCCCCCCTCTTTTTCTTGTATGGTGAACAGCAAAGGGGTTCCAGAGAGGTGTCCTGGGCAGTGAATACCAGGAGTCCTCTCCGTGGCAGCCTTGCCAAAAGCTCTTTACATCAAGGACTGTCTTATTTTACAGTACTTGTGCAATCTGCAATATGACAGGGTTCTGCAGCGAGGATAGAGTTGCTCCATAATTGGTGATAATAAACAGTTTCCCACCTAAGTATGTATAATCAAGACGAACAGGGTGGGGAGAGGTGTGCTGCTAAGAGTGGGTGTGTTGATTTCTCATGCGGGCTCTTTTCTTTTTCCATAATTAAAGGCTTATGTTATGAAGTTACACATGGGTGGATTCCTGGTAGAATCCTAGAAAGGATAAACAAGTTTTAAACAGACTTTTGAATGGAAGAAGACAAAGATGATGAGCTGTGACCAGAGAGGTTTGACTCCAGAAGCCCAGCAAAACATGTTTTTAGTTAGACTAAAGCTTTAAGCTCGCTATGTGTCAAGTTTGACAGCCAAGATGTAAGTAGTTTTCATGCTGTGGTGAAGCTTTGGATTGGAAGGTGTGAGACTGGATTTGTCGAGGAGTGACTGACACTGGAGGACTAGGAAAACCGAGGTACAGAAAACATAGACAACAGTAGCTGTAGCCGCAGCAGACGAAGTGACCTAGGGGAACTGGGGACAACTGATGTGGGAGACTGTGAAGGTAGGGATGTTGGGTCTTTGGCAGATGCTTTGTATCTTGCTCCGTATGGAAACTGTGGGAGATACTCAATAAGTTTGCCCCTAGATCCTGCTAAATCAACAGTCACTGCCCAGCTTCAGGTTTCATAAGTCTCGTAAAATTAATGGAGATATTGCCACAAACCACTCTTTTTTTCCTCTCTCTTACCCTTTGCTGTGTGACATCTTTTTTTTTTCTTTTTTTTTTTTTTTTCCTTGCCAGTACACACTAGGAGTTGAGGTTGAGATATTTCCAAATTATCTTTTCCTTCCCACCAGTCATTTCTGGCTATGTTCCAAACAGGGAGAGATGATGACAGGTTTTCATTGGTCACTTAATTGTGTATGTCCATTGGATTTTATGACTTCCAAATTCATATTTTTGTGTGCTTAGGGGCTTTTTTGACAAGGTGCTAATGGGTTCCTGGCTGGGCAAGCACCTGTGTCAGAAAGTGTTTCATTGTGTCCCTTATTTTTCCAGCTCTGACTGCTTCTATTAGCTTGCACGTATACCTTTATTGCAACCCCCTGATGGACTTTTGTTTGTGGGGTTTTTTTGTGAACATATAATCTGCATGTACAAAGGAAGCTATTCTTCTCATGTGCAAGAGAAACCATTACTCTTAATACAGAGAGAAAATGGGATTTTCAAATGAGAGCTCTGCTCGTACGGGAGTCTGAGACGCCAGAAATCTAGGACATAAAGAAACAAGTTGGACCACTGATCTGTCCAGGGATTTTCATCTTATGATCTGAGAAGTTCTGTGAGGTGGGCTGTGGGTAGCTGGTAGGTATCATGCTGCTGGAAAAATCTCATTTCCAACTGTTAGGCTACACGGAACGGTAGATAACAGTACCCGACGTGGTTTTCTAATAAAGTGCTTCCAAATGAACTCTTGTTGCTGCTCCAGCCTTATGATTGTGAAAGTGAAGAGAAACGGTGTCTGCGGCTTTAAAAGAGAGGCAAAGCATCCACAAGGTGATCTCTGTACTAGACTGTAATCTGCATGAGGAAGGAGACCTTAACTCCCCTCAGGATATCGTGTCTAAACCCCTGTGCTAGCTGCAGCGATGAATATCTTCTGCTCCTGAAAAAGAAGAAAAAGACTAACTTTTCTTGCTTGTTTTGCTGGTGTTTCCTCTAATACAAGTTATTTATCGGTGACCTGATGTGTTCTGGGCGATAATATTGGTTTCTTGTCTTATGTCTACGCAATAATTTAGCGTTTTATTCCAGTCCACATGTGGACAATTTTTGTTGCAGTTTGTGGCCGTTTTAGCACTACCGCAAGTAAATATGGTCTGTGACTGTTACACTGTATGCTGTCCCTTGTTCTAAGGAGCAGTTGCCATAACATGGCTGTCATCGGCTCTTTGGATGGAAAATTATCAGACTTTTTTTATGCTTCCTAGTTTACTCTTGGACATCGTTTTGCCCTCTGCGGATTTCCAAAGTTAAAGATCTAGCTGATGGACTTCTAGGTGGGGAAAAAACAAGGTATGGCAGGTTTGGGGTTCACTAAAAATAGAAGTAGAATACATTTTAGAAATGTGTTTCATTAACAAACCTTCTGAAACTGAAAACCTATATGAATACAACAAAGACCTTAACTTCCAAATCTATAGGACGAGACACGAACAGTAAAGGGTCTCTCGAGACCCATAGAGTGCATCCTGGTGTAGGCCTTACAGATAGTTTTTGTATATTAGCTTATACAGTCATGTTATAAGAAAGGCATGGCCAAGAATAGAGGAACAGGATATATAAATGAGATTTTTATGACCCAAATGTGCACAGGAAATGTAGGACAGGCTGGATTCAAAGTCAGTTCCCTATTGTAGAAGCTGCCTTTAACATGAGACTTACAATATTTTCCATTATGCTCCAAAGACAAAGACTATATCATGCTACAAAAAAATGATTGTGTATAAGCCTATATAAATTTAAACCTATCTATTAGTTTTCACTCCCTTTTCCAGGCAGATTAGCAGCAACAATACTGTATGTGTTTAGCCTTTCCAGTTGATAAGACATCTTCCATGATTTTGTTTTAACTGATCTATAACCATTTTTCCTAAAAGGAAAATATCCTGATACCTTAAAAAAACCCAATGTGTATATGACCACTGCTGATCTGGTGATGATGTATGGAGGCTTTTTTTCCTCTGGACAAGGAAAAAGAGAGATAATTTTTCTTGGAATTTTCTGTCCCTGTGGGTTTGATTTTTTTTTTTTTTTTTTTTTTTTTGCAAATGTTATTTCATTGGTGATTGGTCTTATAATTCAGCAGTGTATGATAAAGCTTGTCTGCTTAGAAGCCTTCCGTCTACCCCTGGCTAATGATAATGATGATTTTTAACACGTGGGCTGGACTGCAAGCTGTGCCCTGCTCGTGCCGCTGGGAGAGCAGCTGCCAAGGAGGCTTTTGAGACTCTTTGGACTGACTTGTCCTCCATCCCAACAGTGCTGTCCTTTGGAGCAACTTCAGGGTTACTTTGTGTTTGTAACTTGGTATCTGTATGTGATACAGAACCATCAAATGACAGGAAAGAACCTGTTTTAATGGCCTCTGCCCAAACCCCAGCCCTGTGCTAAGGAAGAAAGACAGCAGCTCTACATCAGCTGGATATTTGGAGCTTGAATCTTGCACCTTGAGTCTTCATAATCCATTGTCCCCACAACCAAATTCACCTTCCAGATATGCTGCTATGAGAATTTCAGTAATTCAGTGTCATTAATTAAGTTGTTCTCAGCTACACTGGAGTAATTCTAGAATAAAATTAAGCCTCTAGTCTGTTCTGGGAAATTAGACAGATATGTTTTTTTCTAAGTGGTTTCTAATACATTTCATTAGGAAATTATTTGATGAATGTCATTCAGGCATTGGGGATTGGTATAGTGTCAGGGGTTTGAACAGCCTGACAATTTGTAGCTGGCCAAAAGGAATGAAAGGGTGATATCTTCACAGAATGCTTCAATATTTTTAATCGGGGGTTTTCTGTGTGGGGTTTTTTTTCTTTTTTTTTTTTTTCTTTCTTGCCCCCAAGCATCGAATACTTCAAAGATATCATAAAGACATGGAGTAGGAAATTCACTCCTAAGGACCAAGGAGTGCTCCAACTTATTTTCCTAAAGAGGTTTGGCTATCTTAAAACTTAGCTGTGTTATGGTATTAGTTTTTATCTCTGTCAGTGGTTGTAATTTTCACAAGTAAGCAGTCTGCAAGCGAGATGCAGAGATTCAATTACACTTTTTTTAAAATTGCTTTTAAAAAAAAAAAATCACCTAGATGTTGTTCTGCCATGACTTCACAGTTTCTAAGTTATCAGAAAAAACTTTATGCTAAGGCTGATGCAATATTCTTGGCCACAGAACAACTTATCTGAGTTCACTGGAAACCTGAAGGGAGGTGAATCCACCAAGGTCAGTGGCGTGATTATATAATTTTTATATTGCGAATAAGCAGATGTTCTTTTCCATGAGTATTCACACCTATAGTACTGGACATTAGGTGAAGTAGCCCAGCCTACTGATGCATCTAAACCAGGTTTGTTGCTGCCAAAGAAGTGGAATACTTTTAAATCCTGTTGGATGCTGATATAAATGCTGAATATAATTCACTGTTGTTGATTTTTCAATCCCATTTCACTCATGTTTGGAACAGAGGACTGGACTTGGCTCTCAGTTAAAATTGCAGGCTTTTTAAAATTATTTTTTATGTTAGTGAGCTGGTTTGCATTTTTGCAAAGACAAGTGAAATCTGGACCTCTGCTGATTTCTCAAACTAGGACTTTAATAAAGGGTGTCATTAAAAATGGCCTGCTGTATACAGGAAACAAAACAGCTACTCAGGCAAGGAGTGATCCTTGAATTACGCTTTGGACCATTTTTTTCAGACGGTATTACTGTATATTAACTTTTTTCTTTCCCTGCATCAAATTGATGTGGCAGATTTTCTGGTTTCTCCAGTTACTCTGCGTCATTCTGATACAGAAGAACCTATACCTATTTTGACTGGTTATGTGCCTGTGTACGTTTGTCTTACATTGTCAGAACAACGCTAAGCTATTGAAGTGTGCCTGTAACTTTGGCAAAATGAATTCGAACTGCTTTTAACACATAAGCTCTTTCCTTGTCTTGGCTATTTCTTACATTTCTTTTAATGCCTCTCTTCTGCCATTCTGTTCTCAGGTCTGGTTTAATTTCTGTTTTCTTACATGTATGCCAGATAACTAGTTCTTCTTCCTTCATAAATACATACGTTGTTAGGTGTGTTAATATTTACCTGCCAGAGAGAGATGAGAAGTGGGGTGGAAGAGGATAACGATAGATGAGAAGGTGTGAGAGAGCATGTTGCTCGGTTTGTCTGTCTGGTCTCTGTCTTCTAGCTTAGACTGTATGGACCATCATCATGGGAATAACTTGTTAGCCGCATGAAGAGGCATTTCGGCTGCAGAGAGGGATGCGCCTGCCTGGCCTCTTTGGCCATCACGTTACAATGACGGGGGGAGGATAACAGTAAGAGAATAAAAAGAGAGAAGTAAGTGGAGGATCCTCCTCTGTGTATGAGAGATTTTAATTTTGTTCTCTCAAGATGCAAATGGTAGCCTGACAGTGGTCAAAGAGAAGCATCAAGAAAGGAAATGTTGAGAGTATTTATTTTGTTGGTACGTCAATCTCTTATACACTCTGAGTAAAGCCAGGAGAGTTCAAGCTTATTAACTGAAGGTTTTAAATTGTGTGAATAAATGTCGGTGTAATCCAGTGCAGTTAGAGTCTAACCACACCTGTATGAATATGTTCAGCTATGTCTAATCCATTTCTTACAAGAAAAACCCCACCCTTTGCGTTTTTATTGAAGCACTTTGCCTTGCTCTGTGCCTTTTTTTTTTTTTTTTTGAAGGTCCTCAGTCTCTGTGGTTTATGCAATTACCAATAGCACCTGGAGAGTTTTGTGTGAGACCTTCTACTTATTGTTCACAGTGAGGTTCACCAAACAAGGGGACATGTTATGGTTAACAAAAAGGTTTTCTTAAACCTTAATGAGGCTCAACGACAAATATAAATTGGGGAGTTGCCTTTGCCTTTGCCTTCCTTTGCAAAAACAGGAAAAGCAAAAAGGTGGTTTGTCCAGCTAGAACCTTGTTAGAAGTATGTCAGGGAGCTGCAGAAGGAAAAATTAAGTGAGAAGAAAAATTAATATATGATATTCATAGTCCTTGTATCAAGGAATCTAAATAATTTTAAAATGTGTGATTGGTGAAGTCCCAGTGGAGTCCCTTTGCTTTTACAGAGAGACCACTGGAGACAGACAGATTAAGGGGCTGTGGATGGGACCCTAGAGTCACTCACTTGTAAAATCAAGAACAAAGAGGAAAAATCCTCATATTCATCTTCTGTTCTGACCCACTTACTGTGTTGTTGCAAACAGATAGAGTGAAATAATTCTGAATGTGAGGTTTAAACCAATTTTCCTAAGGAGAAGCGAGCCCAACTTAAAGCCAGCCATGGCTAAGTGAATTATTTCTTTTTTTAACTATGACAGTTATCTTGAAATAGCGCTTTGATGAAATCCTCTCCTCTTTCAAGTCCTTGGAAAAACTCCTACGATGGGATTCATTTCGCCTAACTTTAGAGAACTCTGGTGTAAACTTCTGTATCTGAGCTCTCCATCCCTGAATTTTTCTAGTTGGTGGAGAGGAACGGGGCTTTCTAGGGCACAATTCATCATCTTTGTTTCAGATGGCTACTTGAGAAGAGAGACATGCAACACTGTAAGTACCTGGCTCTCTCTGTCAGCTTTAAGGAGATGCTAGATGAGCAACTTCGGTGACATCATGCTCAGAAGAATCCCACCTGTTGTGACCTCAGAGGGGATTTGGACACCCATATTTTTACATGGGAAGACAATCACTGACTGTATGTGGGAAAAGCTGAGGTTCTTGCAGATCGGCAGTACGTTTTCGTTACGCTCTCAGTGGCTCTTACACCTCTACCTGTGGTCTCATTGTGTGAAAATACATTAAGAAAATCTGCTGGAGTTGTATACAGAGTGTTTAAGCTTACTCCCAAAGGTACTGCTCTTCTGTACCTACGACGTCTTCATTCCTCTTCCTAAAACAGCAGGTAAATGCTGTGAACCTGTCAACTTGCTTGTGCACACCAAAATGTTCTGGGAAAACTTTAAGAATCCATTTGGAGGAATGCTAAAGAAAAAAGTTGTTCTGGTATCTCTTCCCTTGTACGAGTATTCTTTCCATTCCTAGCTTAAGATAGAGATGAACCAAAGGAGAAATAGGTGTGGGCCATAATGCAAAATGGAAGATTTAGGAAATCACGTGCAATTGCTATATGGAGATTAAGAATGACACTGAAAGCATGCTAAGCGGCAGTCAGTATGTAGCAGCTCTTCAGTTGAGCTTTATCATAGTGTCTTGTGAAACACATTTGATGACTTAAAATGGGAAATAGCAGTCTGCGTTTTCTTTTTCCCACTTAAAAACAAAAAAGAAACACCCTGGGATAATACTGAAGGTGCTGCTCAGGTGCTTTCACTTCATGCGTTAGCCCTTTTTTAGGATAAGTTCCTTAGCAAAGGTTATGTGTACAGGGATAGAATAAAAGCAAGGTAAAAATCTCCTGTGGTTTAAAATGGTCTGGTGTGTTGTGACTTGGTGATGAATACGGTGAGGGGACTGGTGGCACCACGGCTTACAGCACTGGGCTTTCTTCACCAGGTAGCAGGTACGTTTCAGAGCCTGTTGTTCCCTTCAGCCCTTGCTGGCCAGGTAGCTGTGTGGAGGCTGGTGGTGCTCTCCTGCCGTGGTGGTCACCTGGGCACCAAAGAGCTGAGGGTAGCACTGAAAACACCTGCTTTGGTCAACAGGCCACCTCCTTGGTTTGGTGTGCACAGGTCAGCGTAGCTTGGCTGGTTGCAGTTCTTACGTGACCGGTGACAGTCTGGCCTCCTGTTTTTTTGAAATAGTTTGCTTTTCCTGGATCTGAAGAAGCGGAGACGGTTGACTTAAAGGAGCAGTTGTTGTAGCTGAAGTGCATGTGTGGAAGCAGACCAGGGGAGCTTGTCATGTCCGTGGAAGGGTTTGATGTGTGGGTGGGAAAGAGGAAATCAGAGCCACGAGAGGGTCATAACAAGACTGGGACTGTAAGAGGAAAGCAGAAGAGAAGTTAGGCTGGCAAATGATGAAGGAAGAAAGAGTATTTAAGCTGTCTGTAGCTCCTCGGAACCTCAGGGATGGAGAGTGTTCTGTCCATTTGCGTAGATATAAATTCAGAATTACATAATTGCTGCTGTCCTCATGTCATTCTGATGTGTGAGCAGAATTGGTGACATTGTGGCTGATGTTTTGTCCTTTGAAAAAGGAACACTTCAGATCGCTCTTCATCTGTTTTTGTAGTCACCTTTCATGTTGTTTTGGTGGGATCCAAAAGAAACTTCACCAAATCTTTCTTGTAATAATGGGACAATAACATGTCTTATAAAGAACAAGAGTCTTCCATATAGAGGAGGAAAAAAAAACCCCAAACAAGAAACAACAAGAAAACCTTGGTGAAAATGACAGGTTCATGTGTTCCATCATGTGTTCCGTGTGTTTGCAAGGGAATAAAATAATAAACTAGCTTTATAACTAGCTTTTCAACTTTACATAATTAATTGCCTTTTTGGGGTACTTAACTGTAAAAATATTTCAGCTATATTAACATCTAAAAATGCGCTTACCTGTTCTGTACGAAGTGCTTTAGGATTTTCTCCAGATGAATTCTGTTATAGCAATTTAAAACACTGTTACCAGTACCCTGGGTGATAGATATCATTGTGTCCCTTCAGCTCTGTCAGTTTTCCTCCCAGTAAAAATGTCTGGGTTTGCTTCAGTGGTGTTACTTAGCAATTTGTTTCCTGTAATTAACACATCTGTATGTACCTGATCTAAAGGCAAGTGAAGATGAGGGAAAATATTCCCTCCAGATCAGTGGATTTCAGATGTGACCCTCCACAGATGATTATCAAATGCTGAAATTCACATCTGAGCAGGGAGGGGTCTGTGTGTGTAGGTATGTAGAAATGCTTTCTTTAGCCAAAGGGATAGCAGTCAATACAGAAAGTGAGATGAAAACTGAATTTTTGCAGAATGGAGATTTCATTTTACCAAAGTGTTTTTTCCCTTTATTCTTTTCCTTTCTGTTTGAAAAAATGTTAAACATGTTGAGTCAGGGAGACATTCCTGTGCTGCATTAGAATAGCCATCAACGTCAGTCGAGACCATTTGGATCATGTCACTTGTCCTAAAGTGTGTAGCTGTTTTTAAAGAAAGAACATGTCATGTTCTGTACAGGGATCTTTAATGCATGAAACTTGTTTGAAGCAATAATAAATCAAGTCCTTGCTGCTAAAACCTGTGTCTGATTTTCCCTCGTGACAATCTCTATCTTCCCGTGTGTAAAAACTGAGACAATAGCAAGAGCAATTCTGCACCCGCAAGTATGGCAAATAATTTTGACCCCAACTAACTAAACACATAAATCTAGCAAAATAAAGAACTGAGATATAAATGTCCTACACATTTGCCACAGTGTTTAATAATGTACTCTTCTTCTGCAACCATCATTATGGAAGGTTGCAAGCTGCGTAGAGATATTTTCATTATTCATGCTCTACTGAGTAGGCAGGTCTGCAGACATTTTTCTCACCTCTCCTAAAAAAGTGGAATAATTACTACCAAGTAGAGTGTTTGAGACTTCTTTGCTTATTGTTTTATACTCTTTTACACAAGTATCAGTTCTGTTAGATTCAAACCAGTTACTGGTGATGTAAAGAAAAAACAGGCTTTTGCATTTTTACTCTTTATTAATTACTTCTTCTGACTGTGCGTAGCCATAACTAATACAAGTAAAGGAAATGCAAATGCAAATCCATTTAAATTAATCTGGAGTAGCTCAGAATTGCAGGCTACTTTAGCAGCATGACTTAGTTTCAAAAGCCCTGTGAGAAGATGACAGAAATGTCAGTCCTGGCAAATGTTATTACAGTCTACAATGTATAGTGGTGTAATCATAATTGTGGATGGATGATGCTAAGACCCCCATTTGAGCTTCAGCTGGGGTTGGAGTTTGATCAGGCAAAAGAATCAAGGGTCTGATTCTTTGTCACCTTTAAGATGCTTTGCTCTTTACTACAGGTTCACTGGCTTTGGATTTGGGCAACAAATTATAAGTAGGAAAATGTGTATTTTTTTTTTTTCCTTTTCATGTATAGAAAGGAAAAAAACAAATTTCAAAGCAAAGCGGTGAGGAGTACCAAAGTGGCAGCTCTGGGGGCTGGTGCCCTTGCCGTAGGAGTGCACCGTGTCCAGAAGCAGAGCCCAGCCAGGGCATCTCCCAGACTGGGCAAGCTGTCCCAGCGGTGCTGAGGAGCGCCCTGTTGGTGCCCACTTGCTCCTCCACTGAGAATATCAACAAAGGTGCTAAGCAGCGCCAGCTGAAATGACATTTTTTGCTTTTTAAATACCTGTGGGCTCCGGCCCACTGGGGACTGCAGAGAGACCAGAAGTGCCTTTTGCATAGGCTGGGACTTGAGCAGCACTTTGTAAAGACTTTGAGTTACATCAAGAGCAAACTTCAGCCAGTGACCTTGAGCTGAAAAACATTAGCCCGTTATCGGCGCCCTGAACCACCAAGTCACTTTATATGGTTTTGAGTGTTTTTGCTTATGTAGATTGGTTTGTTTATTTTTTTAATCTGGTGCAGCGTAGTAGAGTTAGCCATCAGTTTGTTATAAACCCAAGTGCTCCGTTGACCTTTCTCCTTCCAGTCCGAGTGCAGTAGAAACCTGAGGAAGCCATTGCTTGTTTGTTGTTCCACGCACTGGGCTGCTCAAGAACTTCCAATTTCCAACAGCTCAGCTCTGAGGAGCAAACTTGAGCACAGAGGCACATGTGAAGTGTTGTGATTTGTTGCCATGATGACAGTGTCAACTTAACTACAGCTGACAAACAGTTTTTAAATAGAACATTTCAATTCATTATAGTATTCTCCATCTGTTTTTTTTCACTGTCTGCATACATGCAAAACATCTGAGAAATGCTACCACAATGGTTTAGTTTACTTATCTAGCCACTAACATTAATTAGTTGTTGAGAGTGGTAGTTTAGGGAGCAAGTAAAATGATGAAATTCCCCCCTCAGTAAAGGAAACTATTTTATTTATTCAACAAAAGATGCCCAGTAGACCTGTTTCCACATTTAGAAAGAGTTTTTCAAATGGAAATTTTTGAGCATGGGTTCTTTATTGTTGGGGGTTTTTTTAACTACTTTGTTACCTCTTGCTTTTGACATGTTTTGCTTCCTTCCCAAAAGCATCTGCCACTGCTATTTCCAGCGTGGAACTGGAAACAGAAGGGGAGCATCATTTTGTAATTAAATCAGGCTGCTGGGGTCAAATTTAGAGGGTTTTATTCATGGCTTTGCCACTGGCCCACTCCATGACCTTGAGCAAGTTGCGCATTGCTGTATCTCAGTTTACCTATAGGTAAACTAATATTGACTTCCCTTGAGGGGATATCACAAGGCTTAATTAAGTGTCTGCAAAGATCTGTGAGATACAGGACTGAGAGCTGCTGTAGACATACAAATGACTATGACGATGATGATGATGATTTGTGCCCAATCGTGCCACTTCCCACAGAAGTGCCACCATGGCTGCTGTGCGGATTAGTTGTCAGGTGAACTATGAATCTATCCATTCATTCATCATTCTCTCCCTTGTCGATTGAGCCCAGCTGGCTAGCTTTGCTTATTAGTAGCTTTTAATAAATCAAATTGTATTTTCTGTTTTAATTGTATCTTAAAGGGTAGCACGGCTCCTTGCCTTCAGATTGAATACAGCGTGACAATGTCCATGCTATAAGCTGTGCTGCTGCTCTTGTACTCTGCTGCTGTCAAATTGTTGACGTAAAACTGGGTTAAAAATATATGCTTAAGGAACCTCATCATTTTAAAACATGTAACTATTAAATTCTGGCTGAGGTCTTTCTCTGGGTTCCTCTTTTGCAAAGTTTGGTCATCCTTGTTTGTAAATCCTCTCAGAACACTGTCCCAGTAACCACGTTTTGAAAATTATAATCTACTTATCCACAGGAATCCAAGGGGAAAGTAGTTGAGGATTGCTGTTTGTTGACAGAAACAGCCATGTCCGTATGGAAGAAAAAAAAAAATGAAAAGAAAAAAGCCAACATGATGTAAAATCAGATTAATTAATTGTCCAAGATATACTTTACTGTGATTTTTTTTTTATTATTATTAAAATAACACTAGCCAAAAAAGCAATGGGAATAACAAACTGACATGTTTTATTTTTAATCTAGGGCCAAAATTGTATTTTACAAATCTCATTAAAATGCAGTATATCTACTAAAATATTGATAACATAATTTCCTTTAAATTTTGTTCTCAGTCTTATGAAAAGCAAAGGGCTTACATGGAAACAGATACTTAGAGGAATCCTACTCATTGAAATCAATGGAAGTTGCCCAGCTGGCTACTTTTCCCCCATTACTAATTTATAGTACATCAAGCAATACTTCTTTTTCTAACATAACTTGAATGCCAAGTCATATAGGAATTCCTCACCGAGTGCAGAAAAGGGTTAGGGTTAAAACCAGCAGGAGTTGAGCTCAGGTAAGCTTTTTCCCAATGTCTTATTGTATTCTAGATCATCAGCCTTGGAGTTTTGTGGAATTTGCCTTTCCATCGCGTGCAAAATTTGATTAATGGGTGCCTAGCCGTGAAAACGGGCCACTGGGCTCTTTAGCCTTCCAGACAAACTTCACCCTCTAACTTCACTGTTTCTAGAGGAATTGCGTAACAGTGATAACTCCTTCAGATGGCAAGCAGGAAAATCAACACAGCATGTGCGGTCAGTAATTTTCTAACTCCTGAGAGGAGATCAAAGAGGAAGGCAGCAGGGAGGAGGAGTAGCCTTATATAAATGTAAAGGGAAAACTCGCAGTAATGGAGATAGCACTAGGAAGAGATAACAGAATTCAAAAAGATTTATTAAAAAAGCAAAGTGGTGAACGGGAGAATTCAACTGCTGGAACAAACAGAGCACACTGAGTGGAGCAGTAAGCTGAAGCAATGTATTTTTGGACATGCTGGTCCTGTGTTTGACTCGAAGGCCTCGTTCATACTGTGAACGGGTGTGAAAAACACTGGCAGAATGGAAACCTTTACCACCATACACTGGTGATAGGACGAAGGATCTCTGATCCTTCAGTAGAGAGGTGGGCTTGGAATATACACCAAAGCTGGGCTTCCCAGCAGGGAAATGCACAGTGCTGGGGATCCTGCTGCCCAGACCTTGCCCTTGCAGCTCGTAGCTGCCCTGTGGTCCTCGGGGCTCTGACAGGGTAGAACCCGAGCACATGCAGGAGTCCTTGCTTGGTGGCTGCCAGGTGTAGCTCCTGATGAGTCTTGTGGAGGAAAAGTAGTATATAACTATATTAGAGCCTCTGCTGCTCCTGTGGTTGTGTGCATGGCTAAGCAATGCAGGTTTCTTTAGAAGTGGCTTGGGCTAGTATTTTTCTCACCTAGGTATTAAAAAAAAAAAAAAAAAAAAAAAGTATAGCAGTAATGAAAAAGGGATGCTGCAAGTAAGAATAGCATCTCATGCAAAACACCAGTGTGTACAGAGCATACAGCCACATCCAGTTTCTCTGAAATCAGTCAGGATTGTGTTTGAACACCTGTCAGGAGCATTTTCTTAAATTTCAATTTCAGCAGTTTCTTGACTGGAAAGATGAAATTTGGCTAGAAAGTCTGCACAAGAGTTTAAGATAAGTATCAATGTAGGTCGGCGAAGGAGGCATTGGTTTAGCTAAAGATACTTCTGTAAGGAGCAGGTGAGGCAGCCACTGAAGGCCCTGGGAGCTCCAGATGTGCACAGGCACAGGGAAGCACATCTTACAGCACAGGTCAGGCATTCAAAGAATTTAGGCAGGAGTTCCTTTACAGTGGAATAAACTACAGCAGTCAGGAATAGGAGCAAGAGAACAGTATAAGGAAAAATATTACTGTCTATGTATTGATGTTCTCCTGACACTTCACCTGCAAAGACTACTAGTCCATTACAAAAAAAAAAATAAAAAAAATAATAGCGTGTTGAAGGATGTGTTGTTTTTCTATTGGAGGGGAGTATTTTGTGTTGAAGTAGCTCGTCTTTTCCACTAAACGAAAAACTTTCCTCTCACTCCCTCCCTGACCTCTTTATTTTATTTTATTTTATTTTATAAACTTGAACAGTTGTCTGAAGTGACTTCGCTCCAGGATCCCACAGCTGGATAAAAAGAACAAAATACAGAAAGATAAGTTCTTAAAATCACTCCAGGCTTTCTTTAATGGTAATCATTAGCCCTGTTCTGAACTCTATTGACAAAATGCTGGAGAGTCTTGAAAGCTGAGCAAGTGCTCTTTTAAAGGAAGAACTGGTTAATTAGAAGATCTAATGCAAGTGACCTAATTCTGCAGCTCAGCACTAACTTTTCTAACACACAGTAACGTAAAGATTGGAAATGATACGCATTGATTCATGTAAGTCAACAAGTTGAAATCTTGATCGGAAAGTTAATTTTTTCCATAGCTATTTAAAACCATCATCTTCTTTTCAGACCAATACTAGGGTTTTTTTGCCTGCAATTTGATGGTGGTGGAGCTCATGTGTTAATAAGTTCAGGGAGCCACAGACACACAAAGAGACTTAATGGTCAAAGAGTGAGGCAACCGTGCCATTACTTTTAAGTGGCATAGCTCTGAGTTACTAAATAAGTCATCTTGTAGCAAGTGCAAATGTTCTTGGTTTTAGAATATTAAATAAATTTACTTTTAATCACTTGCACAGGTGTTGTTGAGGATTGAAAGCTATTGCTAAGGGTACGTGAATGCTTTCACTGTAAATCAGAGCAAAATGTCAGTGCATTTTGGTATCTAAATATGCCTCTTTTAAAGGCAACCCTATTTTCTGTGCCTTCACCTCAGCTTTAAGTAGCAAAGATGTCTAAAATAAGCTTTCTGGGTGCAGGGGGATATTTTAGACGTAACTCGAGAGAAGTACAAATTATTTCTCAGTAGGCCCGGTAAGATTAACGCATAATCTACCAGCATTGTTCTGGTTTCCTTTTTCTGTAGGCAGGATGCTGGTGAATTATGATTCCTTACAGCGCCTTGCTGTAGTAGCTCACCTGAACTTCAGGAACACTTGTGCTTTTGTATGTTTGTAAAGGCATGCTGCAAAGGGGGATTTTTGCATGCAGCTTTAGATGTCCAGTTAGAGTGCGTGAATATCCTTCTGGAGGAGCTCCCCATCATCCATTGACTATGTTTGGATCTCTGACTCCTGTCTGTAGCGGATCTGAATCTCCCCTAACCTAGATATCTATGATATTGGGTCCAGAGGACTTTCCTATCCATAACGTAACTGCTGCACATTCATATATCATTAATTTTTTAATTTCTGTGGGGGGTTTGTATGAGTAAGATGTACAGGATTTGTCCCCCAAAAAGGAAATATTTCAGCTATAGTAGGTATGCTGATAGTGTATTTAGATATGGAAGTGCTGAGGTGGCAAAGGCTCCATCCAAAGCACTGATACGTGAATGCTGAGAGGTCTGCAGAGCTGGTAGCAGTAAGAATAATTCCAATTATTTTTATACCTAAAATGCCCTGTTTCAGAATAATCTATCCAAAGTTCTAGGCCCAGTGAAGATTCTAAAAAAATAATTATAAATAAAGATCTGAGCTCCTCCCAATCTGGCAAGCCCTTGGTAATTTATATTCAAATGCAATTGTGCCGTGGAGTATGTATGCACTCTCCTCTGGTGCTTGGAGAATGTGTGCCCTAAACTTCATCTGATTTCTTGGAAGAAGCTTTTGGGGCACCAGGTCAAAGCAACTTGTTAGTCTATTCTGACAATTATGAATGAAGGTTTTGGGGATCTTTTAAATGAAAAATGTTAGGAATTTGGTTGTAGACTAGGCTAGTTCTTTCAGGCTGATTTAACAGTTCCATAGTGCAAAGGCCTATGGAGCTAGTGACTGAGTAATGCAGCATAACTAGTCATCCTAAGAAGTAGGAAACTTTTCTTCCCCCCCCCCCCCCCCCCTTTTTTTAAAAAAAATCATTCTTTCATGCTTTTAAATAAATTAAGTGAGCCTGTTTCAAGGAAGTAATTTTTGGGGATCATATGTATCAAAAAGAAGAGCTATCTGAGAAGAAGAGCATTGAAAAAAATGGCAAAAATTATTTGATTCAGGGTTTTAGTCATAAGGAGTTACGTGAATACAATGTAACTAATATTCAGTATTGCTCTTTCATGACTACTTCATAGCTCAGACGCTGATGTAACTTAGTCTGATGCTTTTTGGCGGCATACGCTGATGGTGCGACTTGGATTAAGTCATTCTATCTACTTGATCCCTGGATTGCTGGCTATGGTTTATTCTTGTTCTGTAATGTATCGGTTGAGAGCATAGCTTTTTGACTGAAACTAGAATAAGCTGGAGAACACGTGGTGCTGTGGTTTGTGATCAGAGATGTTCCTCCACTAGAAGAGATTCAGAGTACTTTTATTTTTAAGAATTTCAGCATGCTGATTTTGGTAGAGTGTAGTCTCTCGCACAATATGGCAGCATTTACCTCTAATCAGTTTTAATTCAGCTCCAGTTTTTAGTAACCGAATATGACTTCCATCTGATGGAGCCTTAGATGGATGCTTATGTGAAGGGCTCAGTTGTGTATACATATAGTCCTTTCCTATGGAATAAACTTTTCCCACCTAGTTGGTAGTTTCTTAAGAGAAACTGGCAAAAGCCCCTGTACCTTCTCACCTCTGTAAGACTTTATTTCTATACAGGTGTTAAGCCATGTTGATAATGTAAGGAAGCTGTTGCATGTGTGGGGTTTTGTTTTGTTTTTTATCTGTAAGAATGAGCTCTAGGAAAAGTGGCAGATGTAAAATTAATTAGTCAAATCTAGGTGAGAAAGTGTAGGGAACTTCTAAAGGACTTAACTGGCTGCATAATGATACATGAAATTCATTGATGATAGATAAATGCAAAGTAATGACCACTGGGATGGAAAAATGTTACTAATTGGCTGCCTAAAAATTTTACTATTTGTCTAACTGGACTATAAAATAGCTGTGTCGGTGCAGGAAAGAAACCCAGCCATCAATACCGGCAGTTCCTTGAAGACATCTCCTCAGTGCGCAGCTTTTGTCAATAGAGAGGTTTAGGTGCATGAGGAAAGAATAAAGAATAATATGGAAAATACAGTAATTCCATTATGCAAATAATGCCAGTTCATCAAGCAGGTGACACCATCTCAAAAAAGTGTATTACAGATTTACCAGGAGTTCAGAGTGAGGCAAGAAGAATGATCTGGTGCATGGGGAAACTCTCATATGAGGGGAGATTGAAAAGACTAGGATTGCTACCTTTGAGAGGAGATGAATAAAAGAACATGATAAGATTCTAACATTCATTATTTTGCATATAGAAGGCAGTTTTGGAAGAGCTTTTCTTTCGATCTCATGATATAAGAACAAGGGAACGTTATAGAAAGGCAGCTGATAAATAATAATTTTTCACCTGATGTGCAATTAGGTAATGGACTTTACTCTGGGAAGATGCTAAGGAATTGAATTTGCTTTAGGGAAAGTTCTGGCGATTTAGATGAATGAGAATACTCTGTGTTGCTATTATCTATTAAAAAAAGACTACTAAAAGGGATCTGAAATGATATGCTTTAGGTTTGCACTCTAATTGCTAGGAGACATTGCAAGGACGCTTTCTTGAGGGCTGGGTTATCCCAGATCTCTGTAGTGCAGGGGTTTTTTTTGCATTTTCCGCTGACGCATCAGGTTCAGCTTTATAGTTCTAGATGAAACTAGATTTGAGCCCATGTGGCAATTTCTGTGTTCCTGGTGGTTTCATTGTCAGGCTATTTCAATGGCTGTTGGTGCCAGCCCAAATTTACAGCCATATTACATTGTGCAAGCTACTTGTAGCATGAACTGTCCTTTTGTTTGGAACTTCTTCAGCATTTACAAGACAGTGGGTCATGGTCTATGAGCACAGTTATAGGCACAGTGGTAATACAAACAACAAATAGTAATTGTGCATGTGAACATCTAGAAAACATCTCCAGCTACAAAAATAAATTACTACTGGTAGTAGCAGTTAAGCATCATATATGGGAATTGTTTATTATTGCGATTGTTTCGCTTACTTCTCTCTATGCAGGAAAGAGTTTATAGCAGGAGAGAAGATACTAGTGAGGAAAACGTTTCCCCTTGGAAACCAATGTCCAACTCCACCTTGAGGTCCTCACTAAAATAATGTTTTGTTATTTTTGCCTAATCCCCAGCTGGCAGGACTTCATATTGCGAAAGCATCACAAGACCCGCTTTATAATCTCGGCTCGGTATGTGAGTTAGTCAAGGAAAATGAACTACCTTTGGCCTTCAGAGACTCTTGGGGCTATATTCTTCCCACGATGCGTGTGTAGTGGTTAACCATACTACTACAGCGTGCCCTAGAGAGGCGAATATAGTCCTTACAATATTTGTCCCTTCACTGTTCTTCTAGTGATTGCTCAATTACAGAAAAGCTGCCTGTAGACTCCAGGCATGCACACACAGCTTTATGTACGTACAAGTCTGTGTGTATATGCACACACACACACACACACACATATATATATATATAGACAAACATCTATATACATCTGAAAAATTTTCAAAGGAGATGACCACCTCCTGCTGTTGAAACTTCTTCAAGGGAGCTTGGTGCACCAGTGTGCAGTCCTGAAATACAGCACTGAAAATTTCGGCAATCCTATGAGGTTAATAAAGTTCACTGTTGCTTTAATTAGATCAGTGTAATTCACTGCATCTCTAGTGGAAATTAAATTTGTGTTTAAAACTAAAAAGCCAGCTAGCCAGGTTCAGGAGCACGTTTGGGATGCAAAATACATTAGGCCTATTGCAAGTTGGTTATTGCATTCGGTGCTTTGAACTCAGATGAAAGTACTCTATGATATAAGAAGTTACTTGTGGTATTATACATAACATTTATTGTCTGAACTATTTTTTTTTTGTATTCTTTCCTCTTAACTCTTCCAAGAAAAAAGGAGGATAAAAATCGGAGAACGTTTGTTCAGCCTATTCAATCCTTCTGGCAAACTAATGAGATACTGACCATCAAGCCCCCCTCCTTTGTCCAGGTAGTTATCTGCATTGACAAGCAAGTTTGCTGCACTGTTTTTGATTCCTACACATATACAAGAGAGAATCAAATGGGGTTGTTAACACAACCTATAAGAAGCCATCAAACTTGGGTTGTTAACACAACCTATAAGAAGCCATCAAACTTTCCGTCTTTCTGACATAAACCTCTTTTTTTGTTGTTTTCTGCAAACAGTATAAGAGGTTTCTGCAGTGTTCCAGAAATGGATGCACAACACAGCCAAAGGATTTTTTTTCTTTTTTCCTCCTTTGATAAGGAATATGTGGAGCTTTCCATAGATATTTAACATTGCAGAGAAACTGTGGTTTGTCATCAGACTATTATTAAAAATATAATAGTATTACAGGTTCTAAGTACTGGCAGATTTTTTTGTTACAGTGCTACTCCCTAGTAGATTGCACTAGGAAGTTGGAGATGAAACTACTGTGTGCAGACAAATCCATATTGTTGCTGTCTGCATGCTTGCTGTGAAACTGCTCTACAGCTATACAGTTTGAAAGCAGAATCTCATGAAAGTAAAATCAGCATAAAAGTCAGGTTTAGACTTCTATATTCATATTTATGAATTTGAAAAACCTCCACCATGATCTTATCTGGAGCTGTGGTAGCAGCTGACAACAAATGTGCCCTTGAGAAAACTGTGTACGGTAATGCAATGGAATCGTGGATATTGCCTCCCAGTGCTACTTGCTTGCATTGATGTTGTTAATAATAACAACAGTGATAATTATTATTAAAAGTTTGGGTGCCACAGAAGGTTTCTCCTGGCCTGCAACTATTGCTCAGCCAACTGGTTTTGAGTTTGCAATAACGGCTGTGCAATGGATTTACCTGCCTGCTCTGTTCACAATGCGGGGCGACTGTTCTGCCAGACTGTTGCATTTATGGGCTGCTGAAAATTCAAGGTAATTAAATTTGTTCCTCTGAAGTACTCAGTTTATTGCACTGCTGCTATTCAAGCCACGCTAGTTTGTGTTCATTTCTCAGAGAGTCCCCACTCTCTCCCACCAGGTTTTTCTGTGGATCCATGAGCATTCTAAATAAAACTCTATCTTTTTTAATAAACCACAAATTAAAGTTCCTCTTGACCCTTTGCATTACTGGGATAAAAAAAGTTCTGGTTTTCTGCTGCTACTAATACTCTGTTGAGGCTTTTGAGGTGGTCAGGTAGAGATGCCTTGGAGCATGCTGTGGCGTTTGGCAAACTCGGGCAAAATTAGGTAGTTTTTTTCTTTTCTCAGTTATCAGTCTGTATTTCTACCTGAAAAGCATCTTTAATGTAAAATTTGACACAGGAGGATAATTGCACACTAATGGGCAGAACATGCCACAAAGATGCTCTGTAGCAGGTGTAAGTAGAGCAGTGTAAAAATAAGAAAAGATGTTAAGTCTCATTCTGATTCAACCTACATATATATATTTTTTTTAAATAGCCATTAAGAGATAGAGCATTGTGGTTTATGGGGTGAGTCTTCCAGTCTTTGGACAGAACCCCATTAAATTCAGAGTCCGAAAAGTGGACAGTTTAAAACATACTGAGACTAAGCAGAGACAGGTTTGGGTTTTGTTTTGTTTGTTGGTGGTTGGTTTTGGGTTTTTTTGTGGGTGGTGGTGGTGTATAGTGACAAGGTAGTAGTCAGGAAGGGGGAACATTTCTTAAAATACTTATAACAATATTTCTTGTAATAATAATAATTGGGACTCCAGTGAACAGGTTACGAAACCTTCTTTCCTATGGGAATTTCATTCATTGAAGGTGTTCAACTGATTAAGTAAACTGCCCAGAGTGACAATTGAAAGGGTAGACTTTACTTAAATTTTCCATATTTACAGTACTCAGAAATCAAAGCCAGCCTGATCTGTATGGCAACCTCTGTTACAAAGTCCAAGTGTCTACGTTGTTTAAAGGGCTTGTATCTCATTGTTTAAATAGCCTTTTGATAAGTAACAATATAATAGTGCTGGTGATTGCCTTCAGATTATCCTATCAGGATGGCCTTTTAGGCTGTAGTCCCGAGTCTTTCTTTTTGCTTTGTACCTGTATTATTAATAAACAAAGCACACAGGTCTTTGAACTTCCAACCGGTACAAGCGCCTGTGTGTGTGTATGCGTGGGATCATGTGTTCATGCCTGTGTGTGGCATTTTGGTTTGGGGTTGTGTTCCTTTTTAAAGGGAAATAGTTGCTGAATAGAGTATTTGGTGAAGGTTTTTTAAGTTACACCTCTGTAATTCATCTTGAATTAAAATTATTGGTCGGGTAGAGAGGAAGTCATAAAGGTAGAGAGAAAAAAAGGACAAAAAGGGAGAGTAGAGTGAAGTAGGGGAAATTAATATGTCAGTAAGATAATAAGAAAAGAAACTAAGAGGAGGAAGAGCGAGAACTGAGAAAAGGAAGATGTGAGAAACTAGGAGGTGGATATTTGCAGAGATTATTTTATTTGCAAAGTTACTAATCCCAGTGCTCTTAAGTTGTTACTTGTCTGGCAGTGTAGTGGCATTTTTATTGAGAAGGAAGAGCACGGCTTAAGTTTTCCAGGATGGATGCAAGGATTTGATTTGTTATCCAAATACAAATAAATCTGAAGTTTGTGGTGACCAAGGAATTTTTTGTGTTGCTTCTGCTGGGGATTGTCCTTCTGTTCCTTGTTGTAGTTCCCAAATGAATGAGGTCTTCCTGGATGTCTTTACGTTGCTGAGAGAGGGGAATAACAGCATCACCCTGCTGTAGTCAGCTCAAGTTTTGTTACCAGCTTGAGTAGCAGGGCTGCTGCCCTGCATTTATACCTGCTGCAAAAGATGAATCAGAGCCTGTGGTGGGAAAGGCAGCTGACAGGTGTGTGGGGTTAGTCTGGATGACAGTGTGTGACATCTCAAAAAAGAAGGGAATAGACCTTGTTTCTGATCAGACTCTAAATAAGCTCTGAGTTTGGGAGTAGGTCTGCAAGATCTGCAGAGAGTTATTGGTTGAGTTTATTCTTACCAGAATATATTTTATCTGACCTCCATTGGCCATTGAAAGTGGAAATTCTGCACTTGATAATTATGGCTTTATTTTTACTGGGTCTTTCGATAATTGAGCTTTAAAACTGGGTATGTGTTCTCGGTTATAAAGCAGAAAATACTGACCTAATAGACTGGTGCATTAGGAGAGGCACCTTCAAACAGTGACCTATTTTTATTTTTTAATCTGTAAAGTATGAGGCACACCTGTAGCATGGTAAGCATAAAAGGCCGCTACAACAGCATTCACTGCACTCGTGTGGTTCACTTATGGGACTATATAGACAGGCACCACAATACATTTCTGTGAAAATATGGTTTGTAATATTATATGACTCATATAATCAGGAAATATTGAACATTATGGAGCGCTTGGTATTTGTGTTTGAATTGCTATAGACTTGAATACCCCTGATGCTCAGAAATAAATCTGATGAAGAAAAGAAGAAAAATGCTGGGATCAATGTTGGTGGCTGGTACTAAGAGTAAATAGGAGTACAAACATTTATTTAACTGTTTCTTATAAGCCAAATATGTTCTATCAGCCACTTCATTATGGACATGCTTCCTTCTCTTTGATGAAAGTACTTTTTCTTAAAAGCTCAATTAATTGTCCAGTAAAATGTAGTAGAGATTGGGTTTTGTAACTATACCCTGTTATATGCCTCTAACCAAAAATTTTGGTACAGAGAGCTGTTAGCAGTTATTTTCTCTTCTTAGCAGTGCTTTGACAATTGATTTTTCAGAAGAATTTTACTCGGGAATCAGGATTATTTTTGAACACAAGAGGGGACGTATACCTGCCAACATTTCTGCTCTGAAAAAGATGTGTGGGAGATGCATAAAGATACCACTTCTGCCTTGCACAGGAGAGCTTTCTGGAGGGGTGACAGGCTGGAAGCACGGCAGTTAATTTTCCTCCAAAAAAGGAGGTTTTGGAACTGACTGGCTTGCATGTAGTGTTGCGCTCCCCCCGCCCCCCCCCCCCTTTTTTTTTTTTTTTTCTTTTTCCTTTTTTTTCTTTTCTCCCCCCAACACGAGATGGTTCTGTAAAATAATAAGCCTGGCCAGTTTGGGATCTGAACACAATCTCACTCACTCTCATGTTGTTTGGCACTTGAACAGGAGTGACAGGCTTTGGTTCCTTTATCAAATAACTCACTGTATCTATTTTTGTAAGCCGTGTCATTGGCTGAAAAATGCAGGTCCCTCTACAATTATGGGGCATGACTGGGAGGAACAGAGGCAGCCGGGCTTCTCTTGGACTCCTACCAGTTAATTGAAATTCTACTCCAGCCAGTTGAGATGGGAAGTGATATGAAGATGTGGAAAAACCTGAGTTGAATTGATTTTTCCCTCCCTCTCCCCCAACCCACCCCCTTTTTTTATTTATTTAAAGAGAGGAGAAAAAGACAATTGTTCATGTTTATTAGGGGGGTTTAATATAAGTGCTGAGGGATAGACCACAATAGTGGGGGCTCACGTCTATCACTGGTTTAGTTTTCTTTTGTGTTTTCTAAATAGAGAGGAGAAAAAAATGTGCATACTTTCACCGTATTGACATGTATCTGTAGCTCAGCTTGCTAAATTTAACCAGCGAATATGTATACATAGACGTTATAAGCGTTAGTATTGTGGCATTCTGTGAGATGGTTTTGGTATACCTGCCCACCAGCATTTGCCTGCCACAACTTTTGCTCACTTCTAAGGATTTTCAAAAAGGTGAATGCTAATCCTACTTTTTTTATTCTTTCTTCTTGATGAACAGATGCTCAGGATAATTCTGCTGTCAAGGCTTTTTCTTCTCAGGGCCTAGGGGATGATACCTTGGTAACAGTAAGGCCAAAAACTGCTTTAGGGTTTCCTAGAGCAGCAAAACTTTTTTCCATCCTCCCACCACGTGAGCACTTGCCATTAGACATATCTGTCCTGTTACTCAGACCCGCTCATTTGGATTACCATCAGTTCAAAAGAAATTTTTTTTGCTTCTGACTTTGCAAGAGCATGCATATGCATGTGTTCCAAATTCAGGACTTGGAAATTCATGCTAGACTGGAGCAGATTTAAAAGAAGTGAGAAGAGAGTTAAAATCTACTGTATACACTTACATCATAGATATTATCTCTGCATTTTCACAAATACCCTTGTTAAATGCATGTTGTAATTTTCCTATATATGTAAGCTGCCAAAATATGCCTACCCTTGTGTACCAGCTAAGGTTGTGGTAGCACTGAAAAGCATATGGGATGAACTTGTTCTTGTTTTTCTTTAGGAGGAATATAGTATGAGGCACTTGCGAAAAGCTATTATAAAATTTTCTTCAGCACTGGGTTTGGTTGTTGATAGTTTTTTGTGGTTTTTTGGGTTTTTTTGTTGTTGTTGTTGTTTTTTTTTTTTTTTCTTAATGGCTGCTGCTGCTGTGAACTTGATCCCATGAAGTGATGGGCAACCTTTGCTTCCATGAACATTAATGAAAGTTTAAGGTGATTAATACCCCTTCAGATTGGGACTTTGTATAAAAATCCTCAATTGTTATAAGCACATGTGCCATTATAGGCTTAATCCAGAATGACTGATTTTCCAGCACAATTAGGTAAATCTCCAAGTTATCAGTTCACCTGGCTGATTAAGCTCATTGAAATACCCTTGTGCACTAACTTGAAAATAGTTTGACTTTGCTAATATTGAAAAATAAGCATGAAATGGTATAAGCAATAAATAAATATGCCTTAGGCTTTGGCCACAATTTAAGGAGGAAAAATCTTTGGAAGAAGGCTGGAAGCATGATATTAACTGGGTTTGGTTTGATATTTGGACAAAGAAATCACTGCTCTGAGCTGAGCAGAGAGATAAGCGCCTTGACTTGCAATAGATTAAGAGCCCTGCATTGGTTAGAACAAACCATGTTTGAGACTCTCCCCAAGTGCCGCCGCGTTTAGATTTAAGATTAACTGCAGCAGAATGGCGGAGCGGCTGTTTGTTTTATGAAACAATCACTAATGACATTAAACAGACGGTGCCCCTTCCAACACGATTGTTCATTTGCGATAAACTGAGAGAAGCCCACAAGAGATTGGAAAAGAAAACTCATAAGTGCTTCATTTTCAGGCTCTTACAATGTCCTATTGGAGGTGACAATTAGTGAAAGAGAAGAATCATCTAACACCTAACACATTTAGAATTTTTTTTTTTTGGCAAATAATTTGTAAATATTAGCTTTATTCTATCTTTATACCAAGGAGCTGCACGGTAATAATATAATGACAAGGTTTTCTGTGCAGATTTTTTTTTTTCTAACTCTCTCCCTCCCCTTGCTCCTGTCTGTGTGAAGCCCACACTAAGCATTAACAGTATTAAAAAAAGTGTTATCTATTAGTTCAATTAGACATCAGACATTTACTTTTCAATGTATTTGAAGACTGATTTGATTTGGGTCCAGTCATTTAAAAATAAGAGAGCAGAGCTGTGTACAGAGCTGTGTACAGATATCTGTAGCTCTGAAGTCTTAATTGCAAATTCAGATAAGGATTAGAAGGGGCTGTATCTCTGTAGACCAAAGGTATTTGCTAATACCTGAGATATAAAAGTGGTTAAATTCAATATTTACTAATTTAGGATTTCCACTTTGGATTTTGATTAAGCTTTTTGGTTGAAACCCCCATGTTATTAAGCTGTGATGAGGGAAAAACCAACCCTTTCATAAGCCTCACTTTAACACACTATTTCAGATCATTTATTTTGGACCTTCGAAAAGCTGCTGTAGTACTTGATTTAGAGAAAGAAAAACCCAACGGAACAAACAAAAACATTGTCAAAGGCCTGTTGTAGCATTAAGCTGTTGTTTTGTACACAAAGAAATATATTAATAAAAAGTGTTTTTAAGTGCTTATTACTGAGATGGTTTGTTTTGAAACACAGGCTTTTTCACAGCAGTTTTTACACTTCATTGTGTACTGTGAAAGACACACTAAGTAGAGGTTGTCAGGTTCCCATCTGAAGTAGACTACTGCTGGGGAATGGAGCCATTTATGATGCCACTCAAGCAGGACTAATCTAGAGTAGATCTCTTATAAATAACCAGCCAAAAAAATACTAAATCATTCCCTGTTTCTGATTGAAGCAGGCAGAATTGCTGCTTTAAAGAGCAGGGGATGCTCCTTATGAAGACATACCGAAAGAATTAGCGAAGCCCCTGAATACACTTGCACATCAAACCTTAGCCTTTCTGGAGGAACCAAGGCATCAGTTTCACATAGAGTAGGTTTTTGGGAGTTATGCTTTGTTTTTCAGGCTGTCATTTAATAGACAGGTGCTCAGTGGTTTTGTTTTTGCATTATTGACTCTGGCTGTTGTAAATCTCCTGTTGTAAAACTTGGCACTGTATGTTCTAACTTGCTGCGAGTGGTCTCCCCCACACACGGTGTAAATTCTGATTTACAAGCCCTGCCTTCTCCAGCCAGGGTTCCTGAGATCGCACCCTCCTAGCAAGGACTAGGCTAAAATTGTCTTTTGTGTTTTAAGATGTGTTTTGGCAACATGGTACTCAGTCTTCCAGACCTTATTTACATGACTAGTCCCCCTTATGAATAATTGAACTTCTGTATATTGCTTATGGAAAAGAAAAAAGAAAAACCACTTCAAAGTCATGCCCTCCCATTAGGAAATAGGTTCCTGCTTAAAAGGAAGGATATTCATAATTTTTTGAAGCTGAAGCGGCCTTTCTGTGTTTGTGCTTAGGCATCAGGAGTACGTAATTATTTTTAAAACAGTAATTCTGCATTATTGACATGAAGGGCTGGGAGAGTGAGTAGGAGAATACTTTTGGCTCTGACACTATGCACTGCAATTTGCTGATTAACTTGCCTCTTGTTTTGAAAACTATTGCTTTAGGGATTCCTGAAATGTGGACTTCGAGTCTCACTGGTACAGAGAGCAACCACCAAGTGTCGGTAATGGCGCACCTTTGGGATGGAAACATGTACCTGCTTTGCTGCTCCTTTTCCCTTTTGAAGGAAAAATCCTTGGTGAGGATTAGTAATCTCGGGTTTACTAACTACCCCTCATTCTCTGAGGAGTCCAGTGTTCACCTAATTTTAAGGCTAGAGAAGTTTTGTTGGGTTTACTTCTGTTTCCATCATCTTCAAATTTTTGTTTTTCCAAATCTCTAGTGGGCTATTAACGTAGTCCCTTTCATTAAAGACCCAGGACAGAGATCAAATAATTAGTTGCAGAAAAATTTGAAGGATGAGTGTGAAGAAAGTGCAAGAAACAGCATCTATAGTATTTCCTGCAGTAATAAAGATGGTCTAAAAGTTCTGTAAAAATCATTTTGTGGGTGATATATGTACATTTTCTAGGACTGTAGATGTTTCCTGGAAGTTGCTAGTGTCTAAGCAGTTGTGCATAACCATAGTTCAAATACTGCCTAATGCATTTCCAAGCTATGTTGGTTATTGTTCCAGGCAGGTCAATAATAAAAGGAAAAGAATAAAAATGACCTTGCTGGAATCATTGTATGATAAAGATCCTTTCTTATTTCATTAGTCTCTAGATTAGTTTTGTGCTGGTATGAGTCCATTCTAACTCTATTGCAGTAAACCCTTTCGAGTCCAGATTTAGTGATGTAACTAGTAACAAAATCTGGCCCACTGTCATTATAAGTATCCCTCAAATAAAAACTGTGGTTTGGGAACGAATAAATTCTAATACCTGTGTTGAGATGCGATGTGGATCACTTTGCATACAGTATTGTCTAACGTGGACAATGACAGGAAAATCATGTTGAGACAGTCACTGAGATGGCAGCCAGGCAGGGCAATCAGTATTTTAATATGGTGGCCAGCACCTTGGGAAAAATTCAGAGGTGGGGTCAGGTAGCAGGGACAAGTCATACCATGTGTCCTTCAAAATCTTGGGAGTCTACAGTTTTACATATCCAGCAGTTCTGTGATAAACTTACTTTTGAAGAATAGTTATGACTTAGGGGGAAAGAGGAACGCAAAAGCCAGCAGAGCTTTTGACCTAGGTAAGGGCTCCAAGCAATGACTGCAAGACAGCAGAGTCTGACGTAAGGGTGAGAGCAGAGGTAGTGGTCATTGCTGAGCTGCTGAAGGCTAGGCAAGGAAAATTTATCATCTATGGACAGGTGGTAGAAACTTGAATTTGTATGCAATAATTTTTCTCTTTTTTTTTTTGTCTATAGGTTTAATGTTCATATAGAGCTTCTATGATAAAACAGCAATGAGTTGCTCAAAATAATTCTTTAAAATATAGCCCATCAAAGGCTCCTGTCTTCATTCTATTTTAAAATGTTTCTTCTTTTTCACGTGCTCCACATAAGTGTTATCTGTCTGTATTTCTGTGCCTGTTGGCCTACTGCAGTTTTGTTGTATACAAAATGTCTTAGTATCCATGGCTCTGTCTCCTGTTTACACTTTTAGCATAAGAATAAGCAAGTATATGTCTGTCTCCACGGCCAGAATGTTTCCTTTTGTGTTGGGCAGGATCACAGACACTGTTTGTGTCTGGCTGTTACCTGCCTCTCAAGATAGTCAACAGGACACAATTGAGTGTCATCAGTGTGATAGCACTTCATATAATATGCTGAATTGGAATGATAATCTCTCATAGCAGGGTTTGTATTTTACCTGTTAGTTTGCAATGGCTGTTGTGGCTGCTTGAAAGAAATGGAGAAACATGCAAAGGCCAGTCTGTTCATGGCACAAAAAATAAAGATACAAAAGGCAGAATGCTTGTCTTGGGTTCATATTTAGAAAACAAAAAAGAAACGAACCAAACAGCACAAACCACTTTGAAGTTAGGGAATAATCTGATGTCAGAAAACTCCAATGAGGGTTGGATTAATAGTGTCTGGGCTTTTGACCTTTTCAGTATAGTCAAATAAAGAATGTCTAGTACTTGCATTGACTATCTTGGATCTGCGGCCAAGAAGTCTTTAAAAGTTCCAGATTGGAGGGTATTTCATATTTCACTGTATTTTGTACTGATCAGGACAGGACTTTATTTTCTCTAATTGTGTGTATCTTGCCTTTGTGGTGGAAGTAACTTGAGTCCAGCCTTCAGGTTTGAGCCTAGCTACTACTAACCTGGCCTTAAAGCAGTATCACTTGACTCAGACAAGATGCTAATATCATAAGAGCTGCTAGAGTTTGATATCTTTGAAAAGCTGATGTTTTTCATCACTTCTGAAGTGTTTCATCACTTCTGAAATTGAGGAGTCAGAAATTAAGCCATACAATTCACCAAAGACTTTGCTGTCTGCAGTGCATACAGGGACATATTTCATTTTTCATTTAAAATATGTGCTGAAATTGGTGCACCAGAATATTAGTATTGGTTATGTTTCTCCAGATAACACTTACTCTGAATTAATCAAAGAGCATTTACCAATTTTTCACAACGTTAGCAACAATCTGTTGGTTGGTGTTTGGTATTTAAGTCGCTCTTGCCAAAGTTTCAATCTCGGAGGCTGAGAAATAAACGTTTCTTTGAATAGCAATGAGGGACACTGGTGAGCATTTAAATAAGGTAGTGTTCAGCTGCTAGCAGTTCTAACAAAGTTTTTATCTTCTTGAGGTGTATTGAAAGTACCACCTTCAGTAACTGCATCTTTTCAGAGCGAGGTGAAACTGCTTGAAATGCTCTAGTGGGATGAGATGCCCCGGTAAGCCCTTCTGACTCGGAGCTTTCAGGTGGTACCCCGTATCGCTCAATTGCTGATGCTTATAGCCAGTATTTCTACGTTAGCTTGCTGGGAACATAGGTAATGCACATGTTAAGCATCCTTTGGCTTCTGCATTTATCGGTGGAATTGCTTTACCTTGAACTACTGTGCAGAGCTATAGGTAAACAGAGAAGAATGTGGTGAGAAAGTACACAGAAGAGGGATTTGTATGAGGAAAAGTTGCGTCTGCTTTGTTCAATGAACAAAAGAAAATAACACTTTGAAAGGCTGCGAGTATTAGCGTGTTATTATCACATCCTACTTTCTGCAGGCAAAAAAAAAAAAAAAAAGGAAGTTTAAAGGACAAAAAGAACTTTTCTGAGAGACAGAAATCCTCTCTCTACTATCTACGTATTTAGCATAGATGATGTGTTTGTGTGCTACGAGTACCACGGCTATTTTGTCTGTCTGGCGCGTGATGCGTTTGCCAGATTAGAAGCATTAGTGCCCTCTATTGTTCATCAGAGAACTGCAAATATTTTTACAGATTATGGTCCTTATTATCACTCTCGGTATCAAACAGATTTTTAACAAAACCCACGCACGTTATAAACGCCTATTCCTATAAGCTAAACTGCTTCAGCAGAAGAGTACATATGTTTTTTTCATTATGTCAACGTTCTGCTACAACTTTTTTTGCTTTATGAAATGCAATAAAATAAATTGTAACCCTCACTAGGGGAAAATGTCTTGAAATTACCTATAGAAATAGATATTCTTTTTGCTCACGTGTTTGTGGACAAGTTCACTTCTTTCTGTGTGTAATTTTTTAGTAGCAAAGACATTTTTAATCAAACTGTTCTCAAGTGTCTGAAAGTGTTTTGAAATATGTATTTGATCCTTCGCCTTATTTTTCTCAAATTCGTATTTTATTTTGAGAAACGAGACTTTTATTATTTTGATAGGCTAGCAGAAATGTAAGAGGGTGCAACTTTTCAGAAGAACAATAGAAGAATAACATGGCCAAGCCGTGCGTTTGGTGTTGGGGTTTTTTTACTACATTAAAGTGAACTGCAAGAATGACAACTTCATTCAAGCAGATCATTTGGAATTACATTAAACAGCTGCTATTAAACAGCTGACAACAAAGGAGACCATTTTGATCTCGACAGCAGAGAGATTCGAGCAGCATGCTCCCTCAGTGATGTTATGAAGAACACATTGTGCTCTTGTATACCAACACACAGTGTACTCCCCACTGTGCTTGTTGCCAAACACTGTTTTTTTCAAATCACTTTGTATTCAGTCAGGGATCCGGGAAGTCCAAATCCAGCCAGACAAATGCAGAACAGCTTAGTTGAAGCAGCTTTAACAGGTGCCATCAGCACAGACTTGTCGAACCAGAGAGACAAGGCAAACAAGGATGGAGTGGTGGTCAACAGGGTGTGGATTGCCCCATTGCGGGTGGTGGCACTAAATAGGCTTGGGCTTTTTGTGTTTGGTTGGTGGTTTTGTGTTGGTTTTTTTTTTTTGCCACAGAGGCTTGTTAACGGCACTTTGGTGAAGGGGAGGGGATGCAACAAGGAAAATACATGGTAGCTCCTTACAGATGGAGCCTACTAGACTTTTATGCTCACATTAATTTGTTCTTCTCTGTCATGCCAGACACCGAGTGGACCGGAATGAAATCAGCATACCTATGAAGGGATAAATGGAATGAGCGTAGGATTGATTTAAGAGGGTGCTTCCCATGCTTGAGATAGTTGACTGAAGGATGAGGAATAAAATAAGAGTAGAGATAATTGGATGGGTCATTGTCTTGTGCTGTCCTTGTCTTTCAGGGTACGAGAGGCATCCCTTCATTATATCATTGTAATCTGCGGTTGCTTGTAATACACCATGTGTGTGGCCCACTAAGTTGTGTTACCCATTCCCAGTGTGTAGTTATCCTGCAGTTCTTCTGCCTTTCCAGCCATAACCTTGACCCACTGCATGCTGTTGACCTTCTGTAGGCGTGGATTTTTTTTTTCAGGTGGTATAACAATAACAGAAAATAGGTTACGGGTTTTAAAGCAATTTTATATTCTACTGTTTTCTTTACATGAGGACTTTGTGTAGTGGTCTCTGAATAACATGAAAGGATACAGTTGATCACAGGACTAGAATATGTTTTATTGCCTTCTAGCAAAAGAGGGAAATGCCAGCAAATGGTTTGTCTAAATGTTCAGATTTGAATTTCAAATTGCAACATAATATTTACTGTGTTGCAGAAGTATGAAACTTTACTGCCCTGAGAAAGTTTGCAGGCGATAAACTAATTTTTTTGTTAGGCCCTTAATTTTAGTTTTATATTTGTATTTACGTGAATAGTCCTTTGTGCTTCCGCAGCAATTAACGTGAAAGATGTGAGAAGTTGTGAGATGGGGCTCTGCCAGTCACAGAACCATTTTGCAGGCTTGTTTTAAAGAATGCATGGCACTGATAATGAAAAAAGAAATTTTTGAACTATGCATTAGATGATGCTTCTCTGGGCCAGAAACTGGAGACCGTCTGTTTTACTGTAAGCAAAATTCTACCTCTGTTGTCACACTAATGATGGGTAAAAACAGGAAGGTGGCCTGGACAGAAGTGTTCAGAAATGAAGGATAATAAGGGGTGTCTATCCTCTTCTCTTTGCCACATAAAATAAAAAGTAGTAAATTGTGTTCATGTTGGATGTGTGCACTTCTACCGTAGAAGTAATTTGTCAAGTTTGAACTTAAACTGGACTGTATATTACAATATAAATCCAATACAGTCAAGCTTGACTGTGTATCATGAGTAAAAAAATCTTTGTATGGAAACTTTTGTACTTGGCTTTTTGCAAAATAATTGAAGCTACATCATATATTTCAAAAAGCGCTAGAACAATAAAAACCACTAAGTAATGCAGAAACAACTACAACTCCTAGTTGCCTCAGTGGTCAGTTCTTTCCCTTCTTTCATCATATCTCTAAACTGTGCGTGTCTAAAGAACTGTCTGTCCTGAAACCCCTTGTCATATGTGCATTTTGTGAATTCTAATGAAGTCAGCTCTCTGTCTCTGCTAAACTGGATTCATCTAATAGTGAAGTTATTCCTACTCTGCTGTTTATGAAGTGACATTTCATTGTACTTGAAATGCTGGAATAAAAGGTATTTTCAAAGAAAACAAAACAAAACACGCTCCCACCCCCCTCTGTCTCAAATTTTGAAGCAGTAGCTGCAAGTGGACTTGAGCATTTAATGCTGCAGTTGCTTTTAATTGCCTGCGTTGCATTGAAGTATTATAGGTATGGGGAAGTTTCAGGTGTCAACGGTCAATTAAACCAGTTTTCCAGGATATGAATGTGGCTTGCCGTTTATTGTATGTTTGTGGAGTTTAGTGTTGTCCTTAAAAACAATAGGCCTTGCCGGGTAGCAGGCACGCAGGTCTGTGGCACCCAGCCTCAGGGGAGGCTGTGCCTCCTCCCCGCTCAAGGCAGCAGAGGGGATGGGTGGGCTTTTGCTCAGTCCTTGCAGGAAGGCAGCTAGGTATGTCTGGTTTAGTCGTGACTTCTGGCCTGCTGAGCCAAAGACGTCTCTTTTTGTGAGCTGGATTATATTTGGTGAAACACAAGTCTGTATCGATGTGAAAAGGAAGCACTTACTGAGGTCAAGCATCAGGCATTCGTGTTTGCAGAGGTCTGCGTGCATGTTACGTCCAACATGATGCAATGTCTTGTATGCTTATTTTTAGCCAGGAAGGAAAAATGCTGCAGAGGTGACATATAAACTCAGGTAATGAGCAAATAAAAAGAAAAACAATCTAGCAAGAGGATCAGAGTGAGGCTGAAAAAATCTAACTTTAAAGCAGCCTTGTTTCTTTATATGCCCTTGTATTGGCTTAAAGTAATTTGTCTTTTAACTGATACACATTCTTCTCAACATATAGCTTAGTGTTAAGGAGCTGACACTCAATGGCAAGCCACAAGAAGGCTGAAAAGGCAATATCATGAATAGTGAACTCTCTCTTGGTTTCCTTGACACCTGCATAGTGCATACTGCCAACTATGATAAATGGAGCAGAAACATAGACACTTACTAAAAAGATGGAGCAGAAGTTAAAGGCTGGAGCGGGAGACATAGAAAGATGTATGCTTGATCTCACTTGGAAAGAGAAACAAATGGGTAGGGGAGCAAGCGAAGTTGAATGACATCTTGAAGACAGGAAAGGACTGAGGCTGAAGTGGCAGGAGGCCAGCAAGAAGAGCAGATGGGAGGTGGGACAAGTTTATTACCAAAGAGGCCATTGGATAGTAACAGTGCACATACTGCTAGAGAAACAGATGAGGTGAGCGGATCGTTTTTCTGAATTCTATCTGAACATGCCTCCTATTCAGATTCCTCATTTCCTGAAGTTGGTATACTTTTTGAGAAACTTCCCTGGCAGATGGAAGAAAACTGTGCCATGTGACGCTCAGAAAAGCGATCATCAGAAAGACAGCAGGGCAGGATGGGGAACGGTGCTGCCTTCCAGAATAGTTGAAGTTGTGTTCCAGAATATTTTCTTAAATGGGAAATAATAGTGTTTGTAATTCTAAACTGATACCCATGCAAGAGCAGAGTAACATTAGAGAAGTGTGTTTTGAGAAAGCTGAATTGGCCTGACTAGTTCTTCCTTTACTTCGGGAATCAGACAAAAATATCCCGTGTTGTTTGTCGTGAGAGTGGGGACAACTGAAATTTGTGTGGCCACTATTGTCGTGCAAATCCTGTGTATGTTCACAGGTGAGTGAGTCTGACCTGATGCTGGGGGCGGGGGGGGGAACCCCAAAACAGCTGACCTTGTAAATACCCCAAAGAGCAGAAGAAAGGATGTTTTGCTTGCAAGGGCTCATTAATTAGCTGAATTTCTCCTCTAATCCTTCTGGGTCAGCTGTGTTGCTTACGCTACTCCAGAAGGGACAGGCTTGTAAAAATTGTCATGATGGGTATTTTCAACATGCAGTACACGGGCACAAAGCAGGTGTGCAGTCAGCAAGGTGTACTCTACAACTTCTGTCCTCGCGTGTAAACGCGAGGGCAGAGGTAAGGGGTTATTTTCATTTGGATAGCTACGTAAGCCTATTAGATGACCTGACTTGAGATTAAAGCAGACCTTGGACCAATCTGTGGAAAATGTTTTCCTTGGTTACTTTTCTTCTTAACTATCCACCTACCATATCTCTCTTCCATCTGTACTAGTTGGGGTTCTTTTTAATAAAATCAACAGACAGAAGTAGTTCCAACAGTGTAGTAGTGTGTGATATCTCGTAATATCTCTAACACTCACTACAGTCTAGAATTTTTTCTTTAAAATATTGACACATTAGTAGCAATTATTTAATTTCGTCTGTGTTTTTTATTTTTATCGCAGCAAGTTTAAGGACTAAATTTTGCCCTGTACTGCACCACATGCATGTTCCTTGTATGAAGTTTGCTCATTTGCCTGCATGGTTTAGGGTAAAGGTAGTCTGTCACCTTGACAGCATTTGAGGGATCTGCAGTGCTTTAGGAGGTACTATACCAGGGCAATTGGTAGTTTCATGCCTTCTCGGCAATAAGGCCATTTTCAGTGCTAAGAATAATAAAATGTTCTCTTACTAGCACTTGGTGAGGCAGAATGTACTCTAACCTCTTGCTCCAACTCACACAAAGGCAACAACAACAGCAGCTTTTGAAGCATAGGTATTCGTAAAATTAAAAACAATGGGCCGCTTTAAGAAGCTTTGTTTTTCCTTTGAATCCAAGTAAGCGTTTTGCATTCCTCACTGTCTCTGTGCTTAACTGCCTTGTTTTTTGGCAATAATAATATCATTTTATGTTAACGTGATGATATTCATGCCTGTAAATCTTCAAAACTGTGTGAGTGAGAAAAAGATAGAGAATCACTACTCATTGCAACCACCTCTAGGGAGAAATTCAGCATTTGTTCAGCAGCAAAGAATAACCTTACCTGGAAGTTCAGGACAATTAAAGTAGAAGCTAGCAATGTAAAATGCAGTGCGCTATGTAAAACGTGGATTGTGCTTTAGGATATACGAAGCAGGACAGAAGACGGACAGCCTCCCACGCCCCTCTCCATGCTTGCTACCCCGGATTACTGCTGTATGTACAAACCCCACGTGGATAAATCCCTCTGCAGTGAAGTTTCTTGAACTCCAGGTTGTGAGCACAAAGCCTGTTTTGTTACCCCGAGCATCTGAGAGCAAGGGAGAAGGCCAAGATGACAGATAGGTGTACATACATCTATATCTATCTCTCTCCCGGAAAGCCAGACTAAAGCCAAAGTGTCTATAGAACTGTGTCACTGTAATTTTTTTTCTTGCTTTTAAAGCCCTAGCCTGTATTATAACTGGCTTAAGTCCTGTCATAACACAAGTTTGATCTGGAGGTTTCAGCTCGTGCAGGGTTTTTTGTGTCATTTCTAACTTTTAAATGAGACAATATTAATTTTGAAGGAATTAGCAGGAAATTTCCTCATACTGTGATGAAATGGCACGAGTTAGCCAGCCTAGCTGCTAAAGGTTTTCTAATGAAAACTAGGGTGATATGAAAGTTGCCTGATAAAGGGATCTCTAGATTTCATCTGCTGTATTAAATACCAGCCTAAAAGGGACAGCAGGACTCACAGCTGGTTGGGTAGATACTATCTACTTTTACATTCCAGGGACACTCCTTTACTTCCCTGTTATAGTCCAAACAAAGCCTGGAAATCTTCAGAGTCGGGACTATTTTCTTCCTCGAGGCTGGCACGCTCCTTAAAAGTCTCGATAGCTTTTTATTTTATTTTATTTGTGTTTGTGTAACCGGTTCCTTTTCAGGTGGCATGTGAGGGTCTCAGGTTTTGGTGTGGACAGGTGTTTGTGTGCCTGCATTCCCCACAGGGCTGGGGGGGGGGGGGGGGGGGGGGGGCATGGCGAGGTGTTGAGTGCTGAATGTTAAGCTCGTTCCTTTGTATGGCTTAGAAATCTCTGTTGTCCAGAATTGTACAGATAAGGCAGACCCATTTGCTTCATTGTCAGGCAATGTAGCTGAATAGAAATGCAAATGTGACATAAGGGGACTGCGCTGGGGAAGCTTTTGCTGTTACCTACTCTAACAGTGCTCCTGGCTGTTGGAAAATTCCTGCAGAATCCAAGGAGGGGTTATTTATTTTTTATTTTTTTAAATATAATTAGCTACAGGTTATAGGGAAGATTCTCCGAAAGAAAATGCATCTCTCCTGCAGATGCTTTTATTTTTATGCAGTGGAACGGCTTGGTTTTAACTCCCTTATCAAGAGCTGCATGCACTGCCCAGACTAAATTGGGAGCATCTCCACACTGTTTGACAAATAGATTTTTTGTAAACTGATTTAGCCTTTTCATTGTTTGCATTTCATTATATAGCAGACTTCATGTCACAAAATCGGTATTCATTCAAAATAGAGAATTTAGAGATAGGACTGTAGCCAGATAAAAAAATATTGCACAGCTCAGGTCTATTAACCATAGAATAATAGCAAGTCAGTGATCCAAGGGGTAGTTCTTCAGCAGGGAAGGGCTAACATAACTGAGGTCAGGAGTCAGACCTCAGGACTTCAAATGTGGCTGTCACCAGATTTACAAGTAAATCTACTGGGAAAACAGGGAAAATGAAGGGACCTTGCAGGGTAAGGAAAGAGAAAGGCAGCCCAGCTCTTTCATCTTAAATCTCAGGCTTCTCAGTGGATGAAGAATAAAAGTGTGATTTGCTTAAGTGTTCCACTTTATTCAGAAACTCTGAGTTGCATCTTCCAAAGCATGATTCGAGGATCTAACTCAATCAGGTTTAAAGAATTTATTTAGAAGAATAACATTAAAAGAGAACTGATTCTTGTTTTTCTGCCAGATTCATTATTGAATAAAGACAGTTAGCATTCTGCAAAGATGTGTACCAAATGCAAACAGTGCTAAAGAATACAGATACGGCCTTTAATAAGAATAGAGCAGTTTATGTTAATGCCTTAGGAGCAGATAATCTGAAGTTAGAGTAAACAGGTCAGTAGGAAGACAGAGTTGCAACTTTCCCTTTTGATATTTTATTTCTAAAAGCCTTTCCGATTTTTTTTTAAGCCTATTGTTTCCCTGACAATATTAGAGAAATTCTTGCCTGTCTCTTAACAGTCACATTGCCGTGGTTGCATGCAGAAACTGCTTTAGATTTTCTCACTGTAACAGCTCCCTGCCATCATCCTCATGCTTATAAACTTCATCTGCTTTGGACATAGTCCTGGATGGGTTCAAGGCAGGTAACGTTGAGGGTGTTCCCTAGGAAATCAGTATTTCGTTGGGTAGTATTGTTTGAACTTGTGCTCAGATAAGTTGTGACTGTATTTTTCTGGGTTATCTGGTCGGTAAAGATACCGTATTATGGTGCTAGTATTAGATCTGTTTTCTAGATGCACAAAAGTGGATGTGCTTTCAGGAAGCGGGTAATGAGGAATCTGTTCTACAATGCTTTAAGGGTGTGTGTGTGCAACTCAATGTGTTTGTCTGAGAAAGGAACATGAAATCTGGTGTGGTGCAGGTGAGAAGTAGTAAGGCATGTAACGCTGCACTTTAAAGTGCTTTCCAATCAGCTCACCTGAAGCTCCTTAAGCAGAGAAGCGGGGACTTTGGAGGGACAAAATTCATGAAGTCGCTTTCAACTATCATGAAAGACTGAGCCATTAACTTCTGCATACATGTGTTGATTCAGCTTACTTTTTTACTGCAAATTTTTGTGTGTCGATATATGTAGATAACCAACCGCCTATAATATAATACGTGTGTATGTGTGTTTGTTAAGTATAGGTGCGCACACACATGCATCTATAGTAATTGAACCAAATTGTTTGTGATACAAGTGTCAAAAAATCTAAAGGCTGTACTTTCTGGATCAATTCACACCTTGAGTGAGTACTTTAGCAGGAAAATACTGACTGGATCTGCTTAAAAGTCATACTGCTGTTTTATTGCTTTATTCAGCATACTTGAATCAAATAATTACAATTCTTGCTTTTCCTTTTTTATCTGTGAAAGACAGAAAAATTCTGTCATAGGCAAGTGAAGCTCAGTTTCTGGAAATGCAACACTTGAAATTATGGGAGAAAAAATAATAATATGAACACAGATTTGCACATTTCTTAAAAAGTAAATTAGAATATAAATCCAAATTTGCAAGTATGCGAATTAAACCGAGAAAGTGTATGCATAATGTTTACATCTTAACCGTTATACACGGAGCTAAATTCTATTGATTTGAGATTGAATAAATGCATAGGGCTAACTGTCTGGTCAATAGGAGTGAAGCTGTTGTAGGACAGAAACATAGGTGACAATAGAAGGCTTCAGCTGCAGAAGGATGTCGTTACAATTATATTGTCTCATTTAATCATATGTACTAATACAGCCAGAAAAAAAAATAATTCATTGTAATAATGTAACCTGAGCATTTTTGTTAATGTGTGATTCTTATGAATTGTATGAAATAGATTAATATGATCCTGTTAGATGTTAGCGTATGAGTCTACTAGAGATAGCAGGATCATTGCACTTGTATTGGTGTATACTGACATACTTTTGACTGGTAGTCTAGACCGTCCACCTACCGCTAAGTGGGGAATGAGTATGGGAGTGGTGAACAGCATCTCGGTGCACCCTGGTACGTTCTGTAAAGGCTTGCTTTAAGGGCGCCAGATCTTTAACTTTCAGGTGGATGGAGCTGTAGGAACTGGGAAGAGAGCATTTGCTGGTGAATTCCATGTTTCTTTGAAACTTCTGGAGCTGTACAGTTGTACATCTGGGAGCTATATATCCATGAAAACCTTTATTTTATGTCTCTTCATATTGATGATTGGGGAAAAGTACAAGGTGAGCTTAACATATTCCTGTGCTTGGTTTACATGCATACTTATGCGTCCAAGAAATGATTTGACCTGGAGTCTAAATATGCCTCTGTACAAAGCTTACTATACTAAGGGCGCAGTTAGTCAGCTGACATACGGATTTAAAAGAAGGCATGTATACAGAAAGAAAAATGAGAGTTCTGATACTACAGGGGCAGATTTCTGTGGCCTTCATTATGGTATCTCGACCTGCTTTCAATCTGGGATGTCTAGAGATGAGCTTCGGGTAGCTAGTACCTTATGGGGAGGGAGCATTTGTTTACTCTTGAACAGGTGAACTCTCTTCAACCTTTGTTACCAGTTTCTTCTTACTGTTTCAGTGGTGAAAGCTCTGATTCACCAGCATAGTCAGGTTATTTTGAACTGAGGACATTTCAGTAGTCTCGTTTGTCTCCAGTATTAATTCTGCACCACATTCTTGCTTCCCAGGTCAGTGAAATGTTAGGCAATGGAGAATCTCACCTCGATTTTGGAGAGAACAGTTAGATATTTCTATATTACATTGAATTCTTCCTTAAAAGTTATGGATAACAAAAGTAGGACACCCTAGTGGAAAGTCCCTGCTTGACAAGCAGGTTGGTTTTTTTGGTTTTCAGTACTTAAAATAGATGTTTCCCTGCTTGTTGGTATTTGTTGTAGGTAAACTGTGTTTAATTCAGTGTTACTTGCACCTTTACAAAGTGCACCTCCTTTAATCTATTGGTTTAGAAAGCATGCATTCGATGTCAGACAACATAAAGACAGCATGTAGAGATAACCCTGATGTGAGTGATGGTTCATCATCTAGCGTATGGATAAAAGATTTCTGAGGCTATGTTACTTGGCAGTTCAACATGATCTGACTGTTTGTTAATCAGAGAACACACGAAGAACAAAGGAGGGAGAACAAAAATGTTGAAAAAAGTGTTGTATAGCTGGAAGACGTACAGTGGGACAAGTGATGCAGTCGTAGGAATGGATAAAGCAGTCATGGAAACAATGAGCTGTAAGAGGGCAAAATTTGTTTCATATTGTTTCGTGTGACTTGAGTTTGTTGGTAAAGGGGATAACATTTTGTATTCAGTCAGAGAGCATGTTCTGTAAATCTCTTCAGTTACCCGTTCCCTGGGTGTCGCAATAGATTAAGTCGCTGTGTGATGATATGACACCGCCATCACTCGTCTTCCTGGGATATTGCTGGAGGCAACAACAAACCTGTGTCTTTGGCACATGTGAAGGAATTTAGTGCTTGAGGGGTTAAATTACACAGGCTCCCCTGTGGATCAGCTTATGCTTGGACAGTAATAATAGCAATAACATTAATAATAAAAATGCCAGAGCGAAGGGAGTGCAGGGGGAGCAAAAGGAAGAAGAGTGATGGAAGACAGGCTGGGACAGTCGGGGCAGGGGGGGAAGGCAGGCTAGGGAGGATGCGCCTTGTACAGCAGGTGTACCAGCTCCACGTCAGATGTCGTAGGAGCCTCTGCGACATGCACATGCACAAATACACTTCACAAAAGCTTTGAGGATGGCTGGTGGCTCTGTGCGTGTGTGCGCGCTCTCGCTTCGAGCCATGATATCCTAGGGCAGTGTAACAAGCAGTTCATGTCAGCTCACAGTAAAGATTATTGGTGTTTTCACTGGGGAAATATTGATGCTCCATCTTCTTCTGTTTTTAGCATTTTGAGCTTGCAGTCAGGTAGACTGGCTGGTGGGAGAGTGGGAAAAGACCCACTGAGGGACACGTTTCATCCCTCAATTAGATGGAGCTAAACCCCTAACCTTGCTTAGGAATAGCTGCTGATGCGAAGTTTTCTTCTTTCCCTTCTCATTTAGTGGGATATTACATTTCACTGCAGTATAGGTGATAGAATGGGATGTCAACTGGGATGTTATGGTTCTAACAGAAAGCACAAGCGCTCTTTAAGGAAAGTGCTTTTGTATAGGTGAGGCCTCAAAAAAAAAGAGTAATGTAAATGCAGAATGTGGATATTGCCCCCCCTCCCCCCCGCCTTTAAATTCCTGGATGGGTAAGCCATCACAGTAATGGACAACAATGTGTATTGGGGGTGTGGGGTGTGGGGTGGGGCAGGGAATCTGAATTTGTTCTTTTTCAGGTTTGTTGTTTATCGTAATCCTTCTAGTGAAAATGGCTAATTTACTCTTTCTATAGGAATATTTTAAGGACGATTATCATAATATCACAGCTGCTGAAAAGGTCTAAAATAGGACATTGACCTTGAATGTGTTCCTGCGTTTAGTATGTGGTGCTTAACATTCAAGAAACAATATAACTGCAACTCATTTATTAATGTATAATCTCAAAATGTTAACTCTTGCTCTGTAAATACATGCCACAAGGATTCTAGAAAGCTTGCAGTATCCCACGAAGTACATGTGGTATTTTATCAGTGTAAATATGTATAAGATTTTCAAGATTTCTGCTGGGAATACTCCATAACTAAAGTAAGTTTTCCCTTTGGTACTGCACTAGTTTATGATTTAATTTTTACTGACATTCCACCAGTCATATTATTAGCTTCACAAAATGAAAGTGAAATAATCCTGTATTAATTAAACAGAGCAACTGAATTCCCTCAGTCATCTTATCCTTGGCTGTCTGAGACAGTAATGCACTTCAGCTTCTCTGAAGAAACTTACACTAAAAAAAGAGCTTGGGGTAATAGCGAGATATCCAGATTGAAGCGTGTGCCTGAATTATCTTCAGGGAGTAGACCTTTTTTGGTGGGTGACAGGCAATGTGCGTGCAGCTCCCTTTCTTTTTTTTTCTTCTCTTTTTGTCAGCGGCTTTGGAAAAGGTGTTTCGTCAAGAGAGTAATTTTCATTTATAGCAACGTGAACAGTTTCTATTCTGTATCAGTGGAGGCAGTCATTTAAATACCCATGCCCATGCCCTTGAAAATAAAACGAGGAGAAAATATGGAGTATTTATTTGAGACCAGATGAATTGAATGTAGTTCAGTAACATGGTAAGGCAATTGCTGTTATTTCACGGGGACATTTTTTATATGCTGGAACAGAGTGTAGCAGCAAAAGCGAAAAGCCCTGCCCTGTGTATTTGTAAATGCACTGTGGAAAAGTTCTAAGGAGGATTCGGAGATTGTGTTATGTGAGCTTTTTTTCCTACGATCAAAGCGAGGAGTAATTAATGCTAAATACAAATTGAAATAGCAGATGGCTTTAAAGTAATAACCTGCTACAGTTTGTCCAACTATGTACAAACAGGTGAGCAGAATTTGGAAGTTTCGTACCGTTCGGTTTTGTAACTCATTAGCGGTATATCCAGGGATGCACCACGTGCCTTCTGGTGAAAAGCACAAAAGGCAAAAGACCAGTAGACAGCGACAATATTGTTCTAATGTTGATCTCACTGTAGCATAAACACATCTGTTTCTTGTGTTTCTTTAAAGAGCAACTGTGAATAAAGAGAAAATCACGTATTTGATGAGACTTTGATATTTATTTCAAACTTGTAACAATATACTTTTTGGCTAGACTATGAACAAGGTGCCATGGTGTATGGCAAATTTCTGTCTAAAGTAGCCGTATACTTATTTTCAAATAAATTCTCAGCGGCTAACAGACTCTTTCATATGCTTGCTCTTTCCCAGATGGCTTGATCCTGTTGCTGCTTTTGGTAAATACACATTTGACACAATGCACTGTGCAGCTTCTGTGAAGTGCCACTGAATCTTACTTCTTCAGTTGCCCTGAGGTAGTTGTGTTTTAAGAATCTGGCTGTTTGGATGCCTTGAAATGTCTATAGGATTTAAATGTGAAGATGCTTAAAGATGTACTCGCTGTTCGGCACACAGGAAAAATTACATGCACAGAGAGATGGTGGAAATGGAGGTGCTGCTCAGTAATGCCCCTTGACTGGTACAGGCACTCATGATGACTTTTTCCTTCCCCTTGGATTCCATTGCCACTGTTTTGTATAGACTCCTTGTGGTAAGATTTTGCACTGTACGTTTTGATAAGTTAGCACAGATGTGTGCTTGCATGCATGTTCTTATTCTATACCCTCTGATAAAATTCAGTAAACTGATACCTGTTTTGCTTTTTTTTTTTCTTTCCACTACTGCTATTTGTATTTGTTTCTACAGAAAAGCTTGAGAAAATGAAGATATGCTTAGCCCCAGGTTATTTACTGCTGTAATCTCTTCCTTATCTTTTTTTCCCCTTCCCCAAACTGATCAGTAACTGTGAAACCCAAGTTCAAGAATGTAGTTGGAATTCCAGGCCCCAGTCTGGTGGAGGTGACACTTTCAGTCCCAGGGGAAGAAGCCAACTGCTTTGTTTATCAACATGCAAAGTACAGCACGGTGTATTTCTGGTTCTCTGAGAAGCAGCACCGGCAGGGAAGAGAGCCGCTTGCTTGGATGAAAGATGGTTGATAGAAAGGGAGTGATGGTTCATAGAAGGAGAGGAAAAATGTGGTGTTTGGGGGTGTAGAGGAGGGTGGGGGACGACAAACCAACAAGGCAGCGGAAACTATGTGAAAGTGAAAAGGAGGGCTTACAGGAAGACAGACCATGACAGAAGGAAAGAGACTATCATGCTTCAGCCCCTGAATATAATTATATAATCTTAGGAGATAATGAATGAAAGTAGAAATCAAGCCTAACCTGTGCTGTGGCAAGTTGCAAAATGGATTAGCTGTCATATTTTAAGGAGGGTGTATTCCAGGGTGCTTAATACAGAAAAGTGACCTTATCGAATTACTCGTGTATAGGGATTCATTATGGGCGATTTTCAAATAAGAAAACACATACACATGAAAAGATTTGAAGGCATTTTACCATAAAAATATTGAAAAATAGCAATTTGGGGTATAAGTTTATAAACAGACACTCAGACATCCAGTACAAACAATATATTTGTATTTTCATGTTTTGCCAATGTGCACATGTAAATCAGTTTGTTGGAACTCTATTTTGGGTTTATACAGTAATACAGATACCTATACATAAAGACATCATATTCAAGTTCTGATTTGATTCCAAAATCCACATTTATCAAATGGCTACTTAAAGAGGACGTTCTAATACAGTAACGTGATTAAATGCCTCTCATTTTAAAATTTGATAAAAACTGAATTATTTTTTTTTGTGTGTCTCTGATGTTTCTGCAGAGTACTTGGATTTTACTCTCCATTTCAGAGCTTTTTAATTCACCGCTTACAAGTGAATTTACATCTTAATTACAGAGTTCACATCTAACAATACAGACAGCACAATGCTTATTGGTAATTAAGCTTTTACTACCTGCTTTCATACAGTAGTCTGAGCTATAGTTTTGCTGTGTGAGTTTTGATTCCTAAACTTGCATGTATTTATACTGGGTTTGTAGGAAGGAGGCCCAGTCTTCATATAAGGTTACATACATAACACCACAATCTCTCTGCTGTAAACATGTACAAACATGTCTATTGCACGTAGATACTGTGGAACTAGGTTCTGTTGCTGTATTTATTTGCTAAAATGCTGTGAAACAGATCTGGAGAGGGCATTTGCGTTCTCATTTTTTTGAATGGTATTAATGCATTCTGAGGGTGTGCACTTTTTTTTTTTTTGATCCTAAAAGATTGCTATTTGCATCATGTTAGGGCTCTAGTCACAAAAGATTTTGTAAGAGCTGAGCTGAATTATAAAAAATTATGGGCTTTCCAGTTTTGTTTGTTGGGGGTTTTTTGTTTTCTTGCCAGAAATATTGCCTACGCTTGAATTCACTGGTAGGGGTAGGAACACTTTGAACCTGGAAAAAGAGTACGGCGTATTAGTTATGGTATTAAGGAAAAATAGTAGCTTTTGAGAGAAAAAAATGCTCACTAACGCATTACTGATTCTTTCACGATGGGGTGTTTGTGTGTGTTTCAGTGCAAACTGTCTCTCTAAATTTGAGTATGGTCATTTTCTTGGAACAAGTTTAATCAGGGACCTTTCATATGACAGTGACGAGCAACTGAGCTGGCTCTAAGCAGCGGTTTGCTAGAATTGGGCTTGGTGACGTTTCCTATGCAGCATACATACGGGCTATGTGTTTATCCCCCTTTTAGTTCGGTAAGATTTACTTTACAAAAACCCAACCCTCCCAACACTGTGCAGGTCTGTGCACGCTCCCCGATTTCCCGATGCAGCCCTTATCCTGCTCGAATGAGGCAGGGTGAGCCAGCCCACTACAGTCCCTCCACAGTTACAGATGGAAGTGATCAGTTCTGGAGCTTTTGTTTCTCTTTACTGTATCTACATATACACATCTAAACACTGGGACAGGGGCACCCCCCTTACCTACGGCCATATGTAGATGTGGCTAAGCTGTATGTGACCCCTATACCTGCGCACGCTCCCCGCTGCACCCAACGCGGTTACCGAATGGGGCTGAGTGCTCGTTCGCTAACGCATGCCCTTTTTCAGTAAATATGAAATAAGGCTTTTCATGGTTAAATAGATAACTAAGTATTTATATAGATTTTATATATTTATGTAATCCATATATATTGCTATAGATTAGACGTAATGAAATCCCAGCTTCACCCCCTCCACCCCACCCCCCCCCCCCAGCAACTCGGATGACAATGAAAAGTTGAGTTACCCAGAAGCTTCGGCAGGCTGCACTTGGCGTTATTATTATTTATTTTTCCCCCGGCGCCGAGCAGTTCCAAGGGTTAGGGAAGCGGCGGGCAGGCGCGCGCGCCGGGAGCCCGGCGAAAACGCCGCAACCGGCAACGGCGGCGCGAACTTCATCCTCGACCCTTAGGCGCAGTCCTTCGGCACCTTCACCGGGCGCCTGCCCCTGAAGTTCGGGCCGGGCCGGGCCGGGCAGCCCCCAGCGGGCCGCCCGCCGGCAGCGCGGACATGTCCGCGGGCTCTGCCCCAGCCGCCGCCGCCGCCTCAGGCCGCTCCCCCGTCCCCACCCCTCTACCTGCCGCGCGGCCCGCGCGCCGGGCCGCCCCGGCGCCCCCGGCGCCTGATTGGCCGCCGCCCCACCAATCCGCCGTGCCCCCGGGCCGGGGGGACTGCATATGTAAAGCCCTACTTCATATTCATGAGCGCCGAGCGGGGCTTTAAGTCCTTGATTAGGCGCGCGGGGCGAGCTTTTGGTCCCAACTGGCCGCGCCTGCCGCCGCCGCCGCGCCCGGAGAGCACTGTGCCAAGTGCGCGGCGCTCGGCCACGGAAACTTTGATTTACCGCGGGGGCGCACGAAGAATGGTCGCCGGGCGCACATGGATTCGGTAGAACTTTGCCTGCCGGAGCCGCTCTCCCTGCACTACGAGGAAGAGTAGGTACCGCTCCCCGCCCCCACCCCACCGCCGCCGCCTGCCCCAAACCATGACAGGCGCCTAGACGCCGCTGCAGGTAACGCTGTGCCGGGGCCGCGGGCGGCAGCCGGTGCGGGCGCGGCGGGCCCGGCCCGGCGCGGGGCACTGCGCGGCGGCTGCGCGCCGGGGGGGGGCGGGCGGGAGGTGGCCGGCCGCGGGGCGGAGGAGCGGTGCCGTCGGCGGGGGAGCACCCGGCCCCGCCGCCTGCCCCGGCGCTCGCAGTCTGACAGGTGCGCCGGGCTCCCCGGCCCTCCGGCGGCGCCGGGGGGGGACCCCGCGGGGCGCTGGGGCGACGGCCGGCAGCGGCCGCCCGCCGCGCTCCCTGAGGTGGCGGCCGCCCGGCCGGGGGGCGCCGCTCCGGACGGGCAGCCTGAGCCACCCGGGGAGGGGGCGTTTTGTACTTTGCAGGCGCCCGGCGTGGCCCTCGGCGCCGGCTTTTCCTCACAAAAGGCAGCAAAATACTTTTTAAGGAGCCGCAGTTCTTGGTTGGCACTTCCCCGCTACCTGGCGGAGCGGCCCCGGCGCCCAGCGCGGCGCCCCGGCGCTCTGGGGCTGGCGGGGGGCTCCCGAACTTGCTTTCAGCCCGCAGCCGGGATTAAATATTAGTATATCTCGGGAGCTGTCACCGCTTCGTTTTTCTTTATGTCGAGCCGTTACGTAGCCGTGCCTTCGTATTACGCCGAGACGGTACCACCGACGAAAAAAACCCAGCTCACAGCCAGCATCGCCCTAGACGCAGCCTGTGGAACGGCTGTATTGAGAGGTGACAGTGTATTATAGGTGGATGCCCACTAGCTGTCCTTACTGTCTGCATATTGCACTGCTATTTGTAATTAAGCCAGAGACGAAGTGAATTGCAGTGATTGCGTATTGGTGAAATAATACGGGCGGTAACAAATCGCCTGGCTCCCAGAAATACAGTTTGGGGAAGGGGAGGCAGGGGAAACCCGCTGTAACGTTTGGAGAGAAATAAAAAGAAAATAAACAGAGGTAAGGATGTCCTCTCAGATGTGCTTTATAGGTCAGTGCACTGTGAGCTGCTGTACAGTGTAAGATAGCTTCATAAACGTAAGAACGCAGTTTCCACAGCTTCTACTAAGTGGTGTGTTTTTTATAAAATACATACAAAGATAAGAGATTTTCCTTTTTCTTTTTGTGTGTGTGTATGCTCCCCCCCTGCTCCCCCTCCCCCAAAGGAGCTTTCTTGAATTTACCTTCTTACAGCTAATTTGAATGATTAGTTTAGATAAGCCTCTTAGAGTAGATGCATTTAAATGAAATCGGGGCACATGTCTTTTTGGCTCTGGTGCAAGATTCAAACTAATTTTTTTCTTCCGCTTTGGCTCAATTAAAAGTGATCTTAAAACACTCCCAATATATTGTCTGAGCGTGGGGTTTGAGGCGTGTGTGATTGAGTGGACACAAGTAACGTTCAGAAACATATCTGCTTCTCTGTCTCAATTAATAAACCCCGGAGTTTTACATGTAATTAATATTCATAGTAATTGTGTTTTGACTATATTTTGTAACATGCATGTGCACATAAGGATATGCAAAATAAATGTAGTAATTTCTACAGTTCTTACGTTATGGATGAGGGCAGAGAGGATTCAAGCTAAAAATTGTCCGAACATTTTGGGAGTGCACCACTAGGTATGCTTTGATTTTAAGGCAGAGCATGTTAAAGAATGCAATAACTTAAAAGCCAGCTGCAACCTTGGCTTTTTGCTTTTTCAGCACTAACAATAACACTAATAATTACTAATAGTTAATAAGCTAACAGATGCAATAAATATAGCTGCTCATTTTGACATATGTGTCAGTTTAATCATTCTAAATGAATCAGTGTGTTCATAACGTGAAATCTCCTTCAACCTCTGATTAAAATGTAACGTTGACTAAAGGATTATAGAGCGGACTTAATTTTACTGACTGTTTTAACAGTTGTCACAGCTGTTGGAAGAAGGAAAGGCAATTGAAACACTCCAAAAAAGGCTGCGGGGGGGGTGGGGTGGGGAGAACCAGACTAGTTTAGTAAATTTAAACATGATCTCTGAATGCCAAACATAGAAAACTGAGGAGATTTGTAACTCCAGAAAGCTTCTGTGCACTATGTGCATTTGCCCTTTGTGGCTCAGTGTGTTTCATTAATTTGAACCCTCAGCAGTTTCCCTACTTTGAACATTTAAAAACATGCAACAGCGTTTAAATGTGAAACAAATTCAGCTGTTAGAGTGCACACAGATTTTCATCTTACAGTGCAACTGATAAAATACGCAGATGACCAGAAAAAAAGATTGTGTAGAATGGCTGTAACATTTAAAAAGTGGACATAAGCGTCACATCATGTGGATAGTTCGGTGCGATGATGATGGTCAGTATACATACTTGTATTTTCCTAACCGTTCTCATGTTGCAATGTGGGAAGGGGCTGCGGAGTTACCCAGTGAGTCTGTCTGGGTTGTTTGTGTAAGGATGAATATGAGTGTGTGTGTGTGTATGCTCGCATGCAGCAGCATGTAAATATATGTATTTGTGTGTGTGCGCACGGTGATTATAGGCTAAGCATGTGAAAGAGTTCGTCAGTTTCACTCTTCTTTAAAACGTTTTGGCATAGCTTATAATGCCTGAAGATTTTTTCAGAAGCGTCTTTCATTTGTAAAGGGAGGAAAGGGGTGGACTGCAGAACGCTTCTTTGTGAAGTGGGAAGCAGCACTTGATTCCACTCCACGGTCTCTTCAGGCTGTGGAGATCTTTAACCTCATGCATTCATCTTATTAGATAGCTATTTACAGTTGTTATTAAGAAGTAAAACCCAAAGATAATATTAAAGTCAAAAGTCTCCAGGCCTGTGTACGCGTCCCCGGCGTGTAACGTGGCACTCAGCTCTGTGTCGTGAAGCCAGCCCCCAAGTGTGGGTGAGCGAACCGACCCTGCCTGTGTGCTCCCCTTGGGCAGCAGGCAGGCCTTGGGCCGTTCTTCCTTCTCCTTTTCTGGTTGTAGTTCTTTGCTTTTTTGGGTTTTGATAGACTGCTGGCAAGTTTTGAAATCCTGCAGAAAGTATAAAGGTTTTGTGCTGAAATGTCCGTCTGACAGCTTTTCATTTACTGGGGTTTGCCCCTCTTCTAGCGATGGTTGCTCATTTTAATGTGTTTATGGTTGTGTTCTTTTATTTACTGAGCCTGGTGCGTTGCAGCGGTAATTAACCCGTGTTATTAGCAAAGCCCTTGTGGATATCCATTAATTCTTTTGAATGGCTGATCATTTTTCCTGTACTTCCCCCCCCCCCCCCTTTTTTTTTTTCTGAAGGCACGCTGTCCTTTTTCTAACATTCTTTAAGCTTTAACATTTCCCACAAATTTGTTTTTAAACAGAGGCAGAGAGAAGGGCACCATCCCCATAGTTCCATAACAAAGAATAACTATTGTCTTAACAAACTGTTTTCAAAGATGCTAATGGGAAGCAAAACAACTGGGAGAATCTGTAGGGAACAATTTATTTAATTATTATTTTTCAAAACACATGCTTAATGATAAGAAAAGAGATAAGAATTTGCTTCATCTTTTCCCTTTTTTTTTTGTGTGTGTGTGTAGCTGCATTAGCTGTTGTGAATATTTTAGCGTTCGTATTTTAATCAGATTTCAACTTAGTTAATAGCACTTTGGGCATTTAAAAAATATTGAGCCAGCAGAAAAATACTTGTGCTTGCACTGCTGAGAAAAGATAAGGGCCGCCTCATTAGCCAACCCTACTTTTGCAATTAATTTCAAATACATGGTGCTATTCATCAAATACAGAAGGTAACTTGTCTATGATAATATTTAACAATACTTGAAGCCTACTTTGCTAGAGTAGCTAGAAAGTATGATATGTCTATTCTCACAGATATGTCAGTCCATATGCTATGCTGCTAGTTCTGGATGTTACAGAGCAAAATTATGATAGAAAGATTATGGCATAAAAATATGAATTATTTATAAGTGACATGATTATTCATGTTACAGAATGTTTTTAAAGGACTGACCCTTGACCTGCAGGGAGGTTGCTTGCACCCCTGTGGAAGTGTTAGTAGGAATAAAAAAGATACTTACTTGAACCTTTCAAGGAAGTATCTGAAATAATTATTTTTTTACTTAACCTAAGTGAAATGCATAGGAGAAGTAGGGGGGGAAGAAAAAAGGGAGGAACTCTTGCTTCTATTGAAGCTTAAAGTAGCCTCTGTCTAGAAGATAAGCTTTTCTATGAATTCTTCTTCATAGCAAATTCATGGAGGGAAGAAACAATAAAATGTTGATCTGTTACAAGTGCATATGAGCCTCATGCTACCAAGCTCTCTAGAGGAAATCTGTGATTATGCCAGGCCAGTTTGTTCAGTTTTTATCTCTTTTACATCCACTGGCCTTGTATTAAATTGTCATTGTCCTAAAGCACATGAGAGAGAAATGAATTGCATTTCTCGACATGCTCTGACAGTGAAATATTTAGCCTCTCTGTCTCCAGTCATACTCATATGTATGTTTGATAGCGCAGGGATGACACCAACAGTCGCAGCTGCTTGACATTCCACTTATTACATGTTCTTTTACATTTTGTGTATCCTCTTTTACTTTTAGACTTCGGTTAGGTAATCATACATGCATTCAGTCATATCTGTATGTGTGGTTTTGTTTTATGTATTTGCATTTTACGTGGAAATCCTGTCAATGCACAGCAAGTTTCAAGTTCAAATACGTACCTATCTATGCATGTCTGTGTGTGTGTTCCAGGTGTATAGTGTATTCCTGATGCAATTTGTGCAAGGTACATCTGTTGTTGTATGTATGCACACAGACATGTATACACTAAGTCTATGCAGAGCTATTTAACTTCCTTCTATGCAGTTGCTTGTCAAGAATCTTGCTGCTTTTATGTGGTTGTTTCTTATCCATGAAAAGAGAGCTGGCCAGCAATGTAAAGTGTGTGCACCTGATTTTATATCAGCTTCTTTACGTAACCTAGCATTTTCTGTATTTATACTTACAGTTTTGCTTTTAAAAGATGCTGTATTTTTTAATAAAAATCTCGTCCTCCAAGTAATTTACATGACTAATATTATTCATATTCCTGTAAGTTTTGTCTGCCAATCAGAGAACTGTTTTTTCAGCTACCTGTGTCCTTGGACACATGGTTATGTTTACACCTAAAGAATATAATTGTTTTTAGGGGAGGAAGCCTCCTACATATGGCCGTTAATATAGATCATATTGTTCTCAGAAAAAAATATAAAATACACATTCCATTTTAACGGTCCTTAGTCCTCACCAAAAATCCTATAGTTTTTTTTTTTTTTTGGTATGGTTTGCTTGTTCAGAAGTAAAAATACTTTGAAACATTGAAGAAAAATATTAAACTGAATTATGTACTGCTATTTCAAATATTATTATTTAATTATTTCTAAAGGATTTTGTTTTGCCTTTTCAGTAGCAGTTTGGAGAGTAACATCGATAGATATGGTAGAACAGTGCCTTTTGACATCTGTGTCTTGTGAAACAATTTATGTATTTGCTATGTTACAGAAGCTTTAAATCTCTTGGGTTTATTTACATAATGCTTGTAATGTTTTTCAATTAATTTGTATTTCCTTCAAAGAGAGAAAGGCTTTTCTCTTTGCTCTTCCTTCATATAGCAGGTTTGCATGAAAGGGAATCTTCTCTAATTTCCAGTTACTTTCCTCTAAGGAGCATAGCTTTTAATGAGAGCATTGTTTCCAAATCTTTTAAAATTGAAATAAAAATTATTTTTTTGCTTCAACTTCGTACATTTGCTAGGAGAAATCTATGTTAACATTCTAATGAAAGTTAGAGTGATATAGGTACTTCTACATAGTGTAAGACAAGCATATGCTGTTTTTCTTTACTGCTGAATGCCTATTTCTTACCGTGTGTCACCATTCTGAGTTTATATGAAGTCTAGATGGAACATTCTGATTTAGATCAAAATAATTTACAAGGCAAAACAAAAAATAGTATTAGAAATATAAATTCATGTTTTTCATGACACTAACACAGAACATTAAGCATGAAATTGGAGAAGGGTGTCCATATACTGCAGAAAGTTAGTGTATCGAGGTGTATGAAATGAAGGTTCCTTGTCCTCAGTCTAATCAAGCCATTTATAATAACCTTGTACAGAACTGTGCACATTTATTTATATGATAACCTACTGAAATATGATTAGTTACTTTATGCATGTGAGAATAATCTAAATGTATCCTTCTATCATATATTGAAAATTATATTCCCTTTCCCTGGCTACAAACCTCTTTACAGATTTGAATTGTAGTCTTTATGTGGGAGGGCAGATTCTCTTAAAGGGTTGTGTTCTGAACCAAACTTTTAAGATAAGGTGATTTGAGGTTTTTTAGGTTATTATTTTGCAGATTAGCATGGATGTCTCTTATTCTTCTGTATCTTTTCATGTTGCTGTAAGTGAAAAAACCTGCACACCTCCTTTTCATCATTTTGATTGGAACTACATACCATATGTAATGTGTTTTGGCAGCACTTACCTAGCCAAAGAAAACAAATTAATATTAGCCATGCTGAGGGGTGTCAGAAGTATCACAGATGTGTCGATTTAGCTTTGCTCCATCACACTCTTTCCTTAAACAACTGGTCAAGCTGTCGCAAAATGTAGTGTTGGCTACAACGAGATTCTAATAGGTGTGATCAGAGATTGATGGGTTTGGCAAGTTAGAATGAGAAGATGATGTGGAGTTGCTGTTGCTTGTTTTGTATGGCCTTGGAAAAACCCCAAAGAAACAAAAGCAAAAAAAAAAAAGGGGGGGGGGGGAATTAAAAAAGGGAAAAATATAATTAAAAATTATAAGCTTCCCCCCTGCCAGTCTAAAGGCCTGCAGATGTAGAGATGCTGGTAAGTGTAATGAAAAAGTCTGTCTAAAATGTAATGCCAACTTGTTCCTGAGCATTTATGAAATTCTCTCCCATATAAAGGTGCCAGGACGGGTGGCGAGAGGAGGAGATGGCTTGTTTTATTCAGTCCATCTTTATCTGTGTTACTCTTCTTCTTTTTCCCCTTTCCCCAATTTTCTGTGTTTGTTTCTAGATCTATACTTGGAAGAAACACTTTTTAAATCTCACACATGAATATTTTTAAGGAAATAAAGGACAGGAAAATCTAATAAAGAACAGTAGTCAACAAAATGGTGAAATCATACTCCTTTAAGTACTCTTAGCTGTGCTCTTAATATAGCCAGCTACTGGTAGTTTGTGTAATTCTCCATATATTGAAAAGGCAATAGAGAGAAAGGATCAAGCAATTTTCTATGTATTCTTTATTTACTTTTTAATATTTTTTTTCTGTTTTCATGTTGGCTGCAGGATTTGGCCTCTGTCTTTTTGGAAGATGAATGTCAGTGTCCTTTTATGTTTAAGTTGGTATTTTCTTGCTTAGATGGACTGTTATATGCTCAGTTGACAAGTATTAATGCTAAAACAGTTTTCAGAGGAATTAATTTCAGAAAGTCTGTGAGGTTTTCTTTAGCATAATTATTTTACACTTTTTTTTTTTTAAAAAAAGGAGAAACTTATGGTATAAATAAGACCCTAAAACTCATGTGCTGTCTTAAGTACAAACAGGTTTAGAGTGTGTTTCTGAAAGCAAATGCACATGGATTGCTAGCAAAATTGTCTTTGGAGAATGCTAAAACTCCTACAGAAAAAAATGGATTCCCCCCCCCCCCCCCCCCCCCCCCCGTGGTACTTTAATGTTCCATGAATGCAAGATTTCCTCTACTAAATTATATTCACTTTTCCAGCAGTGAAAGAATTCCCTGGCAATGTTCTCGTAGCAGCCGTTACTGTAGTGGGACAGATTAGATGTTTTGAAGTGGCATGAAATGCCATGTCTTTAACCAGCTGTTCCTGTGAGTGTGAAAGGGGTGAGAATCGGATTCCCAATAACGAGTAAAGCTCCACGGGTACCCCATCGTTCTTCTCGCCTGAGCTGCTTGGGCCCAGTTGGTGCTGGGTGATATTTAAAGAGCTGGACAGCCACTGTCGGTGGCTGACATTAGTATGAATGACACCTGTCCCATCAATCACCGGGCCGTGGTGTCACAGATGGAGAAACAACAATCCGGCTGAATTACCCGGCGCTGCACACTTGGCTTAATTCAGCTCATTGTTCTCCTACAAATCTCGAGGATGGCTCGTTCTGCGCCGGGAGTCCAGACAGAAGCGCGAGATGGGCTCAGGTGGTGGCACGTGTCTGCCCTTTGCTGCTCCATCAGAGGTACTCGGCAAGAGGCTGTCACTGGGTGGGGGTGGTGGGAAGGAGCGCTCCACGCTGGGACTGAAGCTTCAGCTTCTGAAGAAGACTGTAATTAATCAAGAGCTAAAACTCAGGATTTCTCCCGGCATTCCAGAACTTTTCATTTAGCTAGCGGAAAGCGCCCAGCACACAGCCAGGTTAACGTTTAACTCTTCAAATACTACATCGTAGCTGTCATTTGGAGAAGAATGAGAGAGATTCTGCACGTATTTCCTGTGGCTGTGCAGTAAGCAAAATCCTCAAAGCTGTGGCCCTTCTGAAGTAGTAGATCTTTTATTATTCCTCAGTAGTTAGCACTGAAAATCAGTATCTGAGACACTGAATAGAAAGGAGGGGTGCTCAGAGGCTTGATGGAGGGAGGGGAGCGAGTGTTGTTCTTTCTTTTTGTGGCGGGTCTTTTAATGCCAGATGAAGGTTGCATCATGAGAAGTCAGAGTCTTGTTCTGGACAAAAACAGTGAAGGCATTTAAGTGCTTTCAGGCATTGTAACCATTTTCCTTCCCTCCCTCCTTCCTTCCTTCCCTCCATCCTTCCCTCCCTCCCCCCCCCTCCTTCTATTCCTAGAGTACAGGAAACTAAAATAAACTAGAGCAGATAAATAATTTCTATTTGCTTTTTAAAGTCCTGTGTCAGGTATATTTTGAATGCATTTGAATCCTGCTGCTTCCATGCTCTTTTCCAAGTAGCACCAGATAAATACCTATGCAACACTGAGGCGGAAGTGAGCATTCTTACTTACAAATTTTTTTGTCTTCTTTCCCTCCTTTTTTTTTTTTTTTTCCCCTCCCCACATCCCTTTTTTGTAATGCACTGTAGAGTGGCTGTATTTTTGTTGTAAGCTAAATCACTGCTGCTGGTTTTGTTACCACTTATGTCAAGCAGCAAATGTGTAGCATGCCAGAAACAGGCTACAATATATTGAAGACACAGCTTATGTTTGATTGTGTGTAAATACAGTTAGTTAGTTGGGTTTATCTGATAGCCTGGCAGAAAGAGAGAGGAGCAGTACAAACTGTTTTCAGTAACTGTGCTGTTCATACACCTGATAAGATTGAGAGTGCTTTCGAACTACTGATACGCTTTGAATAAGAAAAGAATAATCACATCCATTGGCACCAGCTTATCAGGAATGAAGTAAAATGCCAGCACTTTTTACATTAGCAAAAGTAAATGTTTTAGACGCTTTGGGCCTCTTTTCCATTTAAATTAAATAACAGGGTGCTTTTGAGTGTGCTGTAATGAATGGAAGGATTTATTACCTTGACAAAATTACAGGTGAATATGTTGAGAGAGGAGTCCTCGGCAACAATAACAGCTCTTTTGATAAGTGGCTACATCTATTCATGCTTTTGGTACTGAAATTCAGTCATTTTATCCTCTCTTGCTCTATCAAGTGCAGTGGCTATCTTACAATGTACAGTTCTTCATAGTGTAACATACTTGTGCATTTTGTAATATACTGGCAACAGATTTGATATTCAGTGTGTAACACGGCTGTTCATAAAATAATGCTTGATCATTTACTAGTATGTCCTCTGTCTTCAGTTGCTGTGTATTTTTGTGTTCGAAAAAAAATATATCTCAGAGTCTTTGCTGGCAAGGCAAGGTATGATTCATCATTAACTTAACCCAGCAGGCATGAAGCATGCTTGGATGCGCTATTATCTTCTCAAAGTTTACTGTTTTTTATTTTTGTAGCTTTCTTTTTATTTATTTCCAGGGTTGTTGGTTTGTTTTTTTTTTTTTTCACGTGCCTACAATTAATTTTGGGATATTCAAATTGGATGAATGATAGTACAAGAGCAGATTTGATTGATTTTGGATTATTATTGATTACTGTCAATGAGATCACTGTGACACTGAAATCAATGGTATGTGATTAAACCAAGGCACCACTGTTCTATACATTAGGCAGTTTAGGAACATTAGGGAATGTTCACAAGCTATAAATTGAGAAAATGTTCAGATTTAAATAGCCCTTTGTTTGGCATTTACTCATCAAAATATGTTTCTTGGGAAAGTTAGTTTTCCCATGTGCAGGCTTTCAGTAAAAGAAAGGTCATTGATTTAAGGTTTATTAAATTTTAGCAAAAAACAACTGGCTCCATTTGGGTGTAAAATAATTTAAGTACTTACTGCAGGCAACCTTCATGCTTTAGAGCTGTTGCTCAAAGGTTTCATTCTTCTATGAAGATGTCAACTGTAAATATAAAAATGCATCACTGAAAATGTAATGGTTTAAAGATTCAAACTGAAATAAAAATTCCTGCCTGGGGGAAAGCACTATAATCAAAATAAAGTAGTCTTAACTTTTTTTTTTTATTCTGTGGAGGCCATACTTGAAAAGAGCGCTTGAAGGCAGCAGGTAGCGAGGTTGACAGGGAATGCCAATTTTTATGTATTTATTTATTTATTTACTCTCCTCCACAGATGATGATAGTCTAGCTTTGCAGTGCACCTCAGCCGCGCATACTAGATAATATGTAAGCTGCTGCTGCTTGTGAAATGTGGTATCCTGGCATTTAAGTCAATTTTATAATCTGGCAAAAACTCCACCTGGCAAAATTATAATCCAGCTTCTGAAGGACTGTTATTTCTGAAAGCTTTTTATGTCTTTTTAGCATATACTAAATTTCTTGGGAGCAGTGGCCTGGATGTACACTTGATGGATGACGGAGTCAGGGCTTCCTCCCACCCCTCCTTTTTCCCCCCTTTTTTTTTTTTTTTTCTGAGTTGAAAAACATATTAGATACTCACACATTAGGTAATGCTGGAACAGAAATAATGCAGATGCAGCTGTTTAACACAATTACTGTAGGGTTTTTTGTACCATTGTTTCATGAGTTATTTGAGATTTTTCCAAGGTATGAAGGACAGCCTACTGCCAAGCTCCTGCATCCGTCTTAAGAAATCTTTTGCATTTACTGGTAGTGGCCCAATTCAAGACTAAATGGAAAGAATGCCATTCATTTTAGTAGATTTTGGATCAGGCTCTATAATTGATTTAAAAAATGAATGATTTGGTAGTATTTTAAAAGAAATCAATGGAAAAAGGGAGCCTGTGTCCAAGGATTCACTGCCAGGATGTGACATTTGCACCAGTATAGAGATGCCTAAGGGAGTGTGACCAGGAAATACTAAGATTACCCCATAATATTTTCTGTGTGAGCTTAAAAGCAGTGTTGGCATTATGCCAGTATCTTCAGTCTCGTGTTGACTAAAGAGGAGGTAGAAAATCCTTCAGATGGGTATGGTAAGACAAAGTGACACTGACCCCTTTTTTCCTTGGTTTTACATCTGAATGCAAGAGGGGTTGAAATGCTGAATTTACGTAAAGATTGATTGATCTTGGTTTGTTTCTGCTGATGAATTTTGGATGAAAAGCTGTAACATGGAATACATATGTTTGCTTGATGCTCACTGTCTTCCTATATGGGCAGAAGCACATTGGTGTTCCTATGAAGGGTTGAGAAGTCACAAAGGATGGTCATGGTCATTCAGCACATCTTTCCCGATGAGAGGCAAAATAAATTTTAATAGATGAAGAATTGCCTTGATTGGCCTCCAACCAGCATTTTATTTATGAAAAGGTTCATACAGTGTTTAAAAGATATAGGAACTTGGCTCTTGGACAAAAAGCATTTTTCTGCTTTCCTTTTTGTAGAAATAGGCCAAGATGGCATAAGAGGATAAAGGAAACATAGAGAGTTCACTCTCCAAATATTCTGATGCTCCTTTATGTTGTTCTAGTTATACTAAGTGTACCTTAAAGTAGATGTGAAGTACTATGTCCTGCCCTCCATTGTAGAGACTTTTCTAGTGCAAACTTTGTTGTTGATAATGGTGCTTGCATTTGAGTCTCTCAGTCAGTGAAGTTGCATGTGATTTCTATGGCTGGTCACTGCACAATTTGCATTGCTGTGTTTGCCTAACAAAGGGTTTCTATTGTCATTGGTTTTCCTTTCCTTGATTTTCTTCTCTCTGGATATGAGCAGTATGTAATTCCAGAACTATTCCTTTAATCACAGATCACCTCTTTGTATCTGATAAAGTATTCAGGCTTCTGTACAAATGAAGCCATCGGTGTGTTTTACTATTGGAATCAGTGGGAGGAAGATCTGACTTTATGGCGCGGGGTTTTTTTTTGTTTTTTTTTTTTTTTGTTTTTTTTTTTTGTAAATGTGCAGATCAGTGCTGTGATTAAAAAAAAACAAACCACCAAACAACCTGTTTTCTAGGACAGTAATGTTTGAATTTCATGTGAAAGTGTGTCAAAGGGAGTTTCTTTGCAAATCTGCAAAAGAAGCCTGTTTCTGTAAAGGTTCACAAGAGGATGCTTCGTCAACTTGTAGTACTTCTGTTAGAGCAAAGCCTATTATTTTATTAGGCATAAAGGAAAAGGTGAGTTACACAGCATATATTTATAAAGGTTGTGTCTGTGACATTTGTCTCTAAGATTCGCTATCTGGAGAAGAACTCCTAGGAAAGCTAGGCATGAGGGCTAAATATAAGCATGCGCACTTCAAACCCCATTTTAAATTCTGAACAGTCCGGAGTAGCAGAGTAAGGAGAACTAGGCATGCATGTCAGTTCTTCCCTTTTACGGTTTTTGCAGAGCAGTTGAGGTTTTGTTTCCACTTTAGTGATTAGTTTTTTGTTGAAGCTGGTGAGGATTGTCTCGGAGCAGCACAAACCACAACCCATCAGCAGGCTGCTAGTCAGCAGCAGGTGTGAACAACATAAAACAGGATTAATGCTGAACCAGAGTGTGCACTAAAAACAACCCCTGCCTTGGTTTTACAAGGGCAGTAAGATAGAAGCACTCTTGTCCTGTTTACTAAACAGTGTTCAGTGGACTATGTAAATGGGCTCTGCTCAGCTGCAGAGAAGTAAGTGCAAGAATTATTATGTATTTGAGATTTTTAAAGACACTTTTTTGTCCTTTAAGAGTAGACCTCTGTTAGTGTTAAACCAGAGGCGTAGAGGCAAATGTCAAGGTGTTCAAAGTTAGCGCTTCAGTTTTTGCAGCAGAGGGAAGGGAAGATGGAAAGTCAGCATTCAGCATTTAATTTTTTTTGGTTGTTGACACAGGAGAGCAAGTAGATTTTATTGTCTTTTTGAAATTACACCTTTATGATTTAGGGTTTAATGTCTGCTTATTTCTTCTGTACACGTTTTCTTTAAAAAGCCAGCTTTTCCTTCTCTTTGCGTTTGTGCATTTGCATATTTGGGAGCATTTAAAGCTATGTATTTATTGTATCTATTACATTCAGCATCAAAGTCTGCCCTCACTTATGCTCTGTATTAAAATAAGGGGGATATATTTGCGGTGGAAGCAGAATTTACTTGTATATTAGGATTGTTTATAAGCTGCTCCCATTTCTCTGCTTCTATCAGTGTATCACCTGACCAAAGAAATAGTCATGTTTTAGGTAAAGATGTGTTTAAGGTGACAATTTTTCATAAATATTGTATGCAGTTTTACTGATGTGAGGGTTTGTTTTGTTGTGGGTTTTTTTGGTGTTTTGGTGTTTTGTTTTTTTTTTCTTTCCCCAAAACATCCAACCCTACCCCCACAAACCCAACCGCCCAAAAACACAACTCATTTTTCCTGAAGTGGTTAACATTTTCAGAAGTCCTATAACCTCAGCCCTTGGAAAACTCATCAGATCTTCTGTTGCAGAGCTCTAATGAAAATTTGATCCTTTTGAAAATCAACTTCATGGTATTTGTATCAAGTGCAGTTTAAGTATAATTATGTCTTTTTTCCTGTGATGTTCTCTCATGGGATCGGGATTGGCAATTACTTTCCGTCTAGAACAGAATGAAGTTTTGGTGGGTTTTTTTTATTATCATTCAGTGTTTTCTCATCAGCAGTAACTCCTTTCACATTACCAGATTATAGATACATATGTAGCAGTGATTTTTTTTATTTTTTTTTTTACTGAAATGCCTGTATGAGCAATAGCTGCTTTTATAGGGTGCAAGTTCTGTCTTTGCGGACACCTGTGCAACTCAGCTCCTTTGGCTGTCAAGATACGCTTCTTCATAGGTACAGGTCTGATTTTTTTAAGGGGATACATCAGGCTTCAGATAGTGAGGGCTTGGCTCTACACATGTTGTCCACAAAGCAATGGCAAGCATTACACAAACAGGAAGATTGCATTTGAAGTTTAAATTTGAAGTTAAAGAGAATTGTGTAGATTTGAGAACAAAAAATAGGTCAAGAATTTATGTATTTTCTAAAATACCTTAAATAGTCACATCACCTTATTAATTAGTGGATTTAATAAATCCATTAAAAGCAATTGTTTTAAAATAATACCTAATGTGAAAATATGTTCAAACCAGAAGGAACTTAGTATCAGTCTTGTGACCTTACAATAGGAATTGTTTCATTCTTTCTTCCCCAATGTTTTTTCCCCACATACAGTTAAATACACAAACAGCTTCAACTCTAAAAATAAACACGGTCAGTTTCAAGCATGAGTTTTGCTGATGAAAACAGAAGGCTTGGGGCATCTTAATTTTTCATTGCCTGAACTTTTCCATCAGTAGTGAAGCAAGCTTACCAATATAATACTTTCTGAAGCCAAATTTGGTTCTGTTTGCTGCTCCAATAGTGTATGTGTTCCTGTTGTGACAACCTGGCAGTGGCTCAGAGGTTTATTTTTAAAGAGGGTGTTCCTGCATGTTCAGAGTGCTGTTCATATATTGTTGTTGAGAAAACAGCTTATATCATCACAGTGAAATCATGGCTTGTGTGACAGCATTTGTAAACTGACTGTGAAGTGCACTGCTTTTAGTGTGTCTCTGCGATCTTGTAAACACGTTTCTGTAACTTGAAATGCTTTTCTGAAGCTGGTAGCGCATAATTCACCATTTCTAGAAGTTGCTGGTACCAAAATCTATTGCATAATTTTGTCAGTTTCCTTGTATGAACCCTGGATTCTTTCACCTTTTTTTTTTTTTTTTTCCCCTTCCCCGCCCCCCCCCCGTTTTTTCTGAGAGGTGGTGATACAAAACCTTAAAGTTCAGGATTTTCAGTTAGGACACATAAGTGTCCAGAAGTTGTGCTGCTTATCCAAAGTTTATCTGAAGTGTTTAACCGCTTTGGCCTCAAAATCAGTTGGCATCCCATGAAAGCAGTCTGTCCCTTGAGGTTCTCTGTAATTCCTGGCTTCTGCCAGGTCAGAAATAAACAAGAGTAAACTTTTTGATAATACTTCTATGTCTTCTCCCTGGGCCAGATGAAACCAGATATAATATTATTGTGTTTATTGTTATTTGAGTCCCTACTGAGTGTGTTTAAATCTCTGAAGAGATAAGTTTCTGTTTGTTTCAGGCTTCAGTTGCCAGTTTGGGCCAGTGCTCGTTTACTTATCCAGGTTTATTTACAGTCAGTTTCTTTTTCCAGTTACACCAGTACACTCAGAGGGAGCAGACTTAACATTGAACGTGTCTTGATTTACGCTTTTTCTTCTACCTTTCAACATTGTGTAATCGCTTATTCTGATTTTTTAAAAAAAGGTATTTTGACTCAGTAGTGGAATGTAATTGTAAGTTAGTTCTGTATGGTTTACCCTGTTATCATTTCATATTTTTGGTATGGTAGTACATAGAGACCCCTGTCATGCTACTGTGCTGTGCTGTGCATAAATATATAGGTAGTTCCTATTCAGGAGCTTTGATGACTACAAATACAAGCAATTCATGAAAGCTGTAGAAAAGGGCACAATGTACTTTTTAATCTGGCAAGTGCAACCATACTCCATGTATGCATATATAGTTGCAAAAAAAATATTTTTTGTATTTTGTTTTTATTTTGTATTTTAAATTTAAAATAAGCATGAACTTCAGGCTAATAGGGAAGCACGTACTGTTTTATTATAGATCAGCAGAAATATTTGAGGGAGAGGTGGGTGGTTTTCTAGATGTCAGTTCAGGGAAGGTGCACGTAAGGGAAAGGGGGGAGAGTGAAAAGCACTGTGAGAGGGAGACAGGCAGACAGGCTGCTGTCATTGACATAGCACAAGGGGTGGGGGAAGAGGTTAGAGAGACAAATCTGGATAGTACAGGATTGCATAGAGCGCCTGACCGACTGCTTACGTTTAATACCTTTTTTTCAATATGATTTTTTAAAAGTTGTCCTTGAAACAGTGATTTCAATTAATACACTGGATCAGTTGCCTGCTGCTTTGAAAAGAGTATGAAGTTAATCAGTTATGCTTATTTGGACAGCAATATATTTTGTATAAAAAAGGAGTAACTTCTGCCCTACAATGATACTGATGCTAGTCAAACTCTCCTAATTTCTTTTTTTTTCCCCTTTCAGTTTCATGTGATCTTGCTCAAAACGTGTATTACAGTTTTTTCTTGCTCTCATCTTCACTGTGTTTTGCCCAGCATTCCAGAGAGGAAAGCAATATATTAAAACATTAATTTTTGCGGTCAAAGAAACACTTACTGCCTCAGGTTTTGTTTGAATTTTCCTTAGAAGCATCAAATCTTTTGTAATAAACTATTAGTTTTATATATCTCCTGAAAAGGCAAGCAGAAGAAATTCATTCAAGGAACATGCTACTCAGATTGAAGCTGATGCTTTTTACTGTATGTATAATAGCTGTGAAGACTTCATCTAAAACCTACGACTATGTATGAGAAGATACATAGATTTATAGGAAAAAAGGAGAACATTTACCTGTGAAAGGGTAGAGGTATTTGGAAGCTGAAGCTGAATCAAAATTTTTGTGAAGTCACTAGTTTAAGATCTTTGTAAGATTTCAGGCATATTTTGTTTTATGTGCACCACTCGGGGGACTTTCTGGAGAATAGAGGTGGACTTCTCTTCTGTAAGGGAGGAGGGGAAATGCTTCTTGCACGCTCTGAGTAAATTACATTTTGGTTTAAAAAGCAAATAAGCATCTGGTCATTTATTTAACTAATTCGTATAGTATTGTATGTAAAAGGTTTTTTCCCTCTGTGTGCTGCTTTCTGCTACGCTGATGATAATGTACCTGGAAGGAAAAGGCAGTCCAAGCTGAGGCAGCCAGCGTCAGACAGGGCGGTCTGCCATCTGTCCCACCTGCTGCATTCATGTGTCCATCTGGTTACTGCAATAGCTCATTGCAGGCTTCAACAGAAGAACATGCAGGCTGAAAAGAAGGCAGTGTGAATTATTTAGGTAGCTAGTGTAAATAAAGAGGGGGAGAGGAGCAAAGGAGGGGGGTTGTGAGAGGGAGAAAGCACTCTCTTACTCCTAGATGCTTTGGAATGTGTTAATGCATGAGAGCATTTGATTTGCATATAGATTTAGATGTATAGATCATTGTGAAGATTACAAGCCAATGAGTTTTATCTAGATTTAGATAGCTCTCAGCCTGGTTTGCACATAAAATATAGCCAGTTTCAGGAGGAGAATCTTTGGGGACTTTAAACCTAAGTGAAACTGATGAAATGTAATGCTTTTAGGTATTAATTTAGCAGAAATAAAATATTTCCTTTAAGGGCTTTCTGTGCCCTTTGTTAACCAAGAATTTATAACTGCTTTGCATAGTCGGTGCTTTATACACACTGTGTGGTTTTGATTTGGTTATAGTTAGTTACATTTGTAGTCATCTGTACTTTATTCTAAGAGAAAAAGCAATTGACAAATGCTTTTCCTTTCCCTTTTCCTCTCCTGTTTATCAGGTGAAGATTAAATCCAGCCATCAAACAAATAATTTTGCAGCTGTCAATGTATATATTGTTACACAGACAAATACATATATAGGCTTTTCTGCCTGCATAAATGTACATAGAACACTTAGATCTTTTTAGATATTTTTGAAGGGTGTGAGCAAACAGAATTTCATATTGTTACAGTGGCCTTGAAGAAATGAATAGATTTATTTCAAAGTTGCTTGCTTGAATTTCAAAATGACCACCAGAAGGTTCAGATTATGACGGATTATTTGTTGCTAAAATAATTATTTTTTAAAAAGATAAAAATCATTAGTGCTAGATTTGAGCATAGGAAACTCATTTGCATCATTCTGTTCTAAGCGTTTTAGTAATAGTGGTGTCACGTCAAATTTTATTTTTAAAATCCATGAAGCATTAGTCCAATGCTGTATTAAAAAAAAAAAAAAAAAAAGATTGGCTTCATATTTTGATATGCTTCCTGATGTCAGAATCTTTTTACTTTCAAATTTTAAATGTCAGACTTCCCTGGGCCAAAGAATAGAACCAGGATCACCTTAAGAGGAATCCTTGAAATTGTGGGAGGGTTTTGTGCCATTGTTTTGCCTGGGTTTAGATCTGCAGAAGAAGGGGACAGAGCATCTTGAAATCCCAGCAGCTTGGCTACTTCTCTAAGATTTGCATGAAATTCAGCTGCAGCCTTCAAAGGGATTTGAGTGGATTGGATTCTTTAAGGTTAGTCCATGTCAAACCTATTAAGTTCAATTCACATGCAAAACCCTTTTCACGTTTTTTTTTTTAAAGCCAATAAGGCTCTAGCTACTATTAAGGCGACATCATGTACTTGCAGTAGAACGTCCATGGTAATGGATCACCCTACTGGCACGTGTAACTAACTGATAATCCACTTTGTCATCTTTCAAATTAAAAGGTTCTGTGTCTTGTATCTTCTTCAGATGGGAGAGGTCTTGTTTGCAAAAGTTGAGTTCCTGGAGACTATTTTAAAGTATCTGAGTCATTGTGAATATCCATTTTCTATCTAAAATGTGATCCCCAAAGTTACATAATCCCCCCACTAAATGTAGATTCATTTAACCTTTGAAAGTAACTTAAACTCTATGTTCTTAAGTTCCCACGTCTTTGAGTTCTCATTCTTCCTGTGGATCGACTCCACTGTTAAATGATTTTAGGACTGCAGTATATGTTCTGTGGTGAATTAGGAAACAATTGCAGACGAAAAAAAATGATGAAAATATTCTATAGTGTATAAAAGGATTAGTGGCCACTTTCAAACTGCAAGGACATGACTTTGAAAAGGGAGTTCAATTTTTAATTCAAAAGCCAAATGAAGGAGGTCTATGCATCTCAGACATTTAGGCCAAAGCATCTAAGTGCCATGTGCAGCATTTTTGAAGTCCACTAGCAGGCTGTGAAGGGAGTACCAAACAAAGACACTTTGCCTCAATTAGATATTGTCAGTATAAATGGATGTTAGTAGGAATTTGCATTAAATAGAGAACACCCAATGTTCTCTGAGGTTGTTTCTCAAGCTGAAGCTTTCCACCCTACATGAGGTCTGCAAGATTTGCTCTTCATTATGTGAATGGTTATGTATTCTTATGCTTTGGTTTGAACATTGTGTAACTTTTTCTAAAACGCTGGCCAAATCCTTCAACCAGGTAAACTGAATCTTGAAAGCAATTGTTTGCTTACGGCATGGGATCAGATTCGTCAGGTCCCACAGTGGCTGCACTGACACCTGGGTTTTCAGTATCTGGCAGGATTCTGGATTCAAAGTTGTATTCTGATGTCACTTAAACACTGAATTTTGCTCAATTTTAAAGATGTGAGGAGAAAGCATCTTCTTCTGCTTTTTCTCATTGCAGCATTTGAGCTTCATGCTTCTTGGTCAAGCAGAGTACTGCTTTTGGTTATGCTTAGATAAAAAATGGTTGATTTGTGCATACTGGTTGAGAACAGAGTATCTTCCATTGACTTTAAGGTTCCAGCTGCTTCAAGTCTTTTAAAAACATACATTAATTAGAACAGGAAAAAGTATTTATTTTCACTGTTTACATTTCAGGGAAAGAAGCAAACATCCCATGGTGCGTACTTCATGTTTAGAATGCCCTTTTTTCCTAGCGAAAGCTAAAGAAGCTGCTCCTTGAATTAAACTGATTTTTGAGACTTGATCCTGCAAAGCTTGTATGCATAAGTCACTTAATACATGTAAATTTCCTGGCTAAGTAGTTGGAAGAAGTGTTTAATGTATAATAAACCTTTCCAGTTGGCTTGGTTCACTTGCATCTTTTGCAACAAATACTTATATTTTCCCAGTATAGAAAAGAATACGATTAAGAAGTACTATAAGTAATTGTCTTGTGTTTGGCTTGTTTGGCTTTTTTTTTTTTTTTTTTTTTTTTTCTAAGTTTTCAACATGCATTTAAAGAACTGGAATTGCTCTGGCCTATGGTCAGAATTCTTCAGTGTGTTTCATGACTTCTGAGAGTAATTTTTTTAACTACCTAAACCAGGAATGCTTTAACAGGTAAAAGATATATATAGGATATGGAATTTTGTATTTGTGTGTGAATGCATAATTGTTCATCTGAACATTATTGATAACACCTAAGGCATTCAAGCTTTTGCAGAGCCTGCAGCTTTTAATACTGATGCCTTGTAGTATTAATATGGCTCTTTTCAGCATTATTAATTATATGGGCTAAGGAGCAAATACTAGCATCTATGTTGCTATTTGATAGCATTCCATAAAGCACATTGTTCTCCTGCTTGTAGGTTAGTGAATTGTGTTGTTATGTGTGTTTTTCGTGCGTTAGTATTTGTGGAAGTAAAGTTAGTATTTTGCTGAGGGGGTGAAAAGGCTGTCCAGATGTGTGGATTCTCTTTTCTTTGGCACCTACAACTCTGTGGTTGAGAATATTGTAAATATCTCATTGAAGAGTATAGTCATGTTGCAAGAATTGGGTATCTGTGTTGTCTGGCAGGGTCGTTCTTCTGGCAAAATGGTGATTTGATACTGTATTTTTTTAAAATGTTGGAATAAATGCAAAAAGCCTCTATTGATACTACTAAGTCCAGGTAAAAAATAACAAATCTGGCTAAATTTTTTTGGCTTAAACAACTTTAGATTCTAATAACATAAACAGAGGTAGTCCTTTACTGTTCTTGTTTATACTTGTTGGCAGCCTCTGAATGGAAAGTAGAATGCAGAAAGCAGGGCAGAGGGAGAAAGGTTAAATGGCAGAAATGTTAAATTGCTTCAGTGACAGATTCTCTCCGGAAAGGCATTGAGTTGTTTTAAGGATTAGTTTGGGAAAACTTGAATTGAACCCACTTCTCTACTGTTCATACATTGCATTGCTAATGTTGCCAGTCTCTTATGTTTCATAAAAGCAGAATTTACTTTCTAAAATGAGTAGAGAGCACTGGGGGAATTTTAAAAAGCCAAGCAAAAAGCCATAAATTTCATCAGCTGCAAAACCGGTTGGAGTTTTACCTGTGTTATTTCATGGTGAGATTGTTAAAACATTAGAGCTGATTATTAAAAACCATATATGTTTTACATTATGGTTGTTGCAAAATACCAGAGCAATGTTGCAGAAATAGTTGGCAGTGATCAAAGGAGAAATGTAGGTCCTTGGTTAAAACCCATACCAACTTCTAAACAAATCTCTGTTCCTGATGGAGAGCTGTCATTGCAGCAAGCTACTCCTTACAGTATGAATGCTGCAGCCTATCAGCTAGTCTTAAACATTTTCTTTTGGAAAAACCTCACCATATGAGCTGGGAGTACAGGAGGATGTGTGTGCAGTCCCTCTTCAGAAAAAATGCGCTCAATCTGTTTCAGACGAGTTCCCTGAAAGATGGGTTAAATCAACTGATTGAGCTGATTTTCTCTCTTGAGGTGATATTTTATTTATATGATAAAATGCTTGGAAAGTGATTAATTTGTCAGGGGAACATCTTGTTACTGTAAATTTGCCGAATGTGTAATAAAATTGCCATAACACAGATGGGAAAAGGAAGATCTTTTAAAATGAAATAACTGAGGAGTCTGCCTACATTTTCAGCACTTAAAATTAACTTAGTTAAATTTCTTTGTGATTTTTACCCCTGGAAAAAAGCAGGCTGGGGAAGATGCGTGGCAAAAGTGTGGTGTGGATTTGTATGTGTGGTAGGTGGAGAGGACAGGAATGGACTGTGTAGTTTTCCTTCTGCATCTGAAGAGACAGATTTATTAAATTTCTCTGAAGCTTCCTTGATTGAGTGAATTTTTAGAAATTAAAATATACAGGTTGGATACTCCTCCCTAGTAGCAGAGAATTTAAGAATAGGGGACCTTTGTTGGCAAGTGCCTCGAGTCAGTAAGATGTACACGAAATAGTGGTTTCGTGCTAGGTTTTGCAGGTTTGCTTTCAAATGACAGCTAAATAGTGTAATACACCTTAGTCTTTAGAGCAATCTCTTATTGTGTGGAATATAACTTAGATTATATGGGGATGTACTTGAAAAGTCAAAGGAAGGAGGAGCACTTTCCCTGTCTCTGAGTTGTGGCGTGTAACAAGTGAAAACAGCATTAGTGAAGGAACAGTGCCTTTTGTTCATACATTTTGCTACTGCCTGTCCATCTGTCCACTGGAATGAGCCACTTATCATGCTTCTGTGTTTTTCCCTTTCAATTTAAAGAATTATGAAAGGAAAATTCATTTTTTGGTGTCCTTTTATGACAGGTAGACTGGAGACTGTGGTCATTTGGATTAAAAACGTATCTATCACCACAAGCTGACAGGTTATTATTATGTCTTCTTTGAATATATGAATTTTATCCCTACATGTTGGAAGTGTAAGAATGGGAAGTTTTTATATAAATAATTATCCTAGTAGTGATGTACTGCATACAGTTGCCATATTTTTTCACTTTTACAGCATTCTTGGCCTTATCACCCATAACATAAATCTTAGGCTCTCATATTTAATACAATGCGTAGGATCACTGTGCCCGTATAATGTACAGTCAGCCAATCCTGCATCATCATTTGGCTATCATTATTTGTTGTCCTATGATGGATGTTTCATTGATGTCCTGTTTGGGATTTGACAGTATGTTTGATGCAGCCATCCAGGGGTAGATGAGAGTGGCCTCCTTTAGATGTTCATGCTGATCTCCACAAACACCCTCAGTTTATTAAGCTTCCAACTGTAGGCAGTTCAAGTTTTGAGTGTATTGGTGTTATCTTGGTTGCTCATAATTTATTTTTTAGAACTCCAGGCTATTCCATGAAGCAGCAGTGATACAAAGACTCCGTTACTGTCAGACCCTCTACTATGTAAAGAACCAGTGAAGGAGCTGGGGCAGCTTTGATGTATATTCTAGGCAGGTGCTTAGCAGAATGCAGGTGGATTTTTATGCTAGGCCTTAGTCCTATCATGATAGAAAAAATGTAAAGCCCAGTCTGGTAAAATTATCAGTTAATGCATTCTCATTAATTGATCAGGTCTGATAACTCAGTTTGCAGAGAAGCCTGCGCTTGTACTGAAACTAGCAAGACACAAAACTTCTCAGGATCAAACTTGTGTGTTAATTCAGTTTAACGGTGGAGTGCAGTGCAGTGCTCTCTTCAGGCCAGTCTTTCTTTGGTTGCTTACCCAAGGACAGTCGACTTAATCAGAACTTTTAGACCTGCAAGAAATAAATATTTGATCCAGACTTTATACTGTTGGAATAATTGAAGCGAATCTGTCATTAAAACACACTTGCAATTTGCAGTGTGCAGTATGGAGATGCTGCTCTGTTCATGTAAAGCTATGCACGGGTAAGTCTCTCAGAGACCTCTTACAGAAGAAGAGGTGACCATGGGTTCAGCATGTAATAATTGCAGCATATTGATACAATTGCTTTAGCATTGCAAGTAGTAACTTCCTTGTTCTGAATGTAACAATTGGGCTGGTTCACCTTTGTTACTTTAGACATTTTTTCTAGAATATGCCGGATTTCCTTCTTTTCTCTTTGTGACTCCCACCAAAAAAGAAGGCGAAAGATAAAACAGTAGAAACCGTATCAGGAATTTGTGAAAAGCTCATCCTACAAACTTGCTGGAGTCATGCAAACATTTTAAAAGTGTAAGTCATTACTTCCTGACCTTTGCTGCTTATATCCAGAGGCAAATCTCTGACATGTAAACCCAGTGGCATGACTAGGTTTGAATTACACATAGTAATATGTGAAGAACAAGAAACTGTGAAAAGGCAGAAGTTTGTGTATTTTTATTTTTGGAAAAATCTGTAATCACACATTAAAATACAAGACAGACTAGAAAAGACTTAAGCTGCATAGGTTTTACTTCTGTAAATTATCTGATTTATCTTGGCATATGATAAATTCGGTCGTCAGTATCATACCCAAATAACATACTCAGCTATTTGGTTTGGCTATTTTTAATTTCTAGTGCTTCCAGAATCAAGATAGACAAACAAACAATGAGTAAAAATGCAAAGGAAGAGGTTCTTTTTTTTTTTTTTCATTTTAAAGTATTAAGGATCTTCCCAGTGTAGAAATAAAAATGTTGTGCATTAGCAGCCAGGGCTCATATCACTTAAATGCTTTAGTTTAAAAAAAAAAAAAAATATCCTTTGATGTTAGTGTGGTTTTCTTTTGGTGTACTAGGTTATGGTAATCCACCTGCATCTCGCATATCGGAGTATCAGGACCTTGGACCCTCTGAAATCACAGGCTGGGTTGGAGGATAACACCATTAGCTAGTATAAATTTGCAAAGCTTCAGAGTTGCTGATCTATTCCCCTGTACCCAAGGTTTTGACCCATGGTAAATGGCAGATGTGCTGTGTTTGGAACAAATTTGATCTTACTTTTTTTGCCTACTCTTCCCATAAAAATAACAAACCCAACACTGCTCATAAAATTACCCAGATGATTTAAGCAATTTGTGAATCAAGCAGTGATATGGGAGGAGACTTCTTCAGAATTCATGTTTGTCTTTAGAACTGACATCTCTGTTCATGGATGTTTCACAGCAGTTACAAACTTGTAATTTCTTTTGCCAGGAATTTGTTTATGCATTACTCTTGCATATAATGCAAACTGGCACACTTTTTTGCATTTTGTAATATATTACTGTTCTATCAAAGCAATTTATTTTCCTGGTGTTGTCTGCCTCTTCCATTTCAAATTCTTAAAAAACCCCACCCAAAACCATAAAAACCTTGCACTATTCACAATTACACATTGCTCACACATCACCCTGTGTGCTGGCTAAAGCTGTTCTTGCCATAGGCTTTATTTTTAGGAAGGCTACACCAAAGAAATTGGGATTACTCGAACACAAAAAATAAACATTTTAATGTAGGAATAAGAAGATATTTAGTTTAACCTTACAATAAGTTTCCTATTTAGAAGAAAACTATAAAAGTAACAAAGGTCCCATTTTGGAAGTTCAAGGCAAGTTCCCTTCTTAGAAATAAATACTCAGACTTCCAAGGTGTTTTTTCATCAAAGCCATGGGGGGGGGAGGGGGGGGAAATAAAAAGGAAAAAAAAAAAAAAAGAAATAATGCAAACTATACTGGATTGGGATTCCCCAGGACCTTGATTCCGTTCCATGTTGTGTCGTTGGCCAGCTGAGCAGTGTTGGGCAACTCTTCAGCTTTCTGTGTCTGGTTTTGCCCATCTGTAAGAGGGAGATAGTGGTACTGGGATATGCAGTTGAAGATCTGTGTTAAAATCATTAAGTGAAGGACGAGCATTATTAATAAATAGTACCACAATACTCTTATTAGTAATACTTATCTAGGTCCCTTTTTTCCTTTTTATGTTGACTTCAAGAGGACCTGTCAAGGAGCTCTGTGTGGCAACTGGGAAGAAAGCTAAGTCACCCCTAGGGCCAGCGGATGAGGGGCTGCCGGACTGGGAGCAGTCAGCCACGGGAAAGGGCTGGTCCTTTACTTTGTTTCCAAGTCCCACAAAAGTGACTGGGATTTTTGTCATCATCACGCAGCTAAGCGTAAGACCGTGGCACTCAGGAGACTGTTGTAAACCACTTTGAATTTTTGTCCCTACCTTTTTTGGTTTCTTACGGCCGTCTGCATCTCATAATTTGAAAGAAATATATTCTCCCTTGTAGAATCTTACATTTCACTCATTTTAGTTTCCTTAGCAAAAATACAGTTTCAAGCCCTTGATATGAGACCGTGACAAAGTGATTTTATAGCCAGTACTGTAAGTGACTAAACTTGACAACAATTGTATTTTATGACAACCTCTGCTTTCATGTTCAGTGCCTACTTTCCTATCATCAGCTGCATTTTGTGTTGTGGGTTTTTTTTATTATTATTATTATTATTTTTTCCTCTTCTTTTTCTCCCCTTTTCCTCTACCCTCCTCCCCCATGATTTTTTTTTTCAAATATGAGCAGTTCTGTATCTCTGCACTGACTGGAAACAAATCCTTTTACCAGGGGTGCATTTTAATGGGCAGCATGCTTCACTTAAGTCACCAGAACCTAAACTGTATAATACTCAATTTTTTACCAACCCAGAACCAAAGCTTTTTCTTGAGAGTGATGTTCATAAGAGTAGTGGAAGAATTAGTATTACAGAACTAAACCAGATTAGGAAGGAATGTGAATTAGATTTGGTAACAGATGGTGCCGTGGAAATTAAAGGTGCTTTGCGAATGGAAGCGACAGCAGCTTGCCTCTTTTCCTCTCCTGTCTCTCTCTTTCATGCGCTTGATAGACGGGTATAAATCACAACAATCCCGTCTTGACAGCCAATTTCGAGAATTTGATCTGGTTAAAGACATGGCTTTCCTACTCCACTCACTGAAACCGGCTGCTGTTTTATTTTTATACAGCACCTTGTCATATTTAGGAAAGTGGAATCACCTGCCTCCCTTTAATGAAATTTTCTTTAATTACAGTTTTAGCTCTTTAGTGTTAATTACTTTTCCATTCAGCCTGAGTTCTCAGGCTGTCTCATAGGAATGTATTTCTCTCCCCCACCCCACCTCCCTGCACTATTCACGCATATGCTTTCGTTTTTCTAAAGATGCTTTTCGTTGTTGGAAGTTGTTGTCAGATCCATTATAATTAGATCCTAATTATCAAAATCATCATTATTGTGTAGGAAGAGGAAGCATTGTAAACAACTGTTAAAGTTATAGGATCTTGTTTGACAGAGGAGAAACCTTTTGGGATATACATGAATAGTAAACAAGCAAACAAAAAGTCCTACTAAAACCTCTGTCAGGGAAGCATATAAAGGTCTGGGTAGCAAATGCTCTCCTTGGAAGGAAGATCCACCCAGGTTATGTTTCCCTACCTATTCCTCCAGTCTAATCCCACATTTTTTGGAAAAGATCAGAGTAGAATGCCCCTGCTTCAGTTTGCTTATGCAAATATTCATCTTTGCACCTCTCATTAAGGTATCCAGATACAAAAATCACTTTTCTGATGCGTGTCTGGATTGTCTTAAAGTTGCCTTAATACAATTACTTTTTTGTGTTTAAGGCAGCAAGTATAAATGACGAGAGTGCTGTGATGCATGGAGATGTGGAGATGCTTCTGCTGTACACTAAAAGTCCTCAGAGTGAAAGAGAAAAATAATAGACTAGAACTAAAAAAACCCAAAAACCTCTCGAAGTAAGAGAAGATCCTTTGAGCTGGCAACTAACAGTTGGTAGAAATAAAGCTTCCTACTGGCAGTCAAATCAAATGTAGTAACAACTCAACGACTCCCTGCTGCTAGCTGACAGCATGGTGTAACACACTGGGACAAACATTCACTTAAACACTGATTGCAGGAAAACGTCATTTTCCAACTCACAAAAGTAGCTTTTTAGTTGCTTGTGCATGCGCACGTGTATGTGTAGGGGGGATTTAAAATCAGTGGCGTGCGGCTGGGAGGAGGATGGGACATACTTGGGAGCCAGCTGAGTGAGGGGGTGGGAGAAGGATCATTTGCTTTGTAAGTTTTAGTCCTGAGTCTTTTAAGACGCTCGCTCTCGGATACTGTTTCTCGTATGTTCTTTCTAATCGCTTCTCCGATTTAACAGAGCTTGGCTGACAAATTATAATTCTTCGGTTATAAATTTGCAGAAAATCAGTGAGGGAGCTGGGTGGGGAGACAGGTACATGGTGTGCACACACCTACACTCTGCCTTTCAGCGATGGAAGGAAATTGCTGCTAGAAATTGTGAAAAATCTGGTGATGCAAACTTTGACTCCTTCCTGAGACTGAAGGCATTTTTTTGTCTTCTTTTTCCTTTTGGAAAGTGATGACTGACAGCTACCTCTCTCTGATCTGTAGTACTGGCTTTCTGACTGGTGCAAGTAACTGCTTTTGATGCTGTAATCATTTCAAAATAATCCCTCTTTAGAAAGCCTGTTATGTTCTTGAATAAATCTTGACTTATTTTTGTAGTTTTATATTTTTCTCCCTTGAAGTAGCTCAATGTAGCATTTCATTTTCTTCTGCTCTTTCAGTTGATTTCTCTTAATAAAAAGGACCCTCACAATTAATAATTAGATGATTCCTTGACACCTCCCCGTGTCCTCTGGGGGCTAGAGATACCAGGTGGACTCCACCTGATACCACTAGAGTACAACCACAAGTGAAATGATGTTCCATCACAGAAAAACACCTAACTTCTTAATCAGAGTTTTTGCTTTCCTCCAACATATGACATGAATTAGTATTAGTCTGCCGTTCGAAAATAGAGTAACAAAATCTTACTCTTCCTGATCAATATGCTGATTTTCATATGACGAGGCTTCACCATCATTCTAGTAGCCACATCACAGCCTTTTGGCTGAAACTGTTTAGGCATGGGAAATCTCTTAGTGGGAGTTTGTGCCGCCTTCCACTCTTCTCTTGCTGCAGAGCTTGTTCGAGGCATGTTGCATACTGTAGCAACAAAAAATACTTAACATTAGGCTAAAAGTTAGTAAACAAGAGAAGGTAAGTTTAAGGTATTCTAATGAGACGATTGCAACTTCAAACTGTAAAAATGTTAGAAACACAGGAGAAAAAGAGAAACCTAAAAATTAAGTAGGTGTATGAAGTATTTACTGAAGTTTTAAGTTGTATCAGAACCATAAAATATACACAAAATACAAAATCAATATATTCCTTCTTTCTATAACTTTCAGGCATTCCAGAACGATTTTTATTTAAAGTGACATCTACTTCTTGTGTTCTCTTCAGTATTTGCTCCCCCCCCCGCCCCTTTTTTTTTGTTCATCATGACATACCAAAAAAGTATCTATTTCTACTTAAAATACATGAAATCTGTGGACATAGGCAGGTCTTTTCTGCTGGAAACTTCCTGTGGTGATGGCATAATACAGCTGATGGGATATTTGTTGCATGCACACGTGCAAAACTAAAAGCCAGGTTTGTGATTTTTAGATCAGCTTCATTTTTTGCCTTTCAGTTGTTTTTTGTTTGTTTGTTTGTTTTTGTAAGCATGTTGTGGTGACATACATTAGATGCATTGGACAACTGTGTCACTGAGGGCTGGCACCTCTTCAGATGTCTGGTGTCTTGGCTCAAAGGTGCAAAGTCTTTTGAGTATTCTTCCCTATTTACTTTTTGTTCCCAAAAGAGGACCCGATGTAAGGAGTAATTATTTTGCAGTTTGAAAAGATTTAAATGCTGTTGGCTGTAAGTGCTTCAGCTTTTAAATTCAGAAGAGTAATGTTATAGTCTGTCAAACCATAGGATCTGTATGCTACAGAGCTTGTGCATGTCTAAGGATACATTTAATTAAACCAGCATTAGTGCATCTATGCAGACTTATTAAAACACTTAGTTTGTCTCAATAATATTGATTAAATAGCAGTAGTTTGTTTAAGTGTATTTTTGCTATTGCTACATTACTTCCAAGTAATCAGGGTAATAGTCATCATCAGTGAAATATCACGTTAGTTATGAAGTAATGCTATGAGAATTGATTTAGACTTGGCAGGAGATGAAGGCTTTCTGTCATATAGTGCCAAAGCCCGATTTGGATTATTAGAATGAGAGTTTTAAACATAATTTCTGTTCATATAAACAGGGTGTGTTTTATAGGCTTATCGGTTATTCCATACTCTGAGTATCCATTATATCAAGGAACACCTCAGACAGTTAATTATGCAAAATATCATGTAAGTAATTACACTGTATTATTATGCATTTAACAGTTTTATTGATTTGCCAGTTGCTCACTTACAGTATTTAGAGCTATAAACAAGAGATGCTCATCGTCAGTTGAAATAGGTCCAAGGAAATGAGCTAAAGATAAATGACACTAGTATGCATTGTTGCATCACATGTAATCCTTAAATGCAGAAGCTGTCAACAGTGATAATTTGCAACACGTTGGGGTATCTCAGGATCATTTCCTTCTTGTTAACAAAGTTTATCAACCAGGAAGCACAGGGAATCAACTTGAAATAGAAAGGGAAGCAATAATGAATTCATTTATGTGTGGTGGTGGTGGTGGGTGGTTAAAATAATTCACCCTCATTTTGGAGGGTCTGCAGTAGCTGCAAGTCAGCCACGGTAAAATTTTGCTTTTTTGAAGGCAGCGAGGAAAACAGATGAAGTGCAGCCTAACAGATTAAGTGCAAATGTGAAGGGCCTCAGATAATGTTTTTTTTTGTTACACTAAAAATGACCACACAGTAGTGTAGGCTTCCACTGTCTTGTATGTAGGAAGTGCTTTAGCAGAGCTGGGTAGATCGCACACAGGGCAGCAATAACTGTTCGGGAAGCTGGATCCTCTGTCAGCAATCGTCAGCTAACTCAGGCCACTGCTGGTAACAACATGATGGCTTCAAGCCTTGCTTCTTCTGTTCTGGCTGCTGGTGGCTATGACAGTGTTCTAGAAGAAGTCATTGGCTTGCTTTGCTTTCCCTTATCAAGGTGAAATGGTGAAAGTGTCAAGAAAACAGAAAAGAAAGAAGAAATTACAAAAAACCAATGAAACATTCAAAATTTATTTAAGTTCCCCACATCCAAGAAAAAAACCCAAACAAACCCAAGCCTCCCCACCGCAGCCATTCTGTTTTGCACAGGGTATTCTTTACATGATTGTGCACGTGTGTTCACTAATAAAGACCTAATGCTTAATAACAGTTTTGTTTGTGTGTGCATGGGACAAGATTCAGAATACTTTGCAATTAATGTTCTCATCCACTAGGTTAACCAAGCAGGCCTTACGATATTTCTTATTAAAAGCAGAAATCCTTTCTTTTCCTTCCCCCAACTAAGCCAGTGCACCTTAATGCAATGATGATATGTTAGACCCAGCAGTTGTCAAAGCATCGTATTACTGTGATGCCATAATGACACCCTGTCTCTGTAAAGCAGTCATGTTTTCTCAAATCACACGTTGCACCATTGATTTCTGACATGACACTTCATTCAGTCACTTTCCTTTTCTTCGGCATCTCCATTCTCTGACAATAGCAGCTGGTGCCCATTTTCCTACTAAGTGATTCACATTTTGCCACTTTACTTGAGTGCAATTAGCTGAAGCAGAAAAAAATGCTCCATGTAAAGCAGCTCCCCTGAAATTGTTACTCAGCTCTTTAACAGGACCTGGTGAAAGTGTTGAGGTGTTGTCGTGGGCGTGGGTGCGAGAAGCAACATTTTCATTTCTTTCCACAGAAACAGTTTTTCTCCCTCTTACATTCAGAGAAGCAGAGTGTGGGAAATCACTGGAACATGCTGCACTGTTTTCCGTCTACTGCTTTTGCTGTGGACCTGTGAAATGATACCAAAAGTAAGCATGGTATTTGAGAAGAAATGTGGCCTTTATGGTCAAAGCAAGGAGCTGGCTTCCATTCCTGGCTCAGCTATAGACTTAGTGTGTCACCTAGACCATGACTGACTTTGACACGTTGGTTTTCGTAGTTAAAATATGAGGACAACAAGTTACGACCTTTTTGGTTGACATCCATGTGAGTTAGAGGAATGTATCGGAGGAAAATCAGATGGATTGCACTGTTAGCGTAAAAAATACCTAGGTGTGCATAATAACACTTGCCTTGCTGATGCTCCTATGTAGTAGCTGTCATTAAAAATGTCAACTGCTAACAGCCTATTCTGACATTTATGGAAATAGTGTAATTCTCTCTTCGGGAAAAGAAAAACTTCATGTGCAAATAAAAGTGTTAGTCTATAATAAAGATGCTTACTCTAATTATTATGACTAATTATTACTGTCACTGAAACCACCAGTGCAACTATGAAATAGCGAATGATGCTGTAAGCAGAGCTTTTCCTACTTGAAAAGTGAACATGAGGTGTGTTCGTGGATTTTGAAGTAGTGGTGTGTTGTTTTGACCTCCTTTAGGTATTGGTAATAAAGGAAACGAGGGAAAAGTCACCTTCTGAGCCAGTTGGATGTATGGATGGAATATGAAGAGTTCCCAGTGGCTCAAATGGCAAGGCTTTCTTTTTTAAGGCGATATACTGTAATCAGATGCAGTTAATTTTTGTACTCCACTTGTATATTGATACTGATCTAGCCAGTGTCAGCACTGTCAATATCATTAGTAATGTGGCAGGCAGATGGAAATATAAATGTGATTGCATTAATAAATTCTTAATATATTCAACTTTTACAAGCACATAGCATTACAATTTATTCATTATTGTTTAAGACCATTTTAAAGCAGGAGTTGCATATTGAAGTGCTCTGTCGTTACACTTTCCTGCCAGCAGTGACTGACTTCAGGTCTTATTTAAATGAGGAAGTTACAAAGTAAATTTAGTAGAGATGTGAGGAGTCATGCTATATGTTGCATGTTATTTGAGGCTTGCAGCACCCTATGTAGTTTCTCTTGTATGTGGGCATGGAAATGCTTCTAGAGCTAGCGAGTTACTTTCCCTAAAGTTACTGAAAGGGAAGTTTACCTGAGAGCGACCCGTTGTTAGAAAACTTACGTGAGAGCAGCCCACCACAAATAGAGATGCCATTTATTTGACTTAAAATCTAGTAAAAAAACCCACAACAAACCACCAAAAAACCCACAACCCCACCAACGCTTTAAAATAAATACTGTACGTTTTTATATGACACATGTTATTTCTATTCATAAACCTTAACTAAATTTAGATTTTTATTAATCCAATGTGACCTAAAATTTTTGCATTAACAGCACAATGTGGAATTGGGCTTATTCTCTTTGAATGCAGATAAAGCCATCATCTTGAAAATAGCTCTTTCTGACAAAAAGGTGTTCTTTTGAAATAAAGTCTTATTCACTACATTCCTCTTAGAGTTAATGTGAATTTTAGTGCCTCTAATTTTAGATTGAAGTGAGGTCTAGAATAAAACCCACTGGCTGACAATTGAATTTATAGATAGTTGTGAATATTTCAGGCTTGAATAATAGAGCTGTAGAATTTCAGACACAGAGAGGAAGAGAGAATTAAGCTCCAACTGTAGTTTTAGACTATAATGCAGTGGTGTCTAGGAATTCTTCAGTGTAACGAGCTAAGTAGTAATTAGGAGGGAACTGAGGGAGGGATTTTACAGAGATCTAGCTTAGGCATTATTCCAAATGTTCAGCATGATAATTTGATGGTGGTCACACCTGCCATCCGTATAAGATGGCTCTTGAATTACTTTCGTTCAGATGCGGTACAGTAAAGAAAGGAGTGAAAGCAGTAGGTGTCTGTTGCCCACCCACAGCTGGTACCCAGCCTTGTCGCTGGTTTGCCTTTGGGGGATTGAGAAAGTTTTGTTCTCCGAGTCAGGCACTGTTGTTTTTGCTTTTCCTTGGTATGGTTAATGTTTTAACTGCATTTCTGCTTTGCCAGCGGGGACCAATCCGGTCTGTACTGTTTAAGCTGTAGCTGAAAGCAGCTCTGTCTTGGTTAGTACCTGAGTCTGCTACTTCAGAAGCATCAGCGGACTGGCTTTAGCCTAAGCAACGCTGGTGATCAGATTTTAATGCTCGTGGAACTGTGATTATGTTTTGGTTCTGACTGCTTGGAGTGGGAGATAGCCACTTCTGCACTGACTAAAACTACATGCATTTGGACGACTAATTAATTGCAAATGTTTTTTCTGGGAAGGGGTGACATTCGAGCTCATTATGGCGCAAATTAGAGAAGAAAAAAAATAAGCTGTGGGAGTCTTAGACGAGAACATGCCATCAAGCTGGTTATGACAGACTGTAGGCAGTGACTCCTGTTGCTGTACTTTGAGATTTTATCTACGGAGTCTTAGCAGAAGGAAGGTGAAAAGAAGCCCAAGTACCTGTTTAGTCAATAAAAGGACCTTAGTGTTAGTATATAGAAAATTAACATAAAGAATAAGTTGGTAGAATGTGTAAGTTAATTTGATACTTTTAATCATAGCTGTATAAAATTCAGTGTCAAAGAAAGAGGAGAGAGACAGAGCGACACCATGTTTTAGTACCCTAATAACTTCTAACTCTAGTCTAAGATCGTAATGTATGTGAGAGCGGTCCAGTAATTATAAGGTAATAAGTGGAGTGGTGGTGTAAGTGCTCTAAATTAAAAGGAATTCGCAGAGCTGCTGTAAGTCAGTGCCGACCCGCTTTCTTTCAAACGTTGACTTGAGAAAAGTGCTTAGCCCAGAGTGCAAGTAGAGAGACAAGAGAGAGCTATCTATTAATTACAGCACTCATTAACAGTGACGGCTACAAGGCAGCAGATGCAGAAGAAAAGGCACACACTACTGCAGGCTGGCAAGGGGATTTCCCCCCCTCCAGTTCTTGAGGAAAGGACAACACAAGCAGGTGGTCCATGTAATAAGATATTTTCACGGCTTTAACCTTCCCATTTCCTTGGCTTATTTGCTGACACCAGATATCTTGCTCCTTCCACCTCCCCAAAGAAGTACTGATTTTAAGTGTGGAGGGTAACGTTTCTGCACATCAATCTAGCTGATTTCCAAAATTCACGTATTGTTTGTTTGCAGTAGAATTTTACAGTAAAAATCACAACAATTGAGAGGTCTTAAATAAGATCCATGAGCACTGATTTTAGGGTAAATATCATCCTAAGAAGTTATTTTTATTGAAGGGGGTCAGGTTCTGATCTCGGTTACTCTCACTAGAAAGGAAGGCAACTGTCTGGCTTTATGTCTGTTTTCCATTGGTGAATTTGATTCCAGATCTTGAGATGGAAATTGATTTTATTTATTTAGGTTTTTTTTAACATGAAAAGATGAAGAAGCGAAGACAAGAAAGATTTAAAAAATTACTTCAGAAATTTGAGTCAGTCATATTGTCTGGAGTCATGGGTTTGCTTTGAAAGCCTGAATCTATAGTTTCAGGTGGGTGGCCTTTTGGGATAGTTGCTTTTTGGCTGATAACGTTTCTAGAGAAACGCTCGTAACTGTCATCTGTGCTTTGGCAGCTTCTGAGAGTACTGTCAGGAAAATGCTGGGTAGGCCATTTGCTACTGTGGTCTCATAATCACAGCTGTAGAAAATGAAGATAGTATCTGATTTGGAGCTTTCTAATTATTATTTTTTCCCTTGTTCTCCCTAAAATACATATTAAAATCATAAAAAAACTTGGGAATGGAATAGACAAAGAAGACTCATTTTTTCCCTGATAGAAAATACTGATTTGTCAGATCAGATGTTACGTGGTTTTATTTCAGATGCTTAATTCTCAAAACATAAGCACTGAGAAGTAAGACAGAATCTCACGTTCTGAAAGACAGAACTTCTATCTAAGATTTCCTCTAATAAATAAGTATTTTTAAATCCAAGAATGGAACGCATGAAATGTCAGATCCTATAGAGCTGCAGATGTATGGGATAGTGGCGTAGTTATTACTGGTTAGTCTGAGGATGATGGCTAGAAAGTAATTGCAGACAGAGCTGATGATCAATTCACTTAGATTTTTGTGAAAACGGATTCCAGACTTAATTATTTGTTAGGGTTCCCAGCTGATGTGCTACTCTGTTACTAAATAGCTGTATCTATAATAAAGCATTATTAATAAAGGGAAAAAAAAGAAAAGACTGTGGGAGACTTGCTCTTCAATTCTGGGATCAGATCAATAGTGGATGGATACATGTTTCTGCCAAGTGACTTGACAAATATTAATTACAGAGCAGAACATTTATGTGATCAAACTTGGAAATATTTGTTCCTGATAGCGACAGAATTTACAGAAAGGAAGTACTAGTGAAAAAGGAAGGCATTTGATAGCCAAGTCATCTAAGAAGATTTTTAAAGTTTTTTGACTGGCTAGATGACAAGTTCAGAATTTAGAATTGATGTGAAGTTGACACATAGCCTAGAGGGCAGGTGGAGGGGACAACAGACGGATTTGGTCTCTTTAAAGTTTTTGTTTACTGCCTGTCTGGAGCTTTGACAAAGCTCTGTCATGCCCTTATGCTGATTACCTTCATGTAGAACAAGAGGTATTGACTAATGAATGAATGATGTGCAGTCCCTAACCCTTCCAGAGCAGCCTTAAAGAGCACTGCCTTTAATACACAGATTCTTCTTTCTCTCTCTCCACTACAGGCTTCTCTGCAGAATGTCAAGCAAAGATCGACACATTGATTCTAGCTGTTCGTCGTACATCAAGACGGAACCGTCGAGCCCTGCCTCTCTGACGGACAGCATCAACCACCACAGCCCCGGTGGCTCCTCAGACGCCAGCGGGAGCTACAGTTCCACCATGAATGGACATCAGAACGGGCTGGACTCACCTCCCCTCTACCCTTCGGCCACAGGGCTTGGGGGCAATGGGCCGGTCAGGAAACGGTATGACGACTGCTCCAGTACCATCGCTGAAGATTCACAGACCAAGTGTGAATATATGCTGAACTCGATGCCCAAAAGACTGTGTTTGGTGTGCGGTGACATTGCATCGGGGTACCACTATGGAGTGGCTTCCTGTGAGGCCTGCAAGGCTTTCTTCAAGAGGACAATTCAAGGTTGGTTGTTCTTTGAATTTCTTTTATTCCTTTTCCTCAAAGTGAAATAGTATGGTCCTTGACTGTACCTTTTCATTTGTCGCTGTGTTTGGTCCTACACACATTACTCATGGAAAAACCCCTTTGGGCTTCTTTGAGGAGATCTGTCTGTTCTGTTAAGCCCACTGCTACATTTATTTTGATTATGAAAAACAGAAAAATACTAGAGCCATCCGGTGCACGTTCAGATTTGTCTACAGTGTATGAGTTTCTCATGGGTTCCCTTAAATGATTGTTGTGAAGAAAACTATTTTCTGAAGGCTGTCGTGGATGCCTCTTGAACACACTTTGTGGCTGGCACACAGGGATTGTGCTTGGGTTTTTGCTCCTAGTTACACCACTGCCATACTTAAATTGTGGCAGAAATCCAGTTTATTTTTGCTAAAGCACCAGTGCATTTAAAATTGGAACAAAATGCAATGATGACGTGCTTTGTGCATATCAGTGTATTAATAACTGGTGTTTCACCCATACAATACACAGTGGCCCTAACTGTTCCTGAACACAGGTTCAACAAATATCTCTGTAAGACCACATTGTAAGGACAGTAAGTTGGCAGCTTTTGGTCTCTGCCCAGTACTTTGTACTAATCTACTCTTGATACCTGTTACAAATATGCCACATATTTTGGCATAAATTAGAATGAATGGAGTAATTTGCATGACCACTTGTTCTAGCTTCAGAACCAGTGGAGACAAAATAACCTTCTACTTTGATTTAGATATCATCCTTCCACATAAAATTGAAGGTGCTTTATTTAAAGAACATGAGGCCAAGCTTGGCCTGTACAGGAATATAGTGTCACATTAAATTAAATTCAAACTTCAGAGACTAAAATTGGGTTGCTAAGTCCAAATTTAAGCTCCTCAATAAACCTGCTTGATTTTCATAGATGTTGAGCACCTGAAATTGTCAGGAAAGACCAGGCAATCTGATGGTATACTTTTCTTTTTAAAAATGAGTGATGATAAGGAATATAAAGTTAGTTTCAGGTTGTAATTTCATGTAACCCCAAATTTGAAACATTTCTTCAAGATCTCTGAAATATCATTCTTCCATATTTAATGTAAACTTAATAAGAAAAATAATGAATGTTTTAATTTCTCCATTGCTGAGGCAATGGCCGTTTTATTCTGCTCTTACGCATGCTGTTACTGGGGGATGATGTGGTCCTTCTCCCTGCAGGAAGTTCCCATTTTATTATGGCCATGTAGCCACTAAAAAGAAACATTGTACTTCGTTTGTTCTAATGGAGCTGACTGATACAATGTTTCCAACCAGTAAACAAACATTCCTGTGGAGGTTCCTATGTAAAATGAGCTCATATGCAGAAACAGTATGTACATTTCAAGTCTTTGTTTTGGAAAAAGTAAAAAAAAAAAAAAAAGAGGTAGGTGATTTCACTTCACTTTCAAGAACATTTTCAGAAAAGCTCAAAAAGGTTTTCCACTGAAGCAGCTTGTATTTTGTGATTGCTAAGGTTCAAGCACCAACTTCAGCTGGCAAGTCTCTTTTTATAAATAGTATTTACTTGCTATGTAATAGCTGTCCTACAGAACTGAAATGATGCAAGAGTATTTTAGTTGTATTTTGAGCATTGAAAAATGCCACAGAAACAACTGATTCAAGTGTTGACTCCTGGCAGTAATAGGTAGACTGCAATTTTACACCACACCACTGACAGCAAGTTTCTGGGCATGGAAGCACAAGACAGGGACGTCATTCTCCAGATTAGCAACCTGGGCTTGGCTACACAGCTCAAGTTAGAACTGGCAGCTGTGCAAAATGTCTCAGTATGGTTAGAGCGCTAGCTGCATTAGCAGGTGACAGTGCAGTGAAGAGGTGAAGACAAAAAAAAAAAAAAAAAAGAAAAAGAAAAAAAAAAGGAAAAAAAAGCCAGTAAGGCAAACCCAACCATCCAATGGAAAAGCGACAATGAAGAAACTAAGAATAGCAAGTATGTTACCATCATAATGTCATGGTAGCATCTTCAGTGATGGTGCTGACTGAACTGACACACCTACTAGGAGTTTTCAGATACCATCCAGAATAATGGAAACAATGTACTTTGGTGAATCGAACCATGGATTGTGGTAGGTGACAAGAAATATATAAGAAAAAGGTACTGCTCATGTTCTGAATGGGCAAATTCTGCCTTTAGGCTTGCATGAAGGATAATTCCTTGGAGGATTTTTTGCTCTAAATGATTGAATTTGGTCCCAGTGTTTCCTAGAGGTCATTCTTCCCTGTACCATTTCACTTCCTGGTTCATATCACATCGTTTCTCTGCTTGCTTTTAAAATAAGTTGATTACTACATAACTGCAAACATGAAACCCCCAAGAAATTTATAAATACAGAGTAGTAAACCAGACTGTTTATAAAGAGTCAAATACTGTAACTGTGCATATGTAAGGATAATATATCTTGGCTCAAAGAACTGCTTATTTTAAACGCTAGTAATTTAATTGTGATGGGTACTTAATTTATAGTTTCAGTGAAAAAGAACATTTGACTTTCAAAACTTTTTGTGTTTGTCATTCATCAGTTAATAAATTAGCTCAGACTTGTAAAACCGAAGTGCTACTCTTGTTGAAATCATGGGCAAAACTGCCCTGACTTCAGTAAGAGCAAGGCTGAGCTGATAAAGTTAGATTATGAAGCACATCTTGTGTTCGTGTCAGGCCTGGTGTCCTTTCGGCTAAGTCAATGGGAGTCTTTCCATTCTTGCCATTTCAAAGGAGTCTTTTGAAATCTCAGTAGGTGAAAGCCAGAGGCAGCTGTTCAGAAAGCCAGCACGGTATCTGTACACCAGCATCTTGTATAAGACAGGAGTGAATATCACAGGATACCTAGTAGCCACTTCCGTGAGGCAGGTGTTGCTCTAATGTATACACCTGTTTTTAAGAGTAATGGAGATCATCAATCCCTTTCAGATGACAGCAATGTAGTCTAAAACAGTCCGTTCCTGGCTGACTGATTTCTTCTCTTCTTCCTGCCTCTTGCAATCCCTGCTAATTTTCTTAAAAGTAAAGAAATGAAATGGACCCTGTTTTGAATTACAAGGAGGAGTGATTTTGCTTTTTTGAATATATAGTTTTAACATAGCACATAAATACATTTGGGAGTGTGGCAACATATGCATAGATTATGATAAAAATCAACAATATTAAAAAAAATAGAAACAAGAAATTACTTCTAAGAAACTGAAACCCACCAAAAAAACCCTGTTCAATATATAAAATCAGCATAATCTTAGGTCACAATAGAATCTAATGATATTCTGCCCCTTTTGTGACATATAAGGGATGGGAGAACTGGATGTTCTCTCTGCTCAGCCTAGGACTCATTCAGCTGCAGCTCTTAGTTTGCTTCTGGGATAGTTTACGTGGTGGCTGATTGCGAATGTCTCACAGAAACACACACAGCCAAATCTTCCCAAAATTGGCTTAACATCAGGGATAGTAGAAAATAGCAATGTCTAAAAATAGTTACAGGTCCATTGATTTTAGGGTCTCTCCACAGTTTTTGCTGTGCACTGTATTATTTTGAAAACTCTGAGCTTTCATTAAAAGAAAAAGGAGAAAAAATAGACTTTGCAGTTGTCAGCTGCATGCAAAGTCTCATGTTCAGCACAGAGACCTCGTACTTACCAGGTATTTTGTAGTGAATATTTAGTGTAAATACTTTTCTCATAATTTTTATTTGCTCAGTTATTGTAAAGACTAGTGAGTACACATTTTTCATTAATAACATGTAATTACTCAGTGCCTGTAACTTAAATGTTTCTGCAAGGGGATTGAAGTTATATTCTTGCTTTCAGTAGAGGATGATAGGACTTACAGATTCAAAGATAGTTTACTATTTTGTTTTATTTTAGCCTTCATCTCTGTAAAATAATGGCCTGCATCTAGACAACTTCCTCCCTCCAAATCTTGAGGACTGTTGTCCTTGCACTCCTTAGAGTAGCATGAAAAGGCAGTGTGAAATGTGTAGGTATTGATATGTTGCCTTCCTGGTAAGGCTTGTTGCAAATGTGTTACCTTACTTATTATTTCCTTGGACAGTGTTTGAATTTTCCCCACAAAAGCTAAAACGTTTTGCATTTAATATTCCTTGTAGTTCCTAGGCTTTGGGTTTTTTGTTTATATGTTTAGTTTTTAAGGAAAAACTGTTGGATGAGCAGTATTGAGGCAATCTTCTGTTTATACACAGGGTGAGTAAAGCAATTGGTAGTAAGGAGCCCTGCAATCATACTTTCGCTCTCATTTAAGAGCTTTATTCCTGAGATTTGTTGCTTATCCATGTCTCCTAACACAACAAGAAATATTCCATCTTGGGAATTCTGTTGTCTTTTTGGTCATTATGTGAACTAGACCAAGTCTGCTATCTCATTTTATGCTGATCATCTAAGAGCCTTCAGCTCTACAGTTCTGCAGTAATGTAGTTCCTATGGTCTTCAAAGCCTGCCTAAATTAGGAGATAGATGGCAGTGCTTTGTACTTTGTTCGCCTTTTTTGGTTACCCAGAGTTGTTTTTAATCCCTTTAGTGTTCAGGTTCTTCAGCCCTCTCTAGAGCGGTTACCCATTACTGAGCTAATTTGACCTGTAAATGTACAAATGCTTTACAGTAAATAAGTAAATAAATAAATAAATAAATATATAAAAAAAATCAGGACGTTTAAATTAGGCAAGTTAGAACTATCTATGTAAATTCAGAAAGGTGACATTTAAAATGGGCAACATAAAGTTTGATTTGAAGTTGCACATGACAGAAGTGGCTTCCAAAGGTTAATTTGCATCTCTCAAAGCTGACTCCTATAATACGGTACATCATTTTTGTGGAGGAAGTGAAAGCAAATTAAGTAAGATTTTATGGCTTTTCAGCATCCTTACTGGTAGCTAAGATTATCGTTTTTATGGAAAGATAGTGTGGAGGCTTGCGTCTTGGTGCAGTAGTCTGTGGACCTTGGCTCTGGCGCAAAGATGGCAGCCCTCCAGTGAACCTAACACTAAATGTCACCTGAATCCATCATTACCTGATTAAATCATTCACCTTCCTTATATAAGTGAAAGTCTGTGCATCAGCATTTCTTTCAAAGAATATTTTAAGCAAGCAATGATAGATATCTTCCCTTTTCCCCGATTTCTCTGTACCTTTGGGCCAATTAAACTAGTGACTGAGTATTTTTTCATTCCTTCCAACACGTCTTTTATTCTGTCATAATGTCATTGTGTAACTATGGCAGCCAAACAAGATGAGGCAATAAAATATAAATACACTGAAATCTGAGAACCAGAGAGAAGTTTAAAGGTATACAGGTGGTTCTATCCTTTTTACTACCACTGCTTTCCTTACAGCCTTGTTAATTATATGCTGCATTTAGATTATTAGAGAATAAGAATGAGCATCCCGATTTGTGCATAGCTATTTTGAACTCATCAGAATCACTCAGAAAGAGATGTGGTTTGCAAGTAGTACTGGAACAGTGCGTATGTAGCAATGCCATTATAATTGGGTCTGGGTCTCTATTTCCTATAAACTGAAAGCTTCCAGCCCACTTACGAAGCTCTGTGTAGTTTGAAACTAGAGACACATGAAATCTCAGCTAGCCAGTGATTTATTTTAATCTTTCTATAACTTTTTAAATGATTTTTTTTTTTCTCTGCTGTGAAAGTAATTTGGTTTGTGGCTTTACAGACTGAAATGTTCTGTGTACCCATAAACAAACAATGACAATTTTCCGTGCTACCTTGGTAGGATGTATCAAACCAGACCCAGATAAATACCAGTAAGGATAAAATGTAGATGGTTTGGTCTTTCTGACTTGGATAGCTCTTTGGTGACTGCCAGGCAGCAGGGGTTCAGTTCTATTTGTGTCTTCAAAGCACTGATTCTCTGTTACGATGACCTAAATGCCCTTCATTTCTGTTGAAGACAAAGAAGTTGACTCCAGTGGGAATCAAAGGTAGCTGGGCCCTAACAGGTGTCATTCAACACCCCCTAATATCAGCCTTATACTGAAAATTATAGTGGTTTTTATGATGCTGGAAACCCATCTACCTAAAGTTAGAGGCTGGTGCAAAAATGTCGTGCAGTCAGAGCAACCAGCATCACCTTTACATTTTTGTTTCAATTCTGCATTCATGTTGTTTTCTAGGAGTAAAAGAAAAAGAAATTAGGAAATGCATTTTAGAAGTTATAAGCATATTACAATTCAGTAACATAGTAAACCGGCTTCTTTTAGGTGACTCAACATAGTGGTTTCCTTTAAAATCCACTTTTAAGCTGGCTGTTTCCCTCTGTCAAACACCATCTTACACTGTAGAGTAATTTAAAAACCAGCCGTTTCTCATTAGTTTCTTATTGTGACAGAAAAGGCAACACAAGCAACAGACACGTAAGCATAATCCTTCATATAGAGTCCTGTAATCTTAAAAAAATATTTGAGGCATTTAAGAACCACATTTTAAAACATTCTGTAACTCTGTGTGCGCAATATTGTTTCTGAAGTCATCTGGGTGAAAAATTGTGAATACAGTCAACTTCAGGCTTAATCAGCTCCAGATGACAAGTAGCAGAATTCATAGGTCTATAATTCATAGAGCTATCTACAGTATCAGGTGAATCCATCTAAGGATTTGTCAGCCCAAACTGGATTCAGCTAGGTTCAAGTCCAACCTCATTCCAACCTGACCCCATTTCTGAAACCTTATTGATAAGAGTACTTTTACTTGTGAAAATATTTACTCAAATTCAGTTGAGTTCTGACTGCAAAGTAGGGAGCAGAGTCTGCAGGAACTGAAATTTTTAACCTCAGAGAAAATATTTTTACTTTTCTCAGTTTAGCTTTGCTAAGTTCTATAAACATCAAATACAAGCCCATCTGGGACTTTTTCTTTATTCTTCTTTTCCTAAGTTAGCCTGTTGTTGCTTTTTATTTCCGATAGCACCTATTTCTCCTCGGTTTCTCAGGAGCTGCTTGTTTCTGTTCTGGTTGGATTACATATCAAGGTGTGACCTGATGTACTGTAATTCGCTCTCTGTGTTGGCTTAGATTCCTCTGTCTCTTTCTAAGACTTGCGTTTTATTAATTCCCAGACGATCTATGGCTGTAATCCTGGCTACTTTTCATTTTCCAGAGTTTTCATGCGTGCCAGTCCACAGAGAAGCAGGTGTATTCCTTTGGGTCTGTCACCCAGGAAGACAGAGCATGAAGGTGGTGCCTGGGGTCAACCTTACTGCAGAAAGGCTTAAATCCAGTGATGCAGAGGCCTCTATTAAGAATAATGAGAACACTTGATTTTTAAATACAAGCTTTTGAAAAAAAGGTATTAGGTTACAGAAGCTGAAAGAGAAAGTTTGGGAGAAAAATGGGGCATTATTGAATATAAATAAAGAGATACTGAAATACAGTTCCATGAGCTGATAGTAGCATAAAATTACTACATTGAAGGAATAATTAATTCCTCTCTATTTTTTTGCCTTTTTTACCTTCCCCCCACTTCTGGATCTACATTCTCACACAGTAGAAGTTTCAACACTGGTGTCTTCAGCATTCCTTCTGCTTCTGTGAGTGGTTCATGGCTGCTCTTCCCAAGCACATTTTCACCCTGTGTCTCAGTCCTCCTCATGTCTTTTACTTCTCCAAAGATGTCCTGAGCATATTCCAGTAGCTCATAGCAATCCTTTTACATCTTAGTGTCAGAATATCTAACGTCACAGTGGGAAAAGGGAAATAAAGCTTCTGTGGACAATTGCTATTTGCAGCTTCTATTCTTGTATTTCTGGAAGAGAGATCCCTATTTCAGCCTGTCCCACAGGCTGGAGCCACTTTCTAGAGCCAGCTTCGCCCCCTTGATATCTGTGAGGTTCTAAACTTGTAACTGTTGATGACAGCGCCTTCGTTTGGGATCAGATGTCAAGGCGTAAGGTCCAGTCATCTCAGTGGCCTCTTCTTTGTCATTGTTTTCACTGCTCTTCTGTTACCTTGAGTGTTACTGTCAATTCTGTGCGAGAAATGGCCAAAATGGTCTCAAGCATCTTGGCTGAGTCCAGTTGATTGCCTAGCTTGTAAAGCCATCGAGTAAGTCCCTGTACCATTACAATTGTACAGTGACTCCATATCTCATACAGGTAACCTTCAAACCTCATCTGTGAGATGGAAAAATTAATATCTTGGCCCGTTTAACCTGGAGCTGTAAAGATCTGACAGTCTGAAGCATCTAAAACCCCAGAGCCGGTTGCGCAGTGTAAGTTTTAGCAGTTCACCTGCTCTCTCATGATCAAAGGCCATCATATTTTTAGTGAGTCAGTTGCACTTGATAGGCACCATGTGTTCGTAGTATTTTCTCATTTTTTTGACCGAGATCATAAAATTTAACAAATTAGTAGAAAAAAGGAATGTTTTTAAATGAACATTCCTCAGTGCGTGAGGAGAAAAAAGGGACTCGGGCTGGCATAAATCCTGTTGTATTATTATAGCACCTGGCAGTGTGTTTGGGGAGTGAAGATTTGACATATATTTTTATTTTCAAACGTCATACTAGTTTACATTACTCAGCCCTTTAACTGCCAAACTGTAAAAGTCCATTACACTGCTGAAAGGAATATACAAATTATTCCCTGGCACTTCAGGCAGGAGTTTTACATATACGCTGTTACTCTATCAGCCAGCTAGCTGCACAATTCTATTAAGGAGTAAGTGAGAAAATTATATTGCCTGCAAACTAATTGTACAAAAGACTCTGAAATAAGTAATCAGAGCCCAGTCCTTTCTGTAAACCAGCCAGGAGATATTATGAATTGCTCGATCGCTCTTGTCAGTCCAGTTTAAAGACTCAGAGCTGCCATGCTGATTTTGTTCACTGTGTAACACAGCCACCTCTCCAGCTGTTGACAGGACTGGGCAAACTCAACTTACATACTCTTACTAGCTGCTCACTTTCAGCCACTAGCATCATGTAGTAGACAACTAAAGGTCAGGCCTCCTGAATCTTCCTCGTTGAAATCAAATGTGGATCTGAGCATCCTGAATGGATGTAGTGCACCTATGAAATTGTACAGATTCCCAAACACTTCTTAAAATAATTTCTTTCTTTATTTTTTTAGTGTATAGAAATAAATAAGAAATTGTGAGAACTCTAGAAATAAATAAGAAATTGTGAGAACTCTTATGACCTGCAGTATACAGTAGATGTAGATCTTTAGTAAAAATATATCCACTAATACTTTTGAGTGCTAGGTAAAATGCATTTTGAGTGTCCATTGCAAAATTCATGAGGTTGTGGTGGTTTTTTTTTTTTATTTTTTGGTTGGTTTTTTTGTTTTTGGTTTTTTTTAAGGAAAGCTCGCTGTCAGAAATGAAGTCTATCCATGAGAATATTTGATAAAGTACTGCATTCATGTATGGAGTGGTGACAAAATACTAGTTTTCTTGAACCCTTACTGCAGTCTAGCCATATTCTAGAAAGCTGAAACATTTTAGGGGAACCATCTATGGCCATTGGTAAGGTGTGGCTCTTTGCTGCAACAATAAATCCAGTTGCTGTAATTCTGCTGAGTTCATTGGAGGAACTCTTGCTGCCATCTTCCAAGTTTATTTACTAACATCAAAAATTAAGATTTAATATCAGTTGTAGAGTATAATTCATTAAAGTACTCTAAATAGATAGGAGAAGATTCCCCTTCTAAGATAAAGAACTGGAAACTAAGTGACTAGAATAACAGCTCATTCTAGAGCTTTTCAGGTGGCAAGAATTTGCAGGAAAAATGTTAGGTTGTCGGTGCATAATGTGTTGCAGGCCACAGACCCTGGCCATGTTTCACAGGATTTTGCACAAACTTGAAAGGTCAGGGTATGGATTAGAAGTCTCTATTTAGGGAAATAAGCAATCTTGCTTATATTTTTCTGATTTTGAATACTAGCTTTGGCGTTGGCATCTGAACTGTTGTCATCTGTGCACAAGGGCTCTGGCTGCAGTGGGAGTGCTTCACTTGCCTTGGACCAGAGCTTTGCTGCTTGAAGTTCTGTGTTGTAATCTCAATCTTGATTTTGATCAAGATCATTTCTGACCTTGCGTAAAGATGTCTTTGTTCTGCAAAGTATTTTTGATTCCCTGTTTCTTTTCTTTTCTTCTTTTTTTTGTTTTTTTGTTTTAAATAGGGTTGGCAATATATTTATGACTACAATATGATGAAGTTAATGAAATACAGTTTGTGGAAAGCTTTGAAGGTCTCCCTGTGTAGTGGTTGTACCTCACTAAAAATGCCTTGTTAGAGTGTGAGAGGATAATATGAATCTTTTTTTAAAGCTTGCCTTTACCACCCTTTCCTATGTATCCTTACAGAAGTGTTATCTCCTAACTCGGCTAATGTGTATTGGAAAGAAGTTTTGCAGGAGCTGTTGCGCTGAATTTCCTGCCTGCTGTATCCTTCAGTTTCTTAAATAGCTTTTTTCTCAGGAGCTAAGAAAGGGGAAGAGGACTAAACTGAAGTTTTGAGTTTTGTTAACAAGAGCCAGTAGTGTTCAGACACAGCAAAATCTGTTTTACCCACTGGCATTGCTAAGTCAGTGATGCAGCAGTGTTCAGGAGGAAGAAAGCCTGCACAGGCCTGAAAAGGGCATGCAGAGTATGCTGGTTATATTGTTAGTATATACATTGTACCATGCAGACCTCCTTTATCATAAATACTTAACCAATTTTCAATAGGTATAAGTGGTTTAAGTATAATTTCCTGTTGAATTAGCAGTTGCTGAGCATTTGGTCTTTGTGCAATCCTGCAATCCACTAATGTGATATTTAATGAGGACACATCAGTCTGGAGAAAGGTAGTCAATATAAATCAGTGTTTACAAAGTGTGATTAACTCTGAAAT